>NC_092063.1:20940250-21540250 GCF_039877785.1 Chaetodon trifascialis
GAAGTCTTTGTGAATTGTTCATGGTGTCTTTAGCAGTGTTGGCACTGGATGAACTTTTTTGTCTTCATTTTCTACAGTGTTTCTTATTTAGCAACATGTGTCCTGTCTCTGCAGATCTTTCCTCTCATCTCTCAGTCCCGCTGGCTGGTGAAACACGGTGAGCTCCTGGAAGTGGACACTCAGATGATGAGTATTTCTGGATCAAAGCTCAAGTTACCCACCAAGCCTGTGTACCTCCACCTGTTCAATGACTGTCTCCTGCTGTCCAGGAGGAAGGAGTGAGTGATATGCAAACAATACCAAGAGACCAAGAACTGAAGCATTGCAGTGATTGATGACCCATGATATGCAACAAGGAAATTTGAGAAAATGTGTTAAATTTGAGTGAAGGTTCATCTGAATTCAATGCTCACATGCCATATACTGCCTGCACGCTGAAGGGCAATGGGTTGCTGTAATCATTCCTCTTCTCCAGACCAGCTCCTTAAAAGATCTGGATGTGACACGAGTCCAACAGTACTGGATCTAGAAATAGAGAAACCAGGAGGTGCAGTGTCCTCCCAGCACAAGTCACCAAGCAAACACTGTCTATTGAATCCGAAGAGGGAATTTCTATTGAAAAGACTAAAACTTTGGGAGATATCCACTTGATTTTGCTCATATTAGCTTAGGATGAACTTCAGAATGCATTTTGCATGGAACAAGTATTTTTTTCTTTTGCATTAGGAAGAGATCTCTTCACAGCCAACACTCTGTCAATTTACATATGACGTGACTATTCTGGTACAGGAGTAGTTTGTCATTTTGGGAAATATGATTATTCATTTTCTTGGTGACAGTTAGATGAGAAGATTGATATCACTCATGTCTGTACACTAAATATGAAACTTCAGCTGGGAAACCTTTAGCTTAGCTTAGCATAAAGACTAATTAACACATTGTTTAATTCATGCAAAAAGCAGAGTATGAAAATAAGTAGTTAATGCTTAACAGGGATTTTATGTATTGGAATATTTCTTGCGCTGAGCACAGGGATTTCTGGGAGTCACGTGAGGTTGCAGAGTAACCAGCACAGACTCCAGCTAAGCTAAGCAAACTGCCTCAGCTTTGGCGTACAGACACGAGAGCGGTATTTAGGTTCTCACCAAGAAAGTGTATTTCCCAAAATATTTCCCAAATTTCCAAACTGCTCCTTGAAGATAGAACCTGCCTTTTCAAGCAACAATGTGCAGGATTTAAACAGCTCTAAGTTTGGCACCTTCCAGTGGTAGTGTCAGAAAAAAAAATAATAATAATTTTTTCTAAACATATACTGTACCATCATAATCATTTTGAAAAATGCTACAACCACATAAAGATTAAATACACAGTAGCTTTAAAGATTCAATAGGTAGTGGTCAATCTGTAAAAAAAAAATAAATAAAAAATAAATACTGGTGTTTTTAATAAATTGGCATCTTTTTGCAGTACATGGAAGTTCATGGTGTTTGTACACGCGAAGATAGGAGAGCTGAAAGTGAAGGATCTCAGTCAGAAGCTGCAGGGCATCTCAGGCTTCATCTTCCACCTGCAGCTGTGTGAAGGCCAGCAGCTCAAACACCAGATCCTGCTCAAATCACACACCGAGTGAGTAATAACACTTTGTCAATGCAGTGTCAGTAATAATTTCACTTCTGTCCAAACTGGACACATTTTCTAGCAGACACTGCTCTAACTCCATTCTTTGTGTCTGCCAAGGAGCGGCAAGCAGAGATGGATCACAGCGATGTTTCCATCTGATCCGCTGGAAGACATCGAGCAGGCCAGTGAGAACGTTGGTCAGTAGAGAGCTTTAAGTGCACTGTGAGAAAGTGTAAACCTTTTAATCCTCTCATTCATCTTTTTGTCTTTTCCTCTCAGATATATCCCAGGTGCAGTGCATCAAAAGCTATCAGGCCCAAGAGCACGATGAGTTAACACTGGAAAAGGCAGACATCCTTCATGCTAAGACCATCACAAGTGACGGTAAGAATTTGAATTTAGTCCTCTTTCAGATAAACTGCATTCCAACTTCAACCTGCACCTAAATTAACATAACTTGCGGCCATAAAAAGTTAGGTTTGTGCGCCTCACTGGCTGTCTGAGCTTCAAACAAGCAGCGGGTGAAAGACTGTCGTGGTTTATTTGACGTCTAAGCGATGTTGTCTTTCACCAGGTTGGGTAGAAGGCATCAGACTGTCTGACGGGGAACGGGGCTGGTTCCCCAAAACCTACGTGGAGGAAATCACGAGTCGCAGCGCCCGCCTCCGCAACCTCCGAGAAAATATCCGCATCAAATGTGTCACTCAGAAACTGGAGGGGGAAGACTAAACACTTTCACTGCAATCGGTCAAAGCTGCATCTCGTTTGCTAAATTGTATTTTTAAGCTTCTGGATCATTGTTTTAACTTTAGGTGGATGTGGAACAAACATGTTAGTGTGTTCTTCGCATGGATGTTAAACTGTGTTCAGCATTTTCCCCTAGCATGCTAGCTGTGGATTTTGAAATGAGAGTGCAAAGCTTTTAATGGTCCTTGACATTTTTAGTTTGGAAGGCTTTTGTACAGTAAGAATCAAAAGCTCACATTAGGACATTTCTAACAGTTTTGCCACACTGAAGTTTTTAAGCTTTGTAGGAGAAATTATTCTGCATGCTTTCTGTGAATGCACTTGTGGTAAATGTTGTATACAAGGCATGCACATTTACCAGCAGAGCTAGTAAATTGGAACATATTCAGAGGTAAATGTGTACATTTCTCCCTTCATGTCAGAGGATAACAGCAGAACGAAGCTCACAACTCAAAGTCTTTGCACTGTGCAGTCAGCTGAGCTTTGCAAGGTGCAGGACGATTCATTCATAGAATATCACAACATCAGAAAGTCACTGGAGGCAGATCCTGCTGTTGAGCTGCATCATCAGAGGCCTTTTATCTTTACTCTTTGTTCACACCAAGTGCTGCTTTCATTTCAGAGGGCAGATGAGAAGATGCTCTGTTGTGTAGTCCATGTATTCAACAGAACGAACACTAGTTACTAAAAGAAATTAAAACCTGATTTTTAGTCCAAACCTGGTTTTTAGTCCACCCAATATCTGAATCTACAGTGGATCAGTGTGCAACACTTCATCTCCACTCAAGATGTACATTGCTAAAACATCCTTGTCCCTTTATTAAAGAGGACGACACCCTCCCTGTGTGTGCTTAAAGAGGTCTGTAGTAACAATATGGACTGTGTAAACTCTGATGGTCAGCCAGACAAGGTAACTGCAGCATGACAGTTTCATTTGTAGAAAGATGATTTTCACAGTTCTACTGTAACATAAATGAAGGACAGACCATCCTCTTCACGAGGCTGCATCACACAAATACTGTTTTCTGTCAATGCCCTCATCTGATTAAAGGATTTGGCTGACTTTATTCTGTATTTTTATTACTGTCTACAACACGCATGAACAGATCAAAACCAACAATGAATTGTAGTATTGTCTGAATATCCAAAGCCTGATAGATCTTATTCCTCCATAGAGCTCCATGGTTCTCCAAAAACTACTGAAAAGACATCAGTGAGCCTCACTGACATGGCATGTTACCATGAACACACACACTCAGTCTATTTTGAGTCAAGCCTACATACACCGTCCTGCTGACGTAAATACTGACGAGAGCACCAAATGTTTATTAATCCACAGCTGAAAATAGTCCCCAACAAATGCACTATTTACTCCTATGTGAGTAATGTTTACTAGAAACTCAAGTGCCCCACTTCTTCAAGCAATGATTGAAAAATGTCAAAAATGTGTGTTGCTGGACTTTGAGCTCTTCCCAATTCTTTCCCCTCTCCATGCACCTTGGAAGTTGTGCCAGAAACCCCCACTCTGCTTCTACAGTCTTAAGGTTTGATTTAGCCTTTTGAAAAAATGATATTTGTGACTTAATTGTAAAAATGTATGTCTTCAGTAGTGGGTGAGTACCACAGACAGGGTGGGGAGGTTGGACATTGTTGGTTTTGGTCTTTTCATTGCATTTGTTTAAGATATAAAATAAAATAACACCAACTTTTTCCTTTAAAAAACAGGAAATGAACACGTACCAAATTCACCTTTCACACGCATTTACATTCATCTGTGTGGTAAATGTGCAAGTGTAGCTACACTCATCATAAAGGACCAATACCGCCATACACTAAGCACTGAAGGACATTTAGGCCGACATCATCCACATCGTGCAAGAATCAAAAAAATGACCAAAAGCTCAGTGTGACTGAGCCGAGGCCTGTTGTTAATGAACCACTATAATCACCATTCAGACGTAAACTCTTCCAGTGGCACATGAAATGTTTATAACCTTTTTTTATATATCTGCATTGTTAGTTGTAATTTAAGTGTTTGCTCTTGCAGCATGTGTATTTATACTCCTCTAGCTGGTCGTTCCCGAAGGAGATTCTGATGTAAATGTGCGTTCCTGTAGATGGCTTCATGTATAAAGAGTAGAAAATGGTTCATTTACTTTTATGACTGTAATTTATATGAACAAAGATTTGACAAATATTATTACGTTCCACAACTATAAATTTCCAGTTTGATTCATTTCTAATACACAATAAATATCAATGCTTTAACACACTGGATGTTTACTGGATCTGTGCTCACTACTGTAAATGTTTAACCATTGAAATAAATACAGATACATCCACTTTATGCTGTGTTGGATAGATGACTCGTAAGACTTTTAAAGAGTTTATTGTGGAAAAGTCAAACATTGTGAATTTTATGGTAAAAACATCAAAGCTGAATATGTACATTTTCCATGGTTCTGTTTTCTTTGGTGACTTTACAGCGCTACAGTCTCTACAGCTAACTTTTCTTCAGCAGTGGTCTGGCCTTAAATTGGGTCATGACCTTGTTTCTGTTTGCCCCACATGAAAGAGAACTATAAGTATCTTCTTGGTCCCTGCAAGTGACAAAATCACCCAAATATATCAAAATCAGGGTGAGAGCACTTAAGAACCTCTTCACAGCTGTATTCTGTGGCACATTTAGACATAAAAGTAATATGTACATACTATCTACATGTTATTTCAGGTTTGTTATCACAGTGAGAGTCAGCTGCGTCCATTCATGTGACACTGGTCGCTTGTTATCATGGGTTCCTGGGACTCCTTCCTGCTCCTGTGCAGCTTCGGCATGATTGGAGGTGCAGCGTGACTCACAGTAACGTGGCTGCTTCTGTCTGGCTGCAGATTAAACAGAAAATATTGCTGAGATAAAGTTACTTCACATTTAAGGTATCAAACATTACCTTGGTATGCGTGAATATTTTTTGCAAACACAAGCAAAATAAATAAATCAAGAAAACCACAACAGGCCCAAACTATGATAGGAGCGTTGCATTTAGGACTGCACAATACTGCAGCATGTGTTAGAAAAAAATGGTCAGAAGTAAACGATATTTAGCAAATGGGCTAAAACAGTAGTTGTTAGTCTAAGGGCCCGTCTCTTAAATCTTAATTCTTAACTTTAACAGATTTTTTCACTCTAATTTTGACTCTGTTTTGGTCTACACCAACTCCTGCAGAAAATATCTGGTTCTTCAGCTGCTAAACACTGCAGTCTGTTCACCTGCTAGATGCTAACTTTGCTAACTTTGTCATTCGGTACTGGGCGGGTAGTGCACAGTAGGTTTTTAGAACATCTTTACTATAAACAGCTGCCTATTGCATTTGGAAACAACGCTGATAAGAGCGATCAGACTAAATCAAACAATAAAATTGTGGGCCAGAAAACCAAAACCGTTTCTTTGAAAGACTCTGCAAAGTGAGACTCTGCTATGAGCGGCCCCTGTCTCATTACACATGCTCATCTGATGCACTGTTAATCTAAACAAATAATAATCAATTGTAGCAGCTTTAAATCTTTTCTTTTTTCCTGTAAAATGCTACCAACAACCTCTAAAAACTAGTCAAATGGAATCATCTGAGAAGGCAAAATCACAAACCTTGACCTGCTTACAGCACATGTAATCACAGCTCAGGGATAAACCACTGGATGAAAACACCTGTATGGTAATTACATTGCTGCACTTCCCTCTAATGGCTGATACAGTGGATTCTACTAAAGTAATATTTGACTTTGTTCTTTAAGATTAACAGACAGATCTTTTTATACTTGCTAACTGGGCCTCTGCTTGGTTTTATGCTCACTGTAAATCAAGTGAGCTGATTAATAGTAGAAACCTTTAACCTGTATTACAGCAACTTATCAATGGATAAAATTCCATGTAGAAGAATCCACCAACTTTGCAGTTCACCTAAACTCTACCTAGCTTTTTAGCCTCTTTCAGCTCAAAAGGTTTTACAGCCCATGATTGACTTTTAACCATTTTCTTAACCATTTTATAGTCTTTTAAAAGATGTCAGACCACACAGTCTAACCTGTTGTAACTGAAAGATCCAGTTCCAATAATCCTCCTGACAGCTACAAGAAATCAGCAGGGGCTCCATCAGCTCACCTGAAACACAACAGCGATCATAAATGACTGTGTTCCTCACTGCACTCAGTTTAGCTAGAACACTATTGATGCTGCATGTTTGTACAGTATACCTATCAGCTCAAACTCCAGCCGTCCAGGCAGGGCTGACCTCTCCACTGCTTTGACGCTGTGTCGGGGCAACCTGCCCTGTTACAGATGACGCAGAAGAAAAAGAAATCATGTAAGTTGGGCAGAACTTTATCTTGCATAAAATGATACCACGATTGTACAAGAAGCTCATGTTAGCTGCTGACTGAAATCCACTGAGTGATGTCGTAGGCGGCAGGTGTGAGTTACAAAATGTTCCACCCATGTTATATGTCATGTGTCAAAAGAACAAGCACTGTGGAAAGATTACCAGGACACGTAGTTAAGCCACGGTGGTTGCGGAGGTATTATTATGGATTTTTCCCATAGAGTCATTTTACACTACCTCATATCTTATATTAAGACGCTTGTTGTCCACTGACAGTAGTAGGACGTCTTGAGGGAAGAGAACCATCAGTCTTTCTTGGAGTCCCTGTGAGAACAAAGCCAACAAAGTCACAGTTTCTCTTGTTAGCTGTCCAATACAGACAATACAACTGAAGTTCTCCAATACTGTGTGGACACACACTGTGGGACACTGTTCCACAAGTGCCATTCAAAGAATCTAATCTTATTAATCTTATTTTAATTTGTGTCTTATTTTTGTCATTACATTAATAGCATTGTACTTTCCTAGTTCATTGCTGAGATATGCTAACGTGGCTACGTTGGCATAAAGGGGGCAAGATAAACAAGTCAGACAATCCTACAGGTTGCACTCCCAGGTTAGCACAAAATATTTTGAAGGGCCACATTCAGTGCATGCCACACAGTGTGCCAGCAGGTCACATTTAACATGACACCTGAATGGCACAAAGATAATGTTGCAGACTGGCGCAGACAAAGCCACATGTGTATCTGGGGTCAGAAAGGTTGCTAAGATACAATCTTGTGGAAACACATGGGAGCTGGGCTTATGGGAAATGTGGTCTTTATTTTCAAATACTCTGACAAAAAGTGGTGGTTTATCTGATATTTTGTGGTTAGTATGCAGGCCAGAGATGGAAAGAAAACATGCGGAAGAATGAGTAATTCTTGCTGTCAAATGACTTCATTGGTGCTTATTAGTAAGCGTAGTTATTTGGGTCAGTAGGGGAGTAGCAGCTGTGTTTGCAGTATATTTCTTTGTATTAATATCATGGTTTCACATTCATTACATTGTCTCTGTCCCCTCCATACACTTTATTTATACATCTGTGATTACAGTGGACATTGTTTCACATTTACTTTGTGTCACGCCATAATCCCAATATTTGAGCTGTCCAGCTGTCTCATCGTATGACAGTTTTGTGGTCTTAACACAGAAATATTTATATATATTGTATATTATCACAGAATCTTTTTTTTGGGGGGGGGGGGGGGGGGATTTGCATTACACACAAGTCATCTCAGGCCTTCCATAGTGACCGCCTGGCAAGAACTGATGTGCTCTATTTCAGAATGTCAAGCACTTGAGAACTGATATTATAACACAGACAACGGGCAGATTATATGCACAGTGTGAGACAGTATTTATTACCTGTCTCTGTGTGTTGATGATATGGACCATAGATATGCATCTCGGCTGGCCCATGTGCTGTATTGGCGAGCCCTCCCACTGCCATATCGGAGCCTGGAGTAAGTAGCTTTTCAGTTCTTCTCTTTTCCAGTGCTCATCACAAGGTAACTAGAGAAGAAATACTGCATGTGATCAATTTATTAATTACAACTTCAACATACTGCTTCTCATTTACAGCTAGAACCAGATATACAGCAGTTAGTCATTACTAAATAGGAGAGAGCGCAGTGAGAGGGACTCGTGGGTTGTGTCATTGACTTGTATCTCCTGTCTTCTAGGTGTTGCATCCATTTCTGCAACTCTGCAGCACTGGAGCAAATGAAGAGCTTGGAGTCCATCATTGGACCTGGATGAAAGAAGGAACAAAGCTAATCATGCCCACTGCTGTATGTGCTGCCATGTCGTAGCTGAACTTTAAGGTAATTTCCTCTGACTCACTGCTGATCTCAAACATGTGTGGTGAATGTGACGTGTCAGGGTCCATGGAGACAGCTTGCAAGGAAAGTCCAGAGAGGGGAAGGATGCCCTGCGAGATAAGAAAAAAATCATGTCTGTCATTGTGCTTCAGCTTCCTCCAAAGACATTATTTTTTAGGAACTCCCCAACAACACAAACCAAAATTGACACTGGTCTGTTCATGTCATGTCTACATGGACCTGCTACATGTTAAACTTGGTCACATGTGCTGGTTAATATAATAACAGCTGACCAAAAACTTTTAGAGCTGAGGGAAACTGCGGAGCTGGAAAAAGCTCTGTTCACATTACAAATAATCATTCGATCTGTTCTTAATGTAGAAATCTTGATTGGTGCAGTTTTAATACGGTTGAATCTTAGCCAGTAGCTCACAATTAATAAATTGACTTTATCTATTGTTTAATGTGTTTTTGTGTCCTGTGTCCACGTTCAGGACCTCCACTTAACAAGCACTAGAGTACATTTTTATGTGAACCACTATTTGACATGTCACAGCCATTGTCAAAAAGTAAAAAGCACAAAGAATACCTCATAAATGAAGTCTTGTCGAGAGTGGTCCAGGGAGAGGATCAACAGGTGGAAAGAGAACAACACCAGGAAGTGCTCACTGGTGCCCTGTGGGAACAAACAAAGATAAATAATGCAGCACTGAGTCCTGATTAGAGACGTGTAAGCTCATTAATTCATAGTGTTCAGTTTGATCAAAGACTGTGTCCTTATGTTCACAACAACAAAAAACTGACCTGTTTTACTGTTTTCCAATAAAATATGTGCCTTTTAATCAGTTTGGGCTAATGTGTGGAATGAAAAATAACTGCTGGCAGATGATTAACAAACATTCTTAAGGCAAATTTTAGAAAATGCCCCTTTAGGATGAGTCTTTGATGGAGCCACACCTTGTGAGGCCCTGCTTACTCCCACAGGCAGTGCTGTGTTACCTGTGTGTAGCTGTTGCAGAGAGACACCAGGGAGGAGTGGATGATCTCTCCATACATGTGGGGAGGTTGGCCCTCCCAGTCCCTGATTGGCTGCTGGGAGTAAATCCTGTGGTGCAGCTCGTCTCTGCTCCTGCCCCACAGCACCACCTGCAGACACAACGCTGTATCAGTCCTAGTCATTATAGACGTTAATATTTAGCAGCTTTCTGTAGTTGTCATAAACCTTGTATGTCACTGTGAGGATCTGTGTGTGCTTTCTCATATCACTGCTCCCACCAGTATTTATATGTGGCCACATGTTTTACAGAGTGATGAGTCATGGATTACTCAGCATACTGGAGTTTGTCTCACTGTTGCAAGCCTCTCGTTGTGGTTGTGCAAAATGTTACGCAATTCAGGGGAATTTCATATCTGAAATTAAGACTATATCTGTTCTTCGAGGAACAAATGCACAAAGACTGCTGCGTTGTTTTATTCTGTAGGAGTTTGGATGTTTCACATTCAGACAATTTCTCGTTCAAGTGGAAAGAAGTGTGAAAAATTTGCTTTGTGTGGCAGTGTTTCCTCCCTCCTTTGTTTCCCGTAAAGTTTGAATCACACCAAACAAGGAATGCAGAGTCTCTCACGTTTGTCATGGAAATTCATACAGTGTGTTTACAGTGTGTCTGGCCTCAACACAAATAACAGCACCGAGTGGAAACTGTTGATCTTCATGTGAGGCGCATATGACCACATTCTGCTTCAGCTCTAAGTGTTCAAGTGTTGTTGTTGGTGTGTTCTGAGTGTGAAAAGTCTCTCTCTCTCTCTCTCTCTCTCTCTCTCTCTCTCTCTCACACACACACACACACACAGAGTGACCTCTTGCTCCAGGTGCCGTATTGAAGGGTAGCGGGGTGGTGGTGGTGGTGGTGGTGGTGGTGGCTGCTGCTCATCTCTGCTGTTCCTCACTGACAGCTGAAGCCTGGTTTCTCCCAGACTCCACAACCTGAATAAAGACAGATGTCCACACATTTCGTGGGACAGTATTGTCACATAGCAGCAGTTTGTGCTGAGGGCACAGTGGCTCAATGGTTAGCGAGGTGGCCTCATTGTGGCACGGATGTGGGTTCATTTCCTAGTCCTTTCGGTGTGGCATGGATGTTAAAGTGTCTGCTCTGTTTGGTTCTGTCCTGCAGACCAGAGACATGTGAGTCAGGCAGACTGGAGACTTTAGACTGTCCATAACTATGACTGTGAGCCCCTGTTTGTTTCCAAATGGTGCATGCTTGGACTGGCTATAGCCATGGAGAGCCAAAGACATACAGACTGAAGAGCAATAAGACATATGACAATTTAAATGACTTGTCATGATGCCCCTGCAGCCCAGCAGCAGCCAGACATAATCAGATTACAGTCATCAGAGCAGAGACAGACCCACCTGCTGACCCTTTACCATCACCACAGACATGAGCTTTGTCATACGTTAGTATGTACCACGTGCTAATCCTAAGCAGGTTTTGATGATAGATAGATAGATAGATAGATAGATAGATAGATAGATAGATAGATAGATAGATAGATAGATAGATAGATAGATAGATAGATAGATAGATAGATAGATAGATAGATAGATAGATTTTGTACAGGAAGCAAATAAGATCCCACCTCTGACATATTCTTAAGAAACTAGATGTGTTAACTTTTGACCACTTCTTTATATTTGCTAATATCAAACCCATCAGAAATGCCCAAATAAGCAGACCGAGGTGCTCAGTGACTCTCTGGGTGTGTTTATGGAGAAATGTTTCGGAAGTCCTTTGGACAGATGTTGATTTTTAAGGAAGTTTTGTTGTTTTGTGCTGTTTTGTGACCATCTTCTCGCTGAAGGCCCATCTTCAGACTTTCATTGCAAACTAGCTCCATGCTATGTCCTTGGGCCTATAATAACATCAAATAAATAAAGCGATAAAAATAAACATTTGAATATGTGTGGATGATGGTGGCAGGTTCAAGGACATTAAATCATTGGAAATACAATTTGCTTTTTCTTTGTGAAGTTAACAGTCCCATCCTACAGTCACTGTTTGAACGGCATGGCTTTTCTCACATATTGCATTATTTCCTGTAAGGACAAGCGAATTCATTTCTGACATATGACCACAGTCAGAATCAGTATGAAAATACTATAACAATTAGTAAAAAGTGTTTTATATGTTAAAAATCACTATGTGTGGAATTTGGACCCAACTCAGTACATACAGCAGACACATCTGCTTCATCGGACGTGCGTCTAAATGCGAGTGTGCATCTTTAAAACATTGAGACATGAGTGGCCCGTGAAATATAAGTAGTAATTATCAAACAGACACACATGAGGGCTGGTAGCTACTGTTGTGATTAGCCTCTGCTAATCCTGCAGCCTTAGAACGAGTGGGATTTGTCCCGCCCTGGTTCTGTATTAAACCCCTCCATTGTCTTATAGTAATCTGTTAATCACGTCAGTGCAGCATCACTGAGTACTCAAGTTCATGTTGAGTAAATAGGAGCCAATTAGTTCTCCTGTCTTGTTGTTCTGCTGGGTGCTGATGGATGAAATTCATATGGCTATAAATTGTTGTTCTGCAGGTGTTTTCATTTCATGGTTTCAAGGGTTTATAATTAACCTTTTCTTTTTCTGTGTAAAAGCTCACCGTGTGACTCATATAGTATGTACATCCTGGAAATGGCATTAATGTAACACTGTGCAGCTTTAAAAAGGCCGTGCAGGAGGCTGCCTCCTCTTGTGTTTTACATTTTCAGCTCCAGAACGTGATGCACGACATGCCAATGAAAACCACAGAGGCAGAAAAAAGTGCCTCACTTCACAGAATGTCACAGCTTCCACCTCCAGAACTCAACGATACACAAAACCACATTTAAACAAACCTCAAACACACTCTCTCTAAAGTTGTGAAGATAAGCACAGTAAAGTTTACTTAATTCATGTTCAGGCTGGGGTACTGCTGGTATTCCTGTAGCTCTTATTTCCTCTGTCATTTCTGGATCCTAGTACAGTCATCACTGTGTGAATTCCCCTCCAGAACATTTCCATTTCATTTCTTAGCTTCAAAATGTCAACATGTGTTTGTGTCTTACCCGAGATTGTCTCCAGAGAGTTCCAGCAGCTCGATCTCATCAGGGCCCACCTCGTCCACTCCAGTATGCCTCTGGGTCACACTACAGCATCCCATGATGGATGAGGAGTCTGTCCCTCTCTGCCTTGCCTCAGCTTCTAGTCCACACACTGAGCACCATCTGCCCAGACAATCATCCCCACTGTGTGTGTGTGCGTGTGTGTGTGGGCCACACTAAAACCAAAGAGATAACATAAAAAAACGGGGGCTGGTTTGGTCCAAAAGAGGATATTGTGTGCAGGAGGGAGGGAGGGGGGTTGCTGCTAAGCTCTAGTTCCCCCTTTCTGCCAGCATGCAATGCTCATTTCCATCAAACTTCAAGAACGAAAGGTGTTAAAGTTTAAAGAGGAATCGAAGATAAAAGTGACGAGAAGTTTTTGTCAGGTCGCAGCGCCGTCGTTGTTCCTTCCTTCCTGTCAGTTGGCTGTCTGCAGAGAACTGAGCAGCTTCCTCAGTCTGGTTTTTTTTAACACTCTCAACTCACACTGGGAACCTGCTGACGCCACAGCACCACAAATAAAAACTAGCTCTACTGTCATTCAAAAGACAAGCTTACCGTTTCTTATATGGGGAAAAAAAAGCACCTCTTGCCGACATTACACCTCTTCCTGACGATAAGTGTGGGCTCCCTGATGCTCTCAGCCTCCTTTTTGAGAAGCATGTGGATGAAGCAAGCATCCTGTTGGGAAAGATGGGACCAAAGCCCGCCTGTGTTTACACGCACCCAGCCTGAATGTGGATGGGTAAGTGAGATAATTAGGAGTTATGAAACAGAGAGGTAAAGGGCTGCAGTCAAAACAACAAGCCACAACAACTGTGGAGTGGAGGCCTGTGTTGATCTTCCTGGTTAGAATTACAGTAAGATGGTGGGAGGGTTTGTACACAATCATGTCTGAGTGTTTCTGGCTCTCCACAGAGCAGGAGCTGTTCTCTTGTTTCCGTGAAGGGATGAATGATGACTGATGGATATATTTTCCATTTGCCACAGCTGTTCATTTGTGCTTTGATTACAGTAAAAGAGTCTACTGTTATGGGAAGGAAAAACCTGTTTTTAAATTGAAATCAAAGGACATAATCCCTACAAAGCAACAGTAACAGGAGCCCAGTTATATTATTTTGTATATATTTTTTATTGTCACATTGAACATTTATTAGTATTTCTCTGAAACAGCACCACATGTCCAAAGTGTGGATCTTTTTTTAGATAAAGCTCTTTAGATCCCAGCTGTTTGCATATAACGTGTCACGGTTCCTCTTTCGTCTCATAAACTGAGCTCTTTATGTCATCTCTGAGCTCCCCTTCACCAGGCTCCTCTCCTCTTTGTTTGGTGCCACATACAGGAGGTGCAGCGTGAGGAGTGAATGGTGGCGTCATCTCGTCGCCCAGCGCTGATGAAGACAGCAGCATGATGATCCTCCTCTTCTGCTGAGTCTTAGAGCGCTCTGCCTCATCTGCAGCCTTCAAATGATGATGCAAAGTGCATTTACTCGGCTTGAGTTCGACCCGAGGCCTTGGGTTCTTATTTCGGCCAGTCTGCACTGACAGAGAGCTTTGATGGAGAGGTGAGGTAGGGGTGGAGGTAGCGGGACGGTGGCACAACTTTGAACCACCCCTTCCTTCACCGCTCGCTGAGACAGTCGCAGAAATATCAGGGGATGCTGGGGACATAATTTTGCCCTCCGTCCCAGACTTACATCTTCTGGGTTCAGTCTTTTTGGTGCTTTTCCGGTTGCAGTCACTGTTTGTGTTGCTCTTGTTGCCTACCAGCACTGACTCAGGAGGATAAACTCCATTGTACAGCAGCACAAACTCCCTCTGAGTGGCCAAAGGAAGAATCCTCTGCCTCAGACGACACTTGTTGAAGATCTCCAGAGTTAAATCTAGAGAAGAGCATGGAGGAGTGACAGCAGATAAAAGCATGTTGGGTGGTATCACACATCGGTCTGTTGAGCATACAGTTGACCAAATAACACATCCAGTAAAGGAAACTATGATTGTACCATGCACACAATGTGAGAATTTTTTGTCTGAGCATTGAGTTTACTGAAAAAGGAAACGTAACAACATGAGCTCACCCAGTGTCTCCACGACAGTGCTGGGTATGACCTCCTTCAGCACTTCACAGTTCATATGGAGAGCTGGATTACAGTTCATCTCCAACAGCCACACCTATTAGGAGCACATGGAGGCACGATTGTACCAAAGACATGAATGTTAATACACATGTTAAATGCTGACCACCTCTCAGATGATCAGCAAAGGCTCACCCACCTTGAAGTCCTCATCAACCATGAAGTCACAGCCAATCAAGTCAAAGAAGCCCAGTCGGCAGACTAACTTGGATTTGACCGCGAAGAAACACTGTGTCATTATCTGCTGCATGCGCTTCTGATGCATGGAGAGGAAAAAAACAACTAGTCAGTCAATCCATCGTTCATCAGGCTTCAGAGTGACAAACAAACTGTCTCCAGCCATGTTTGAGGTCTGCAGCTTTTAGCAACAATATCTCAGAATGCATGGCTGGATTTCTTTACGATAAATAAATTATTTATTTTTCTGCTGTTTTTAAATAATTTCATGATTTCTTTGCTCATGAATGACTTTAGCTGAATTTATTATTATTATTATTATTATTATTATTGTCTCCTTGGAGCCAGCAGAACAAGGTTTAAGCACAACAATAACACCATATAAAGTTTTTATGGCAAATGTGTTAGCAAACAGCGGCCTAGTGACACATCCAGCAGACATGGAGCAATGTTATCATTCATTCGGAGGCCTCCTGGTGAATATAGCAAAGCGTCTGTCTGCTGTTTGGAGCTGGATTGCTCATGTACATCAGAGTCCTTTGGCTGAAAACATCCACCTGCTGCTGCAGCTGAAAAAAGGCTGATGAGAGGCTAATTTGTAGGCCAGAAAACTAAAACAAGAAGTTATAAGAAGCTTAAACTCTTAGCTGAGTAAATAAAAATATTGCTTAATGCAGCTTTACGTTTGTTGCTGTATCTCACTAACCACAGTGTCTTACCAGCTAACGTACCGTCTGACAGAAAAGTATTCAATTCAGTTCAATTCAATTCAATTGGACTTAGATGTATGGACTTATGTTTGTGGTACAATTGCAGTACAATAGCAGGTTTCCGTTAAACTAAACACCCACATTGTGGTTTGTTGTATATACTTCAAAATGTCACTATCAGAGTTTGAGGTGCAACAAATGATATAAATGATTCAAATGTGTACATTGTGCTGTTTGTTGTAGAGCAGGACACTGTGGATAAAAACAGGCACCAAACAGCACATGTGATATTCCATTTCAGTAATAATATGATGTATCCTCAGACAGGAGTGAGATCATCGAAGCCTAACCACAATCTCAATTAGCTGCAAGCTCCAACAACCATCATTATAATGGTAATTGGTCCCTCAGAGCTACAACACGCAGCAGCACTCACTGCAAAGGCGCCCAGCACCCAGTCCCTGGGCAGACCCTTGGCAACCCGAAACCTGTCGTTGACGTATGTGTTGAGGCTCTCCATGGACCACACAGTGTCCTCTTTTAGCTGGCTGTACAGAGGGTTCTTCTTCTGCATGTACTGGAGTCGGACAGCAGGGGGACCAGAGACACACGAAGCACAGAGACAGTTAGTGTCACAGCTAATGCTTCATCTCCTCTACCTCTCTGGAAATAACAAGTAATGTAAAGATGGATGGGATGCAAATATCTCTTCAGTATTATCGTGAATGATTATGCCTTTTTCAGTAGTGAAAGAGTGAAATGGGGGGTTTACATGCTAAATATTAAGCCTTAACAGGTTAAACAGTCAAGAAGCACATGAAATGTTCTCCACTGAGAGTCAAACGTAGAGTATTTAAACCTGTGACTCTGTATCAAGCTGGTGAATAAATGACCAAGCGCCCTTATACAACCTTTAGGCAAAACATTGTGGTGTAGCAAAAGAAAAGTAGCAAAGAATATTCAGTGTAGTCATCCTGGTGATTCACAGCATCTTGACCACCCTGTGGTTGCAGAATAAAAAGAAGTGAATCGAACAAGCAGGAATTATTTAGTTTTTCAGTGCAGGTAAATTAACACTGTTATATGGCTATTGTTATAGCCTGCTGTGACACTGTATATGTCAATGGACTGATTGTGACAGGAAGTCAAGGTAACATGTAAAGCCATGTTTAGAACCACCATGAGTCATTTCTCTATTTTCATAGGATGTATCATGGTGATGTTTCTTTAACAGCCTGATTTCCAAATAGAGACTCAGTCTAACATCACCGCAGATAATCTAAAACCTGTGTGGGAGGTCTTGGTTTAAAAGATAAGTTTGTAATTTCAGAGAAAACTCTTTCAATGCACGTCCGTACCTGAGTATCATTTTAAGATAGACTTAAAACATTGTCAACCTATTCTTTAAAGGTCCACTGTGTAGGATTTAGCGGCATCTGGAGGTGAGGCTGCAAATTGCAACCAAATGAACACCCTTCATCACACTGCCCCCTATGATGCCCCCTGAATCCTGTACCCTGGACCTTAAACTTTGACCTGCCAGCTGGCCCTAGAGATGTTGCCAGAGTCTGCACACTGGTAAGGCATACCTGATTGGTCAGGTGGGCGGAGAGGTTGTTGGAGCTGGGGTCGTAGAGGTCGCATGTCAGTCGAACATATCCGTGGCGAAAGAAGACCATGTAAGGTGCAGTGCAGGCAATCAGAAGGTATGAGCGTACGTCAAACTTTTTGCCCTTGAGGAGCAGCGGACTCTGGATATAGCTGGGGGCAAAAGGTCAGTTTGCCTTCAAGACAATGCCAACAGCTACATCAGTGTTTCTATGGAAAGTGTCAACAAGAAGGTACTGGAGTACAACAGACAATGACCCAGGTGAAATTGTCTAAAATATTCTGTGAACACTGTCTGAACATGCTGTGAATTTACTGAAATAGCATCCTGAAAACCTCAAACAAAGTAACCTTTAAGAAGTAGACATGTTGAACATATGACATTCCTTTAAATAACCCAATCACTGTGCATGTTGACCCACTGCTGGACAATGCGAGCCTGAGGCTGGCGCTGGTGCATCTTCCTGCTGGCCTGGCTGTCCTCTATGTGCTGCAGCTTCAGTCTGAAGGCAGCTATGTCCTCCTGACTCTTCAGCAGAAAGATTCCTCTGCCCTGGTTCAGACCCGTGGGCTTACAGATCCACATATGAGTCTCTGTGTTGCTCACACCTGGCAACAGTCGTAAAGTAATATCAAGTCAATCAGCAAAGCTACGACATATACGGGTATGAAAGACATGTACTACTATTGTGTTTAGAGCAGGTCTGCACTGGTCTGTGTTTTCTGTGTCCTCTTCTATATTGTTTCTATGTTGTGATACAGATGAGTGCTGCGTCACTGGGAAATCACTCTATAATTATTCTTTAGTACACCATATATACTTTCCATCAGTTTTTTGGAGTGTCTGAATGTAAAAAATTGTGTCTTCAAATATCGCACAAGGCACTTAATTTCAGTCCTTGTTGGTTTGGTAGTTACTGGTGGTAAGAGACAGGCAATGATCTGTCTTTTCCATCATTCTGTGAGCAACTGATTTCATGCTGCAGAGGACACTTTCATCAGTGAGCCATAGGCCCAATCACAGTAGTGTTACCTCATTCAGTGATAGATAGCAGGTTAACAGGCATTTATTGAATTGAAAGTCTTTGCGATTGTTAGGTAGTGCTGTTTGAAATCCTATGCAACTGCTACTTTTCACTGCTCGACTGTATAGCTTTAGGTACATATGTCAATCAAACTACCAACCATATACAAATTAGTTTAAATTAGTTCACCATCAGCCAGCTACAAGGTTAAAATGTTGCTTACACTGCCATGCATCAGTAATAATAATCCTACAATATAATGTAACAGTAAAGGTAAAGTAAAGTAAAGGTTATTCTACTGTCAAGTAAGGACTTTTGGTGGCTGATACGATGAGGGCGGCATTTACCATGAGAAGAACAGTGAACGTGTGAATGAGAGAGACATTTCAGACACCATCAGAGATCTAAACCAGCTGTCTGTGTCTTTCTCCTGTTTACTCAGTGATAACCATGTTTGTCATGACCTGAACACCATTTATCATAAGGCTGTGTGTCTGTGTTATGATAAACAATACAGAAAGCATTGGAGTGTTTCAACTCCAGTCCTTAAAATGACGGAAAATGTTTTCATATTTACTGTAACTGTACATGTATTCAGCCCTGTTCAGTGCTGCAGTAGCTCCACATCCAGATCCTGAAGAGCGTCCGTCCTCGTGTTTGTGCCTCATCCCTGCCCTCTGCTGATTCATCTCTATGGCAACAGCATGTTCCCCTGGTGATTTTATCAGGGCCTTATGGGAGGTGAAGTGCATTATTTTCCAACCTCTTGATTAAACAATCACCCTGGCAACTGTTGTCTTAAGACTGCCGAGCACAAACTATTCTCTTTCTTTTCAGTGTTGGATGCACGACACGCCGAGTTGGATTCAACCAGTGTTGTGTCGTTGCTGCATCAGGACACTGATGTGTCAGAGGTCTGTGAAGGTGGGATGTTTGGTGCATTTTACCCTCCTGCTGGGCAAAGAAAGCCTCCCTTTCTTCCCTCACATCCATGCGGAAGGTAGTGGGAATGAATTCTTCCATTTTGAGCCTCCTGTGAAGAACAGCACAACAAGGTGGAAGCAGAAAAATCAGAATGTGATCATGCCTTGCTTAAAAGACCGTACCTGTGCTGAGCACTTGTTTAACCATGCCATAGAGTTGTACAACTGCCTTTCAGACAGCCTTGTTTTCGATGTCTTTGATAATCCGTTACAGTGACCAACAAGTTGGCTTTTACTCTCTGAACACTTAGATTGTCATTGAGTGGTAAGACAAGCAACCTCTCAAGACTCAAGCTAATCTCTGAAAATGAATTTTCCAAAAGATACAAATTCAGAAATTGAAAACATTAAGGGATGATTTGGGACACTCTGGGAAGGAACATAAAGATTGAGGGATTTCTTATGAGTGGGTAGGACTACCAGCACGGTCCATTGCACAGACACAATTCACTTTAAAGCTTTAGTGTAAGTTTACTATGCAGAGAACAGCACATTCACCTGTAAGTGATCTCGCGTAGGTCCAAATTCAGATATATTGCCATTTTCAGCTTTTGTCAAAACTTATCAGTTACTTCAATGGCTGCTGCAGTAGCCTAATTAACTATTTTAAGTGAAACCTTCTTACACTGTGTATGAATTGTTGGTTTCTTTGTAGATAAAAGAGCTTGGTCTGTACCAGCTCTATATGGAAAGTGTCCTGAGACAACTTCTGTTGTGATTTGGCGCTATACAAATAAAATTGAATTGAATTGAATTGAATGAGGGCCCTGTGTACGATAGACTAGTGGTCATTTGACATGTTTGTCCTGGTAGGTGTGCATTATGCGTTTTTACAGGTGCTTACTAATAGACTGGGCTATAAGGTCAAATGGTTGGTCTGAATTTTGAGCATCTTTATTAGTAAATAAATCAGGCGAATGAATCAACTGTATTAATGTACCATTAAAATTAACTGCTGATATAGTTCATACAATTCATACACATAATGCTCAATGGCAAGTTTGTGTGATTCAGATGGGAGGCCTGTGATAAATAATATCACAGGCTGATATGCCTTTCAATCAGTATTTGCGGAGCCAGGCCTCTATTGAACCTACATTATGGCACCAGATGGTCGCTAGGAGATTTGTGGCACACTATAAATTATGTAAAGGAAACAGGCTGTTATATCTGTATGCGTTAACACACACAGCCTGTCTGGATAAGAAACGAGCAGCAGAAAAAGACAGCAGGAATACAGCTGTCCAGTTCACCTCAGTTCTCCACCGTGCTTCACTTTGCTGCTGACTCGCTCATGCTCCCGCAGGCTGCTGAGGAGGCCGATCTTAGTCGTGAGGACCTTATTGTTGGGAATCTGGTACACCAACTGTTCACCTGAGAGCAATACAAGAGGATTTCAAGTTTTCTTTCTGTGAATGGAGAGCAAAAAAATGAAAAAAAAAAAAAAAAAACCCAGCAAAATGAGAACAGAAATTAAACCAGACATGAAACATCAGCTAGATTTTTGAGATAAATATGAGCAATTTTCTTTCATTTCCTCGGCGTGGATGGTGATGATTAATATAGCAATGACTGAACCTTCTCTGAAGTTACTGTAGGTGGTGGGTGATTTGGTCTCACACCACTTGAGTTTGAAATCCTCCCTGTGCTTGTTGTAAATCCTCTTCCATCCCCTGCTCTCACAGTAACTCTTCACTCTAAAGGTAAAAGTCACACAGAGGAAGTCGCTCACACTTCTGCTTTATACACACGTCGATGCTCCCATGTAAAACTAGCATTCCACTGATGAGGGGTCCACACCCAAAGACACAGCAGGTGAATGATGTTTTCAGCTCACATGAAAGGAAAAAAAAAATGTGATCACATGTGACATACCTAAAATCATTATTGATACTCTTCATGTCCTTTATTTCATATTTCTCTGCTTACATTTCTGCCCCATTGGCTCCTCCGAAGAAGTAGAAAGGCCCAGGGCCCCTTGGCTCTTCTGCATGCCGCTCCCTGTGCCTGTCTGGGTAGCATGTTGACAAGCCCCTGGGGAAGGACCTCCGGAGGTATCGCTCTACCAGACATGCACCTGATACTTTTACACACAAACAGACAGGAATTATGCATGTACACAGTCACTCATACATACACAAGCGCTATTAATATGTGCATGTGAATAATGTTAATGATTACATGTATGTCAAGTTAAAAGCATCAGCTTATTACTGATACTCTGCACATCAATAGTGCCTCAAAGACAATAATAGGATGATTCTGAATGGGAATTGCCTGTCTATTTTACAGCTTTAAAAAGTGCTGGCTTAATTTCATTATGCTGCAGTGAAAGGATCAAAACACGGAAAGAAGAGCAACCATCATCACACATTAAGTTTCGCTCCACACACCTGACCCTCTATCCCAGCTTTCCTGGTTGACGGTCATGTGGGAAAACCCCCCTCTCCTTTCCGGAGTCTGCGTCTCCACCTTCTGGACCGACTCGGGTCCACCTTCTGATGTCACTTCCTGCATGCCACTATGGTCAGGTGACAGAGGCCCTTCTCCTCCGGGCTCCTCCTCTTGCCTCAGGTTTCCTGCAGACTGGTTGTCCCCACAGGGAACCTCTGCTTCCTCCTTCTCTGCTTCTTCCTCTTGCTTCTGCACTCTGGTCCCCTCTGCCCGGCCCACACCACAGGGCTCCACCCAGCACTCAGATGACATGACCTCGTGCTCCTACAAATCGCTAAAAATGTTCCAGCATGAGAGGACAGGTGAATCTTTCATTAATAGTACTGTACATGCTTAGTATGGTCAAATGAGATTGTTTTTATTAGCTAACTCCTTGACTCTTGGGAATTGTTGGATGGGATGTCATGAATGTTTTAGAAGGCATTCCTGGTTCCAGCAGGATCAATCCTGTTGACTTTGGTGAATCCCTGACTTTCCTCATCTATCATGTGCCATAGTTCTCACTTAATGATCTTGCAGAGTGCATCAATATTCAATCTGAATTTTAATTTTTCTAAATGAAACTGCCTGCAAACCTCATGACACTGCCACAGTCATCACCTGCACTGCATTGTCAGCATGAGAATATTGACATTGTGAGTATGTTTGCATGCTAATGTTAGCATCTGGCCAAAGCATCGTTGTGCAGCCTCACAGAGCCATTGGCACCATTAGGCTTGTTGATTATCATGAATTCAAAGTTGCTGGTCACACATTATTTGGCTCACAGGAAAAAAGATATTTTGACTACTGGCCAGACTGGCATGTAAACTGCCATGGATATTAATGGTTGTGGTATTCGTGGTATTCAGAGGATGATTTCAATGACCCCCTGACTCCAGCAACACCACCAAACTGAAATGTCAAAATCTCACATTTGAACAGGCAGATTTCTATGATTTGCACCTTCATGGCTGCACTTGAATCCCATCACCTTTCCTGCACCACCATCAGAATAAATGTTACAGTTCACTATTGGTCAAACTCTTAGATTGTGGGTTTTTTTTTCTGATTTATTGAAGATTTCAGCCCTGAGGGGTTTCTAGCACCGTCCAGCTGCTTTTAGAGGTTGTTTTTTTTCTGTGTAGTTCAAATGTAATATAACATCTGACAAACCTGGGAAATAAAAAAACTTGAAATAGAATATGTCATGTGAAGAAGATGTGCCATCTCCAAATAAATGTGGCATTTGGTTTTAGACAACAGGAGCTGAACTATGACCTTATTGTAGCGCCATTTAAAAGCAAAGGGTTTTACCTGCAACTCCAGCATCACACATGTGGACAGCTAGACTCCAAAGAAACCTACTGAGCCCATTCTTCTTCTACCATGTGGCCCAGGACAAATGGCAAGCCCACACACTGAGGGACAGACTTGACAGAGGTGAAATCACATAGTCTGTCAGCAGTTTAGCCCTCAGCCATAGTCTGTCACACTGCAAGTAAGCAAACCCACTAGACCAATGTAAACAATCACCGGTTACTCGGGTAATGGGACCTTAGCAACAGTTGCCTCTTGTAGATCGAATCTTAGAACAACAGCAGCTCAAGACAAACTAACTGCTCAGGATTATGTGTCCCACACCCTCCCCACCTCTAAGTTTAGCCTCATTCAATATTAATTATCTGTAAGCCTCTGTTGTGTGAACCCTATGGTAACATAAGAGCAGAGTGTCAATCAAAATGGATTTGCCAGTTTTCCGGAGTATAATGTCCTCACACAGAAGGTGAAATAACATTTTCGAGTCTCTGTGACATATGTTTTGCAAAAGTGTCAAAAAAAAAGGGAAAATCTGTCCAAGGGAAGTTTTAGATTTTGTGGGAACAAATCAGGGAACAAAACATTAATTATCAGCACGAAACATCAGGATGAATTCCACCTCCAAAATTAAGATACAAAACAGCTTCAGCCTCTTAAGCCTCCAGACATCATTTTACTGTAAACATGCATTTATTTTGTTTTTGAACACATTAGACAAGACAAAATATTTAATGTTTTACTTCATCAACACTGAATTTTGGAAATATATTCTTATTCTGAATTTGATGCAGCCACACATTTCAAACAAGTTGGGACAGGAGCAACTGGAGACTGGGAAAGATATGGAATGCTTCAAAAACACCTGTTTGGATCATTCCACAGATAAACAGGTTCACTGGTAACAGGTGATAGCATCATGATTGGGTACTGTATGAAAGGGGCATCCTGGAAAGACTCAGCCGTTCACGAGCAAGGATGGAGCAAGGTTCACCACTTTGTGAACACATGATTGTAGAAAGGATGTAACTACATGGGCTCAGAAACACTTTGTTAAACCATTGTAAGCACAATTTGTTTGCAAATGTTTTTTTCTTTTAACAATTTAGACAGTGTCTCAACTTTCTTGGAACCTGGGCTGTTAAGTGATTCATCCACCTGAACCATTCTTTGAATCTTTTTTTTGTGTCAGACATTATCATTAATCATATTGTCTCGTGCCAAACGGCGGTCACGCAGTTGAGCAACATAGCATTTGTCTGCTCGCATGGCAAATCCACTTATCACCTTTCTGTCTCAGTGATTTGACTCAGGAGGAAACACCCAGGCACAACCACAGTTGGCAATTATGCATAATCTCCTCTCTTCCTCCCAGCAGTCTGATAATTGACAGGGGTGGGTGCCTCTTACACCCAGCATCCATGCAACCATATAATTACATATACAGTAAGGTAACCAGCTTTTGAAGCACACCCCTATCACCAATGGAGTTTAAGTGCGCATTCACATCTAGCAGAGTGTGTTAAGTTTGTCAGACTCAGATGAGAACTGAGTTTGGTCACTAATGACACAGTGGAAGAGTTTACGACAGCTGAACAAGTTTCATGTTACCAAAATGTGTCCAACAAAGAAGATGTTTGTGAGTCAATGACAGTGATATGTAGTTCAACAAACCTATAAAACAAAGAGGTCAACTATTCCTCCACGGTTCACATCAGAGAAATATAAACTGCAGGTGTCGTCACCTATATTATGTGTATGTATGTGCGACTACATATTTCATGCCTGACTACATTTTACATGAAAGCACCAGTCCTGTCAGTTCAGTCATTTACTGACACACACACACACACACACACACACACACACACACACACACACACACACACACACACACACACACACACACACACACACAGCTGTAAATGTCCCATGTAGGTGTCTGAGTGCAAAATGGCAGCGATAAGAGAGGGCTGCTTGGCAGTGATGTGAGTCCAGCCACAGCACCCCAGTTATTAGAGGCCTACTATATTCCTGTTTAACAGAGCTTTGTGTGGAGCCGGTGTCAGCCACACCTTGATAAAGAGCCGCCATCTGACAGACACACTGTGCAAAGTGCTGCGTAGGTGGACAAAGAGAACAGGCTTGTTTTACAGCCCTGTCGACCTCATGGTTCACCATCTGCCAAGACACTGTGTGCGTGTGTGTTTGTACTTACAGTATCTATGAGAATATGTGCAAATGCTTGTGTGTTTGGTGTGGCTATCTAAAAGTTCCCTTTTTTGCGTTGTGTATTTCACGATTAAAATGTTAATGAATAACTTTCCTATTCTGATTTGTTTGAAATGTGTAATCTTTTTTTCTGTTTTAACAAAAACTGTCTTCTACGTATTCTATCAAAGAAAAAAAATTGTTAAATGAAAATTTAACTTGTGATAATGAATATATACTAATACTAGATAAGGAGTGTGTGTGTGTGTGTGTGTGTGTGTGTGTATGCCTGTCTGTCTGTCTCGAGGCGGTGACACCATAAAATGTGTGTGTCTCGGGAGACTCGCCCATTCCCATGTCATCCCAACTGCCTCCTGTACCAGGAAGTGCTCAGCAATTACAGGGATGCAGCCTGCAGCAATGGTGTCCCTCCACAACCCATTATTTGGAGGGATTCTCCTTGTCAAGGTGTTTTAGTGGAAGGGATGGAGTTAAGTTACGATGTAAAGAAAGGCTTGTCTCAATAGAGTCTCTCTCTCACCCGCTATTCATGATTTCCTTACAGAATTACACCAGCAAAGCAGAGGGGGCTGTTATAGTAGGGGGCTACATTTTGTTCCCAGGGTCTGTATTCACTCATTCCCACTGGTGACAAGTGCAAGATGGAGACATCAAATTTCACTGAGACTGACTACTTTAACATGGGAAAATGTACATATAGCGTGTAAAGTTTTGTCCTCAAATAAACAGTTAGAGACAAAAACAACATTTAAATATGTGTGTTTTTCTCACTGAATATGACAGTGCAGCAAACCTGAGTGCTGTCGACAGTTTGGTTTATGCTTGTGACATTTTCAGATCGACTTTAATCCAACTTCAGTAATTAGTCGACACAAAAATGCTTGACAGTGGGAAAGGATGTGGTTTACGTGTCAAATACAAGGGAAAAATCTTTGATATGGCTTCTAAATAAAGACTTTGTGTACTCTGTGCAGCTCAGTATCATCACCAGGTGAGGATGGTGGGAAAATGTTGCCTCAGTCCCACTCAGCTGAGCCGCTATGGTCATTCTGAGAAACATGCACACTGCTTCTTTTCTGGACATGATTCATACAGACAGCAACCCCCTGGATTAACGCCATTCAATCTGTTGGTTACACCCTGCAGAGCTATGAAAAGACCCAGGAGGAATACCACTTGATTTTGAAGTGGAAAAGCGAATGACTCACAGATAACAGATTTTGGCTAGAGCATCACAGAATGGGTGGAGGAAAAGATGCTCCAAGTTTACAAAGTCTTAGAATATGTTAACTGAAGAGGGAGTGTTTGATGTTGGAGCCCCTCACCGGTCAGCGCTTCAGTCGAGTCAATCGGGTAAAATACATCAACGTATCTGTACTGAGTTAGGAAGGAAGGAAATATCACTGACACAGTCCATTAGGTATTCAAACTACTGGAGGGCCCAGTGCTCTGGCAAGCTATGTAGGCCTCAGTTAATGGGACATAAGCGTTAGTAATATATCACTCTTGCCAAATTTAAAAAGAAGTACAAATAGGGAAACTCCTCTTATGTGTAATAAAACATGAATCATATTTTTATCCCTTCAAATATGCATTACATGAAAATCACAATCATTAATCTTCAAGCCTTATTTCTCAGTTTAACTGTCAGTCGATTGCAGGCTTTGACATTTCTGTGCTTTAGTTTATGAGTGTACCTGAGGACCTGACGTGAGTCTATTCAGCTACTGTGGAAATTTACCACCAGGTATGAAGGGATGGCAGCCAACTCTGCAGAGAGACCTGTTCAACATGAGATCAGGAGCATATTAGAAATGACTGGCGAGCGTGCTAATGCCTCAGATGTTCCGGGGTTTGTTTGTGTACATTACCTAAGCTTCAGTGTCTCAGCCTGTCAGTTGCACACACACCAAGTTTGGCAGAAGATTTAAGTCAATTAATTACATTTGAACAGACACGTCTAATCAAATGGTTGTTTTCCTGTTGCATTTAACCCCATGGCTATCAGTTAAAGCTAAAGTAAAGCCGCTATTAGCTTAAGTAGCAAACATTACCTGTTACAGACTCATTTGTCTCCAAATCTCTTTGTCGTGAGGAGCACATGTGAAAATCTTACATAAAACTTTCAGCCAATGCTCATTATTCTTCTGGAAGAGCTGAAAAAAATCCCCAACAACCCTGCATTAGCTCTGCCGGCTAACTAGCTACAACAAGAACAAGCTAATGCTAGCAACAGGAAAAATCAAACACATTGTGCTGACTCTGACAATGTATAAAAAGTATTTAATTAAATATTGTATTATTAGGACATTTTGTTAGAGTTAAACCACATACAAGCCACAGTCTCCCACAGAGGAAATGCAACAAACAAAAGCCAAGCTAGTATCCAGCCTGACAGTTTAGCATTTTTTTTTATTATTATTATTTTTTTTGTGCTAATGTTGCACTTCATGGAGTTATTGTTTCTGCATAATTCACTTACAAACCCACTTACTCATGTATAGCATTGCCTTCAGGTGGTTATAATATAATTTTCCTCTCCTCTCTAAACTGCTGCTGCTGTTGATTTTCTTGCTGGTAGGTGGCGCAGGTAAGGCTGGTGCTTCAGGTCTGGTGGTAGTGTTACTACTATTTTTATGGTGGCCTGGCAGAAGGTGTGGATGTGTTATTTCAAAATATATCACAAAAGAAACTACCAGTTTCAACCAAGTAGGTAAGTACTGGGAGTAGTTTCTGTGACTAAGGCTTTGTTATATGGCCTGCACTACATTTCTTGCTGTAGCCATCATTAAATTCTCTTATGAGAATTTCTGAGGGAAGAAATCAACTGTGTAGATATTACTAGTTTTACGAATACATATGCTGAATCAAAAAAGTGCTCCAATTATTTCAGAGTTCAGAAGCTCCATAAGCGCCAGTGTAGTCAGTGAGGCGGCCAGTCATGCTCACAGACCCCGTTCACCCTACAGTCACACAGACCGCCAGCCAACACAGCAGACCACTGCAACAACCTCAGAGAAAAGCCAGGCCAATCACTGAAAGATAGGTTTCATTTCTAACATATTTTATTAAAATTATGCAGGTATTTCCAATGGGGAAATGCTCACAATATGACCAAAACAGCATAGGCATTAACACGAGCAAAAATATCGTTAAGCAACGTGTTTTATGAAAAGGCACACAGTTTGATTGAAGCAATGATAACAAGCATAACGTCCAAACCAACGGAAATACCAGGAGGACGAGCTCCAACTCGCATGACAGGTGCAGTGAAGTAATGTGACAAAATGCCAACGATTCTGTTTGCCTTCAATTGTCAGATAAGAGTTACTCACCTCTCAGGTTAGTGTTCATCCTTCAAAAAATTGTGAAAATTCATACTCATATTTTCTCTTTTTTAGAGTATAAGGGGAAGCTACACAGTAGTGGCAGTTTACCATTAGTTGTGCTATTGTTTACTTCTGATTTCCAAAATGGGTAACATTAAATTCAAGCTTGACATAATATCCATGATGAAAAACTCTTACTTAGAGGATAGAGAAAACAAGAGGAGACATAAAGAGAAGCACAAGGCTGGCAAGTCAAACAGCAGAGGCAGTCTGTCATCAGGAGCATCCTACCAGACATTTGCAAAATGTAAAAACTCTCTCATATAATTTGGTTATCTGCTATAGACTGGTTTCGCACATGCAGGTGTGTGAGGGGTGATGAGTTCATCACATCTCACTTTCTTTACCTGCCAGCCATACGCTGCTTCATTCTTCAAACACTGAACATGGCACTGGCTGATTATGCTCCAACACAGTTTTGACTGAGCCATTATAACAGCTACTATTATGGTGCCTTGAACACACGTCGGAAATATCAGCCAAACAAATGATGAATGATACTATAATAAAATAGAATAGAATGATAGGATATAATCAGCAATTGGTTTTACATGGATAACTTGGTGGATCACTGTGCACTTCCAGTTCCCTCGTATCAGCAGTCAGTATTTCTTTTAATGTATATTTTCACATCAAATACTCCATCCACATAATACCATATCAGAGCACTTTGTATAAGGGTTAGGGTAGTGGGTGGACTGTAAGACTATCTTTGCATCGACCACTTTTCAAGAGCCACTGGTTTGAGAGAGGACTTTCTCTAGTGCTTTGAAATGACCAAATACATTTTTAACAATAATCTGATTGATCTGACAATTGCAGATTGTGTTCTTCAGGACAGAATAATTACACACATTTCTAATATGTGTGTGCTGTGTCTTGACATTGAGTCTCTAATGTGAAATCATTTTCTAAGCAGTGTTTCAGCATTTTAGAAGCACTGCTGTTTCTTGTTTATATACAATACATGCAACACTTGTTTATACACATGTGACTGGAGTGCTGGAAGCACAACACGTACTCTAAGCATAATGTAGTAGTGCTTTCAAGATACTCCTACCTTTGTCCTTGACAAGGCATTAGCCTAAGAACTGAAGTTAGTCCAGGTGCTGCACTGTGTCTACCCACTGGTCATACATTGTTTGGATGGAGAAAATGCAGTGGAAAAGGTTGTTTTACCATGAGGATTGATAAAGTCTAATTCTAAATATGGCAAAATGTGCTTCTGCCATAGCTCTTCTGTGACTGTTAAAGGAGTTCCCTGCATATTTGAGTGTATGACAGCTCTTGTCCTTTATTGTACGTCAGCACACTTCTAGGTATGTCACAGCCGTTTAGCCTCTGTTGTGCTTCTGTTCCAGCCCAGTGGCAAACCCAGGTCTGTGAATGTAGCCTCCTCATCCACCGCCGACAGCAGAGCAGGAATCTGGTCTGACTGCACCAAGCATGCACAGACCAGCGCAGGAATCCTCTACAGGCTCTCTGCCAGTCGGGAATGTGACTCAGTGGTGTGACGTCACCAAAGGGGGAAGTAACTAATTACAGGTACTTCCTGTTACTATGCAGTACACTTTTTGAAGTTGTTATTTTACATTTTACTGAAACGTGTTTCAACTTTCAAAAAACAAGTGGCTGTCTTTGAATGATTACTTTTTTCGGGGCATACAAGTTCATTTAAGGAAGGTGAAAGGTTTATTTTCTAATAATGAAATTTCAGATTAATTCAGTCCATTTCTAATTAATTAAGTCCGAATTTAAGGTATGTGTCCTTTATTTGAATATTTCCATTTCATCAGTTTTTTTCCGTTACTGTACTACATTTCTGAGAGAAATACTGCACTATTTGCACAAATACAATCATTCAACAGCTGTAGTTAATTTACAAGTATGTTTTGTGATACCACACATAGGAAGAACATGATGCATTGTAAAAACTAAATTACCCTATATAAAAAAAACTACCTTAAATGATCAGTCAATTAATCAGTTAATTGATTTGTGATAATTTGCTGCTTTTCCTTATGAAAGATTCTGATCTGTTGCTTGGACTGAACAAGACATTTGAAGGTGTCACTTTGAACTTTGTTTAATTGTGACTATAATATAGAATAAATGGACTGATCAAAGAGTAACCAGCAGATGATGGAAATAATCGTTAGCTGCAGCCTAATATGAAATACTTTCTAAATTAGTGTTACCGCAAACAAATACAAGAGAAAATGCTGCTTCAACATGAACGCAAGAGTAATAACAATCTAACAATGTAAGAGTACATACTGTATTTATAGTATATAGTATTTGATAAACTATAAACATTTTCTGGGGTCATTTCTTTGCACTGAGAATGTTTACTTTTGATACTTGAAGTACATTTTCCTGAGAATACATTATAATACTAGAAAGACATACATTTACGAATTATACGTTATCATCCATTTAGAAGTTCACATAAAAATGTCAAAATCTATAACATAATATTTTTGTCCCAATTAGCACTTCTTGAGTCTGAATTTTGGTGGTCTTTCCACACGGAAATATTCCATACGTTCAAGACAGCTGCCCACCTGTAAGCTTTTGATCTTCCACTGATACAGAATGAATGATTAAGAAAAATAGTCTTTAATTACCAATGAACCAGAGTTCATTATTATTTAAAAGCAAGTTTTAATGTGTGATGTTTGTTTTACTCATTGAGAACACACAAAAAATTGCAAATGTTTGGGATATATTGCTATAAAGGATGTAATATTTATGGGAGTGATGAACTCTTTCTTTGAGAAAATGCATGAATGTGAGCTTCAGCAACATTGGAGATCAGGGAGGGCTTGGACTTGTTATGTTAAACGGTTAAATAGTTTTTGTGCTTGTGTTCCAACTGATAAAATCAGAGCTGCATTTAACCAGTCAACTGAACCTCTGAGCTAACAGGCCTAATTAAACACTATAGCCATGCTGTTGACTCTGCGTGTGTGCATGTGCGTTGCTGTTGGAGGCAGAGATAGGGAGAGAACAGTACACGCTCAAATAAAAAATATCCTTCCCCTGTAAGTCTGCACATGTAACAGTGAACATACAGAATAAGTGTATGGATTTCAGTAGGCAAAAGCAGCCTACTGTAAGTCCTCAGGACCTGGCAGTGAAAACACGCCTTGTGCTTCTCGGTTTATCAAGCTAGTCCACTGTGTGCTGCCACAGACCTGGACACAATGAGGGCTTAGCTGATGGGGGGGGACCTCATGGGTAAATTGAGGCATTTAAAAAGAAGCTCTGTTCAGTTGTAACCTGATCCACACCTGACTGGGGCTCGGCATTCCGGTCTGGCCGAAGGGAAGAGTTCACAATGACCAGAGAAACTGCCAAGAAGGGCCACCGCACAGGAGATCAGAATAGACTGTGTTAAAAAACTGGTTCTGAAAAAGTGTTTGGAAAGATGAAAATGAACAAGAGAGACATTTCAAATTTTATCCCATTTTATTGAATCTTTTCTTTTGCCTTTCACAACATCGTATCACAGGTAATTCAGTTAATATGTACAGTGTGTGTTATAGATAATGAAGTCTGAAAAACTGCATTGTTCTACTGTACCTGGAGAAATGCCAAGTTCCTATAAGGAATTCAGTTATTGCAGTAAGAGGAAGAAAGCAGATCTTTCAACAGATAAAAGTCACGGCAGTTTCTATAATCAGTTTTTTTTACATGTCATTCACATTAACATTCCTGCTAGAAGCCAATTTACAGCACAGCATTCATCATCTACTGTAAGAAGAAGGGTCTTCTCCTTGACTGCTGCTCAAAGAAGAAACTCTGACTCAAGTCACGTGGAAGAAACCCCAACAAATCAATCAATCTTCCAGTGCGAGGATCATAGTTCCATAGTCATCATCATTAAGCCCCATCTGCCACTACCATAAATGTGTTGATGTGCTTCCCTGGACTGCCCTCTGTCAGTACACTGCATGTCAGCTGCACAAGAGCTAGACAGGGGGAAGTAAGAGAGTAGAAGGTAATGCCATTTAATGGACGGCATTACCAGACAGTATTAGACACCAATAATTACATCTAACCATGTCTGGTAAGACGCCTATCAACAGGCTGGAAGGATGACGTCTGAGTTTTCACCTGTGCAAAGAGGAAGAAGAGAGCTGGAGGAAAACAGAACAGCGTAGCAGAAACAGGTTGAAAGGAGCAGTTCCTCTTTTGTTGCACAGAGTCCATACAGGCCTCTGCCCATTGATTCATTTGTACATTTAAATTGGCCAAGCATGCAGAGAAAGCCATGAGTAAATAGACCAAGGAAAGACGCAATGTAAGCTCGGTAACCTATTTCTGCTCCAGTCTCTCTATATAATTACGTACATACACAGATACGTGACGCGAGCACAAAGAAAAGAAAAAACTGGGGGGCAAAAAAAAAAAAGCAATTTCATGTTTTCGTAGCTTCGATAATGGCGCTGGGTGGGCAAATAAAGGTGCGGCTCAATATTTGCGGGGTAATTCTCCCTCCTTAAACAAACACTCGGTTTCTGCAGGCTCTGTGTCTATTATTTGCCTTTGTTCCTCATATCTGTGTGAAGGCTTTACCCATTAAATTCACATTTTAATCCACTCATTATTGGAAGTTGCTCACCAGCTACACTTCAGTAATATAGAAACTCTATTGTTTTAAACCAAAAGTGCAAGATCTCTGTATAAGTTTTACAATTTAACACAGCTGAAAGACTTTAAGTCCACTTTTGTTGTAGAGACTCCATTTTGTGTCTACTTCAGGTAAAATTTGATTGTCACTTTGTGGATAAAAGCTTGGAAAGGAAAAGAGCTGGGAAGAGGCCAAAGCGTCAGTAGCTCAGTTTTTTACTAGGAAAGCACTCTCAGGTGAGCTCATGTGTCAGTTTCAGGATGTGCCACGCTGGTAAGGATAGCTGGACCAATCAGTGCCACACAACACAAAGACCAACGCTGTTCAGGGGGAGGGAACAAGGAAATGAGGCCCTGCAAGACCGGTGGAACCGTCAACTGACTGCTATTCTTTAACTTGGGTGGGGTTGCCATATAAGTAAAAAAAAAAGAAAAAGAAAAAAAAGACAGGGAAGTGAGTGAAAAGCATGAACGTTGACCTTTAGGACCATTATGCATAAAGGATCAACTCATTTCCCACAGGAATCCTTTGTTCATAGTCTTCTCAAACTGGATTTAGAATAAAAGGCTCAGAAATCAGTGTTCATGTGTTTTTTACACTAACTAATGGCCTATCTGTCAACACTGTGCACGGCCTCTTCCTTTTCATTTCTGACAGATCGCCATAGAGCCTGGGGCATCCACAAAGGCAACTGTAAACAATAGACAGCTAACTTTGTCTTTTAACTTCAGAGTAAAAAGTGAGACTCTTAACAAATATTTTCCAACGGTCCTGCCACAGAATTCAGAGCCCACCCTGCTTTTTTTACCCTGCAATGACCACATCAAAGGAGTCTCTGCAGATTTCAACAGTTTTTACAATTTAACATTCGATGGGCGACTATCTCACAGTCACACCGGAGAACACAGAGTCACCCAGAAAACATCGTTACCAGACAGTGTTAGAACAACAGTTGTACAATCCAGCACTGTCAGGTAAGATGGATCCTGAGAGCCATTTCTGTTGCTGCTTCAAGCGTTTGAGCCGGTCCAGGGCCCAGGCTGGGGGCGCGTTACTGCTAATGCTGCTAAAGCGGTTTGTCTGGTTGCTGTACACAGATGACTATCATCATCATTACCAGGCAGTATTAGAGAAAGTGATGATATCCAATGCTGCCTCGTAAGATGGAGATAATCACCCAAACACAAACGTTTCATTACGACACTCCTAAGGCGCTTACTGATACAAGGATTGGGATATCTTTGGTTGTAGAGCACAATGTGATATCATTGCCAGCTAATGAATGAACAAATGTGACATCAGCTGAAGCAGATTTGGGTGTGAGCATTACACTTCATCTTAATCATCTTTATCTAAAAGAAATAAAGTGGAGCTCAGCCTTAAATGATTAGAGGAAATCTGTGTGAAAGAAATATTTGACACAAAAAAGCCTAAAATATGGAGTTTCTCCTCTCCACTCTTCTAGTTATGTAGTTTTATGGTGGCATAGTTGTAACTAAAACTGAGCCAGGTAATGCCCAAAAATAGCTTTATAAATACCAGTGGGGAAGTCCATATTTGGAGACCACCTCTCCATAGTATAATTGCTGAGCCCTTGTTGTGGTAGGGGTTTTCAGCTTAAACTCACTGTCACAGAAGACTGGGCCACAGTGGTTGTTAATGATTGCCCAAACTTGTTCCGACTAGTCTAAATCTACGGCACGGCAAGGCTGAGAGGCCTACTTTTCCATACAATACATGGCAGTTACTAATTTCAAACACCGCAAGTCGCGCACATCCCCTAAAAAAATGCCACCGAGTCCAAGGCACGTCCGCCTCGGGGAGCTGTTTCTGTTTCACATCATGTCCAGGCAGAAAGGATTTTTAATGTCGCAATGTACTGTTCAGCCTCTAATAAAGCAGTGCTGTCAAGTCTGTTTCAACAGATGTTTTATGGAATGGAAGAAAGGAAAAGCCAATTTTTTTTTCTGTTTTCCGTTGGTGGACCTCTCAGGCCGTTGTCTTTGTGTTTGCTGAGTGATGAAAGGCTGATGGAATGCTGCTCGGCTCGACCTGAGCTGACGCCGTGTGTGCAGAAGGTCACCGAAGCAGCCCACGTTTACTGAATAATGTGGATCATTCACAGGTACACCGCGTGAAATCCTCTCACCCCATGCTGTTATTTGATTTACATTATTATTCCCCCAATTTAACAGTGAAGTATTTTATCCTTCATGCAATTATTCTCAGCAGCAATTATGCTGTACATTTAGATGCATTGAGCTTCCAGTATACTTTGTTAAATAGGATTAACAATGGGGAGCTCCCCTGCTAATGAGGTTTAGCTGTCTCCTGTTAGCAAAGTCATACTATTTCTCTCAGAAAATGCAAATGAAGAGAAGAGACATTATTGTGTTCATTAAGAGGGAACAGGTTTCCAGTCATCCTGCAAGCAATGCAAAAGTAGAGCACGACAGAGAGAGAGAGGGAGGGAGAAGGGGAGAGAAAAAAAGAGAGTCTAAGGGAGGGAAAAGTTCAGGGAAAGAAGGTGGAAAAGGAAAATGGAGAATGCACCTGTAACCTTACCGTCATGAAAGGTACCCCAAGGAAAGAATGTAACAAAACCAAGGTAAAGTGAGTACGTTTTGGAGGGAGGGGGCTGAAAAAGAAAGAGAAAAAAAGATCTTGAATTTCCAGCCCGCTGCCTGAGAACGCTCCGTCTTCCTCCCGGTCAGTCAGGCCCCATGAAATGAGAAAGCCAAGCAGACCTGCTCTCCCAGACTCTATTTAGTTAATCATCAGCATTATAAACCAGTGCTGCAGGCCCTCTGAGGAAGAGAAGAGGGAGAGAGAGAGAAAGAAAGAGTGAAAAAAGATTAGCCCAGAAAAAATTCTAGCTGGTAGAGACGAGCTGTGAAAAAAAAAAACTGTGCCTTAGAAAAGCAGAGCGTGTCATGTGTTACCTTTCGAAATATCTAACCAACTCAAACGTCCAACAAACTTCATGTCAACTTGCTCTGCATTAGTCCAGACACTTCCTCCTCTGCTCCTCTCATGGCGAAATACTGCAGAATGCGTCCCATTGTTGTGCATGGTGCTCTGTGCAGTGGGAGTCTTAGCCACTTACGGCTGCCCACGCTTTTTGCCTGCTGGAAGTGAGGCGTGATCAGGTAACTCTGCCCTGTGTGCTGGAATGTGACTCCACCGTGAAGTCAACAACCTGATAGGTAAACTGGCCTGGCCCTTAATCAATAGTTGCTGTCTTTGTGAGAAAACAATGGCAGGGAAACCCAAAACCTTATTTAACTGTGGACCTTATCTCAGCGCCGCCTAATTGGGCCTTCAGACTGCTGAAGAGCAGCCTGGTCACCGTGATATGTAGGCCATGGTACTGCTTATCATCCATGTACCACTGCAGCTATTTGGTTGTGTTTCTAAATGTATACTTTGTGATAGAATAGATTTATATTCATCACTTAGAGCTCATAACCTCCTCCCCCTCCCCCCTCCCCCCTCCCCCCTCCACTGTTCAGTTCACCTTTCTGTTTTGAATATTTCAAATGAACGACTAAAATATTCAACACATTTGACCGAAAGCCATGTGGAATTTTCCCTTTCTTCTCAATGCTTTTCACTGATTTTAATTTTAGGTAACTGTCCACCCCTCCCCTTTACTGAGAGGTTGCTCTTGCATTCATTTTCAGCCTCTTCAGAAACTGTAAAAATAAATAAATAAATAATTATTCATACTGTGGAGAGTAATGTCATATTGCTGCTGGTGTCATCTCCCTGAAGGTAACTACAACATTACACCTTGACTTAACTTTCAGTGCTGATTAAGGCACAAAAAAGAGAAAACTGAGTAAAATAGTGTAAGAAGAAAATATGCTGAATTATATCACCTGATCATCAGGGCCTCTTAATGAACAGGCATTCTTAAAACCTTAGCACAGCATTAACTTAAAATGGCCCTGGCCCGTAATGCACTGTCATTCACCCTATCAGCCGAATCCAACTGCGCCTTTAACTTAACCTCCCATGAAATGAGGTGATAAGACGTACAGTCCCCTTTCATTTCAAGCCTGTGACTCAAACGCGGACAAACAACATAAAACGAGTCCCCCGTTTCGCCTGGCTTCCCAATCTTTAAGTCTTTCTGTTGAAATTCTACTCTTCGCTTCCCGCCCTGTTGCCGTACACTGGCACAGTGACTAGCACTCATGTGACCTGCTATTCAGGTGTATGAAAGAAATGAACAAATGTTGCTCTTTCCACCAATCACGCTCTTCCACCTCGCTCTGCCGTCGCCGCCGTACAGTACACGGTCGACATTTTCCCTCCATTTTCCTTTCTCCTTCCCAGCCTGCAACGGCCCTCATTTGCTTAAAAACTTCTTAAGAGCAGCCTCGAAAACGTAATCATGTGTACCGTCTATGTAGTTGAAATTCTCTGCTCCGCTAAGTCTGCTGTCGGTCTCAATGTGCAGCCACCGCTCAGAGGCGAGGAAAACGAGCGAGCAGACATTTTATGTCCGACACACAACCACTTCATAACACACTTCCTTTTTTTTTTCATTTCAAAAGTGCATGAAACAGGCATTATTCTATCAGATCTCTCCCTTATAAAGCCATCAAAGAAAAGCAGGAGCAGGTGATAAAAACTGTAGAGAACATCTTAACAGATAACCAAGGCTTTACAGCTCAACAGGTTGGAGAGAAAAGTTCCCATATGAGTTCTGAACTCATATGAATTAACGCTCTAACAACACTAACGCCGTAACAAATATAAGAAAGGTATAACTACGATGTTATGAATTTGTAAAGCTGTTTCATACCGTGGATGTCTCCTTGTAAAGCACATTTTAACGCTGTAAAAGAAGGAGTCAGCTTCTGTCTTCATTTCCTTTGACAAGTCTGGCAGTTTGCCTTTACCTGCCCCAACTGGTCTATCCAGTTTAGGAATGAGTGTCGGCCCCTATTGTTTCCTCTTCTTTCTCTCTGGTTAAAAGGAGCTGGAATTCGATACACATTATTTTCGCTTCCCATCGAAACTACCTAGGCCATCCTATACAATCTCACAGATCGCGGAGGGCTTCGCGCGATGACCTAATTTGTTTGCCGCACATTTCCTGATCTTTGCCGATGAACAAATGTCCTTAAAGTTTTAACTCTAGCGTCGCTGAGCAACAGGTTATGACGACAGCTCGAGTCAAGTTAAAGATGGAGAATGAAGACAAAGAAGGGCTCACGTTTGTGAATTTACCCGGTCTTTCCCAGGTGTGGTCACCGAGCCAGAAACCCAAGACAAGAGGCATCATTGTATGAGGGCTCTTGACACCCCGTTGGCCAGTCTTCCTCTTTCCTGCTCCTGCTGAAGGACAGTCGACCTCTGGAGTGGTGGTTAGGAAGAAAGAAAAGCCGTCCCTTTCAGGTAGATGCAGCCGAAGAGTCAGAGGAAGAGCCAAACCCCGGAACAAAACCAACCAGTTTGAAGCGCGTCAGCTCTCCTCCTGCCGCCCGAGCAGAACTTGTTTTTTTCCAGGCGCTCTCGTCGGCGGTGTTAGGCGGTTAAGCTCCTCAAGAAGACAGAGGCTGAATTTGTAAAGGGCTTGGTTTACATGTAGCCTGACCCCCCCCCCCCCCCCCCTTCTTCCCCCACAGGTGTAATTTTCAGGTCGCAGCCAATCTCCTTAGCCTCTGGCGCTCACAGGTGTGTCCCCAGCGCTGTCTTTAGCCAATGGTGGTTGAGACGAACCCCCCCCACCCCACCCCACCCTTCGACACCCACCTCACCAGTTCGCTCAACTCCTAACCCCCCCCCATCAGCCCCCAGGTAGCTTGTTGTGTGTTTTTTATGATGTCAGCTTAGGCTTCTGTGGGAACGACCTCTGCTGTTCCTATTACAACACAGACAACAGCTAAACCATCATCATCCTCAACTGCCAAACACACCCATCCTGTCCGAGCAGAGAAAATGCATCGTGAGGCCAAACACACTTCGGGGGTCAAGTATTCAAAAACATGTATCTGTGAGGTAGAGTCACATGCATTAACCTTTGCTTACTTCTGTGCTGTATAAGCCCGTCATAACCTGAAATACCTGCCCTTTGCTCTCATGCCTTCCCTCTGCCTCTCTTTGTGTCCACACACCTTTTTTGTCCTGACAATAATGAGGCTGGGTTACAGCGAGAGCGGCAGGTGAACAAAGTGCAGGTGAGTAAAACTTGAGTAAGACACACCAGCAGTTTGAAGGCAGTTGGAGAAGTGGACGATGGGGGAGCAGTAGCAAGGGGCCAGCGGGGCTTTCAGCCCCAGGGGAGAAACAGGGGCCTAATCCAAAGCCTGGACAGGGCTCGGCTGGATGCTGGGCAAGGCAGCCACTTTCGGTCTCGAGGTGTAATTGTCGGGATTAGTCTCTCAACAATGAGCACAATGCCAGAGCCGTATCCTGTTTCAGCAGGGGCGTGGCACAGGTTGCTGAAGAACTATGTTAGCAAAGATGGAAGAAGGCAGTTGTTTGAATCCATAAGCCGTGAAACAAACAGTAGTCTGTGAATTAGCAGACCAAAACTGCAATAAAATCACTCATTATCCACCAATCAATCAGTTTCACCTTGAAATTCTGAGATTGTTATAACAATGAAGCCCTATGTTAAGACTCAGTCCACATTGTTCTGTGGGTAATGAGCTGATTCAGCCTGTGTGGTTATCTTTCCTCAGCAGTGATCCAGACTGCAGCAGTGTCCCAAAAAAGCAGAAAATCCCTACTGTCACTGTGAAATTACATGTGAGCCTACAGTATCAAGAAAAAGCTCCTTGCAGAACAATTATACTTTAGTTAACTGATCTGTAGAGAACATAGTTTTCTGTCATTTAGGACTTTCCCCACAGGCCTCTTAATAATGGCAGAAAGTCTGTGTTTAAATGTAACCTGTTAGCTTTATTTGTCTTTCACCATGTCAACCCTGAGTGAAGCTCATGCTCTTCAAAGGGAGCAGTTAGTAAATTGCTGAGCTCTGAAAGGTTTGCTTTGTTAAGGCTTCTCATTTGCATACCAAATGAGGTTTGGAGTGAAGCGCAGGGGCCTGACCTGAACTTATTTGGGTACTGATGGCTATCTGGCTGGCCGGTCACGCAAGGCAGGATGTAAGGACATCCATCAGAAGCACTGATCCAGCAGCTTCAGACTACGAACACAGAAGCAAATACATCTGCTTGTATGCACATACACAACCTTCCAACTGCTAACACGGGGCTGCTCTGCGGCGGTTGAAGAACTCAAGCAACAACCCCCTAAAACTACAGAGCGGCCCGGGAGGAGTCATGTGGGAGAAAACTAACTTCTTTAAACAATTTAGTCATTTGTGCTCTCAATTTAGCATAACTTCATGTCATTAGTCCTGTGTCCTGTGTGTAGTTTTCACACTCTGGCTGTGGATTGCTTGGATTTAATGCAGTTTTATTTAACGTTGTATTTGAGATCCCTTAAAAAGCATTGTGCTGGATAACTGATTGATGTGCCGTAAACATTTTGATGACATAAATGTCATCCACTTCATAAAAACTTCTTTGTTATCTTTTTTGAAACTGAAAGTGTGCTGAAAGTGTCCCTAATGTTCCTTTATTCCTTTATTAATTTAAGAACACAATTTTTGCATAATTATACTTGTCTTTGTTATAAAGGTATACTTATTCTGCCCCAGTTTGGTAATATGGCCTGTGATTTATAATGGACACTTCCCTGACTCACCTCCCACAGCTCTAGTTCTTGGTGTTGGTGTATCTTAACTGATACACAGTAATCCTGAATGGGCCTGTGCACTGTATGTACCTACACTCAGTTATCCCGGGGATTATATGATGAGACGGGACAAACCTGTGGTAAGTAAAACCTTACTCACTGTAAAACTCTTAACATCTTTAAATGAGTCAACAAGCCACTGGACAGCAGGGCTTATACATACATTGTCTTTACAATAGCCTGACAGCAGACATGCGGACCACAGTCCGGATCTACACCACAGCTTGTCAAGTGAGAAAAGGAAAATAATGACTCATGTCTGTTCTATCTCTCCTCATGTGCTGTTGCAGAGCATTTCCATGTAGCCCTTCACTAATCTGCATTCTGTATCCAAGGTGACTAGTAAAGCTGGATGCGTATCTGCCCTCTGGCCTTAAACTGAAGTCATCATGTAGTTTTTATGGTGCTTGGCCAACTGAGAATCACAGTGTACACAAGAGGTGACCTTGGAGCACTTCAGTGAGCGCTGTTAAAACAAACCCAGCAACGATGAATGAATCATTTAAAGGTAAACTCCGTAAGATTCAGTGGCATCTGGCAAGTGAGGTTGCAGATTGTAACTGACTCATCTCATCCTCCCCTACGCAGGCCGCAAAAAAGTGAGGGGTGCTCTCTAGAGCCAGTGTTAGTTTTGTCCATTCTGGGCTACTGTAGAAACATGGCGGAGCAAAATGGCGGACCCCATGGAAGATCTGCTCTCCCTACAGATATGAAGAGCAGGTTTTAAGGTAATGAAAATGTAACTATTCTGATGTTCATTATTGTACACTAATGAAAAGATAGTGAATATATTTCATTTCTGCCAATAGATCCCCCTGAATCCTACACACTGAACCTTTAACTTGGACGTAATACTGGACCTCTGAGCACACTGTCATGACCAACAATCACAATGTCCCACCACCACCTATGACCTCATTTCTCCCGATTTTGTCAATGATGCAAGATTGTTGTGCAGCAGGATAGTCAGGCTTTTCCAATAAGTGTGCATTACAGAGGAGGGGCCAAATAATCCTGCACACTGTCGAACGCTGCAGTCCTCAGACTATCACCGGGTAAAAAAAGTTATGTTACCGATGAAGGTCTGGGTACCAAAACATTGTCATTTAAGTGAGTAGAAGTGATTGATCGTGTGCTGGAATATTGATTTCTCTCGTTGTATAGAGTTTTTGATCCACACCTATCAGTACGTCTGTGAATGTTGTGAAGTGAGGTACAAGTCTGTGAGTTATACGTTTCTAAATCAGCTGAACCAGGTGCAATATGGAAATAAGGGAGCTCAGTGAAATATGTGAACAGAAAGTTCAGAAAGTCATCCTGAGGTTATTACATCACACATTCAGAGACTGTCACAACATCAGAAAACATTATGCAGATGGTCTCACATGAATGAAACAATTAAACGAGTAACTGTATGATGTAATGTTTGACGCTGTATGTTGATGCTTTGCTTTGCATGTCTTGTAGTAGAGAGACACACAGCCCATGAAACTGATCTCAAACAATAACCTGTGTGTGATAACATATTCATCAGCGATGAATAATGAATAACAATCTTTCCATGGTCTCTGAACGGTTGTAGACAGAATGTAAATCCGTGAATAGCTGCTGCTCTCATAGGTTTTCCTAAATTAGAGGCCTTGTGAGCCACCATGCAGCATCTGTTCAATCTTTTCTGTTGTTTTATCCACCTGTCTCCTTGTTCTGCCCTTCTGCTCAGGTGACTATAGGATAATTACAGAGATTTACATTGTCTTAGAGGAAATTGGAGGACTTAGGCCAGGTGTGATGTTTAGAGGCCCCTCATTACACTGATCAGCACTCAACCACTGATTTCTACCAAGTCTCTCGCCAATTAGCTCCCCGTCTGCCTCGCTGCCGGGGCCAGCAGAGCCCCCTCGCCACCTTACAGTAAATAAAGAAACTACTGAAAACATAATTTCGTAGTTGTTTTATGACTTTTACAAATTATACAATATTCCAAATTATTTTTGTCTTTGCCTGGTTGTGATGGCAAACAAGCCTCGTTTCTTTTCACAAAGCCACAGAATCACCAAGGGAGCAGCGTGCTCTGTCTAGCAGCTACAGCCATGCTCTGACTTGCGGCCTGCCACCAGCAGCGGGTAATTGGCCCCAAAGGATTTAGGACGGGATGGTGTGTGTGGATGGCGTGGTCGTATCCCATAATCTCCAATGGGGCAGTTGCCATAGAGAAGGGGAGTGAGGCACGCCAATTATTACTGCATCTTATTCCACAACACACCTGTTTGGCTCATCTGCTGGTTTAGAAACAAACTGCTGCTCTAATCAGTCTGACATCAGTGACATGCAGAGAGATAAAGAGAGTAATACACAGAATCCATACATGATCAAAACCCACTTCATCATACTCATGTTTATTAATACTGGCAAGTTAAATGCACAGTATACATCCCATTCTGTGTGAAACTACGTTCATATGCATTTCTTTAGCATGAGCTAAATACATGTTTGTTTGGAAAGGAACTGCTGCTCGGATCACATCAGAGACAATGTTCATACTCTGTATCTGTGGAAAAAACACTGTTTACATTACCCAGAGATCTATTCCTTCAGCGTTAATGTATTATAATAAAAGGATGTTTTAGTTATGTTAAGATTAGGAACTAAACCAACTTCTCTGACATCTAGTCTTAAACAGGATATGATTCAGGACGCTGGTGTCCAAGGCAAACACCACCCAGAGCTCCACACACTGTCACCTCACTACACACTACTCCCTCCAGGGCACGGAACAGCGTCGTTGAGTGTAACTCTTCGTGGAAATTATACAAATGTATTCTTTGAAAAGAAAAGCATCCATTTGTGCCATATTCTCTGAAATAAAGTCAGTTTTTGTTCACATTAGGTGCATTTCTATCCACTTGTTTTTAATGTGTTTTATTATGTGAATAAAAAGCATTTTCCCAGCAGGAATTACAGCAGTAAAAGCTAAAAAGATGCCTTTAAAATGGAAATCTCCACAAGCAGTTAAAACCTCGTGGACCAAGACTATTCTTGACATTATTCATTTCACTAGCAAGGATGCACAGTGCTAAAACTGAGACCTTTCTGGCCCGGCAGTCCATTTTACTTGAAGTTGAACAATTAAAGTAGTGCTTGACTGAGCTTCTTATCTTGCATTGTTGTGGTTTGATGTATTATATCCTCTTGATGTCAGTGAGATTATGCCCAAGGTTTGGCATGTGAGTGGGTGGAGAGGTGTTTCACTTTTCTATGTGCATAACATATTAAAAATAGCACAAAACTGGCCAAAAAATTCAACAAAATCGGCAAATATTACAAAAAAGTTCTGTATTTTTTTTAATACATCTTCTGCTTCTTTTGTTGTAGACAAACCGTTCATAAATACAGAACAAAAAGAGCGACCCAGCGGCCTTGGTGCATGTCACAGCCTCTCTGTCACCATATCAGCTGACTGATAGAAACATGGAGCATGTGGATCACTCAAATGTCAGCTTATGTGACAGGCAGCAAGTGTCACGATGTCAGATCAAATCAGAGATAAGATGCTTGATTAATTCTTATATAATCTTGTCCTGTTGTTGCACTGATTCACATTTTATTAAAAAAAAAACAACTAAAGATAATAACCACTAAGTGGAGGTCATAGGTCACGTATGATGTGCCGTCTACCTTGACTAAGAACATTAAGCTGATAGGAGAGAAAGAAAGGTCCATGTAAAACTGATCATAATTCATGCAAATATTAGTCATGGCTCAGGTCAACACAGCTTGATGTGCAGAGACAAAGATGCATTGCTGCTGTCACTGTGCATACACGAGAGAGACAGCTCTCATATTTCTGTTGGATAAGTTCAGTGTCTCTGAATGGATTCCTGAGCACACTACACATACAGTCACTCACACACACACACACACACACACACACACACACACACACGCACACACACACACACACACGCACACAAAAGTCTGACTCTTGTTGCCTGTCAAACACAGCTGCAGAGCTGCTGACTCAAGTTTCAGTCATTCACAGTGGAGACGTTGCAGTTTGTTTAGGAAATGAGTGTAAATGCTGACCTCAAGGTCATCGTTCATTGTGCCCTACTTTAAATAGCATGTCGGCCTCGCCTGCCTCACAGCCACAACTGGCATTGTGGAGCTTTAAAGGGTTTGTGTGTGTTCAGTTTGAGGGCATTATGAGGTGCTATGATAGCGTAGCATCTCCAAACACACCTGTCTGTTTCATCCAAAGCACTTTTTATTTGGTTTGGTGTAATTAGCTCGTTGTGTGATGTGTTTACTAAGGCGTTAGCATGAGGGGAATGACAATGATTTTTCAGATGAGGAGCTAAATATGCTTCAGTTTTTGTGTATGTTGAAGTCAAGCAGGCATGAAAAATGTTGAAAAGCACCAACAGAAGGTGAGTGGCCATTACATGAATCTTTTGAGTCCTCAGAGCAGATTCATCATTATTCATCATTCTCTGAATTTGTACATCCAGCTGATAATCACTTGCCTGTGTGAATTTACAGTTATGACTCTCTAATAGCATTTTACAGTTGTATTTGATTTAGGTCCAGGTCAGTCCAGCCAACTGTTTCTGTGTTCTTTTAATCAGAACTGACTTATAAAAGTGTTGATAAAATCATAACAAACATGGCAAAGATGGTTATGGCATGAAAATATGTCCCTGCTTTCACTTCTGATTTTCATTGTCTGTCAAACTCATTTTTCATACATTCTGAAAGGTGGTGACTAATATTTGCATTTATATTCCCTGCATTACAAGCTGACGTTCTTTTGAAATGGAAACGTTCTGTTGTGTTTTGCAATAAAGGAAACAAATAGTGGTTTTCAAGCAAAGGGTACCTGGAATCGAGGAGCCCTTGAGCGATCCTGTTTGTATTCCTCCACAACTGTGACAGAAGCTTTGTTTGAGGCTATCACATTACTCGTGTGGTTGACTGTTACACAACTGACGAGAAGTTCATGATTTTTGAGTGTCAGTCAATATTACAAGACATTCCCTCCCCTAGTCCTAATATTGATACTACTGGCAGACAGTATTTACTATCTTTCTACCTGAATGAATGCTGCTGCTGTTCCAGCAGCCTCAAGCTTCACGTTTGATCAATCACGGACTCTGTGCAGTGAACTTCACCATGACAGTTCCCGAGCCATCAGAGAGTGCTACCTCTGGAGAAAGGTCTTTCTGGGGTGCAGAAGCCATGACAGAGAAACTCAATTCAGAACCTGGATCCTCCGTTTGACTTGACAGTAAATTCCCTGAGTTCCTGCTAAGAATCCACCCAGACACCTTCACCGCACTCTGGCTGTGTGAAGGAAGCCGCTGAGTATCTTTACTTTAGCTGATATCATGTAAAACAAACTCCAGCTGTAGCCGCTGTCAGTTAAACACCTCAGTCTGAGCATCCATCTGCATGAATTCATGATCTCAACCAGTTTTTTCATCTGCAGATTCTACAGATGGGTAAGACAGGTCAAAGAGGACAAAGCTGATTTGAATTTGCAGAGGCAGCGTGTTAGTTTTCACAAATTGTAATATTCATATACACTATGGCACATGTATGTATGTCACATGTGTAAGACTTCAGCTCTTCACTATGCTCACACTAGTATTGTTTGTAAAAGGTGCCAAACAACCCAGAATAATAATAAAAAAAATCTGATTTTTTTTTTAACTGATTTTTTTTTTCATGTTTTACTTTAGTCTAATGTTCCTTTTTTACTCTCGTGAATTACTGCCTTATTTTATCTTAGCCTCTAAAAGTGAACGAGAGAAGCCATTTTGGGGTTAAACTGGTCGCAACCAGTTGACATATGACAAAGGGTCTGAGTAGACGCTGCTTCATTTAAGGGGTCATAAGCCAAAAAGACTGGGAACCAAACACTGCTGCAGAGGATTTCCAAAGGAAATCTGTATTGGCACAGAAGAATAGGACTGACTGACTGACTGACTCAGGGGAAATCAAGGATGGATTTCATTCATTTAAACAGCAATTATAAATGCATGAGGTCTCCTGGATGTGTATGTGAGACTTTTGGAGCTTTATATTCTGCAGACACACCACTGATAGCTTAATATATCACTTTTATTCTAAGTTATAAAACTTGACCCAGGTGACCATGACAGATCTTAGGAGCAAACTCCATAATGGGACATGAAATAACATGTAGGCCAACGACTATGCACTGCATTTATTAGGGGTTATAAAGGGGTCATATAAGTGTTTTTAGATCGAAGATGTTGACATATCTTCTTTATAATCATATAACAACCTTAGATGTAAAACTCCTCTGTCTTCCCGCTTGATGTAAAGCCGTGACATGCACAGCCCGTTCGCTGTGTGTTGAGTAACGCCTGATCTCTCCCACAGAGTGTATCATGGGGTCTGGCTGCAGGGTAACAGCAGGTCCTGCTAATGATGCAAGACGTGTTTGTGATGTGGAGGCTCTCTGGGGAGGCAGGGTTCAGGTGAAGGTGCAGCCAGGAAGCTGCCCACTGGGACCAGTTACCAAGGTAAAAACACAGCCCCCCTCCCTGTGCTCCTCACCTGTGCTGTTCCTCTCCACTTCCTCTGTGTGTCGGGGTGAGGGCCACGACAAAAACAAAATCATAGACCGTGTCAGATGTTTAAATGACTATGATGTTTGATGACTAAAGACAACCAGAAATCACTCACTGAAAATTAATGTGGATAAAAATGCAAGCTTAGAAATCAGTACATCATTGTTTATTGTCTTGCTATCTCCTAATTAAAGCACATTGTATGCGCCCTCACAAACAATGCCAAATTAAGGCCGAATACTTTACTCCAGTGAATTTGCATGAAGGAGCATCTCACATTACAATCACCAGAAAAAGTTGGTTTGACATGACTCGTTCTGACAGAATCGTGCTGCTGCCTCTTCAAAGCAAGCAGGGGACACAAACACCCTGCTTACCAGCGGGAGCTTGTTGTTTCTATATTTGCATGTTCAGACTTGACAAAATGTAACTTGCTGGATCCGCTTGTTTGTTATTGTTGATTATTTGCTGCTGCAATCATTTTCCTCACAGGAATCGTGTAATCCTGCTCAGGCAGCAGAAGCCAGCGACAAACCTGGTTGTGTTTGCCTCTTCATATTCTCTACATACATCCCCCGTTTGCTGTAAGCGTTTCTCATTGTGAAATGTTTCTGCAGGACCAGAGCATATAAAAGCATCATGAGAGCATTGTTTCTCATCACTGTCTGTTGGCAGTAAATTACTGCTGAGTAATGTGGAAAGGTTGCAATTAAGTGAGATTTATCGCTAAGAGAAATTTACTGTTCTTGGTAATGCTGATGGCCACGGCCAAAATATACATCTGACCTAAGCAGAGAGGTGGGGAGGGAGATACCAACAGCTTCAAGCTACCCACTCAAAGGACAGAATCATTGAAGCCAGGAGAATACCACAAAAGAGAAAGGAGGAGAAGCAAAGACTCAATTTAGATGTTGATTATTATTATGGTTGACCTGAACAACAAGGAGCACTGAGGTCTTATACAAGTTATACAAGACTGACTTATTTAGTGCCTAAAGTGAAAGTGCTGCATATCTTATCTATGCAGATAAAGTTAATGGCTTCGGTTACATCGGTGGTTTTGTTCCTCATTCAGCCAATGCTCAGGTTCCTCAACTGTAGATGATGAAAAAGGTTGTTGAGTTAGAGGAAACTCATTTCCCGGTGCACTGATTAGACTCTGTTTGTGCAATTATGTCACCATATATCTGATGACCACAAGTCCGCAGCTCAGTATGAAGAAGAATTCACAGAAATACACATAGATGGAGAATAAAATGTGGACTGTTGCTCTGTTGCATTGACTGGTGACAGTGTTTTTTCAGTGGATGTAAAAATGATTAGCACAGTGTAATGTATTAATGCACATGAGCAACAGCTAACTGTGTCACTTCTGTGAAGAGGTACCTGAAAGTAAGGTTGAAGTTCAATACTGCTACATACAAGTATCCCAGTGTGGAAAATCCAAACGTCAGCAGCCCAGAATGACTCTGAATCTGTTCTGAATTCATACGGGTTAGTATGCAAGTAAATGATCGACAGATTTCATTCTTTTGTATGAATCAGGAAGAAATGAGTATCAAAGTCCACGGGCCTCTGTGCTGCACAGCCCTGTCACTGTAAGAGAGCTACACATTAACACATTGAGCACACCGGCTTTCTCAAAGCTCAGCCAGGGTTTTACAACCCTCCAAACACACCCTTTGGGTTTGGGCGCCACTCTGTCAACATTGCACTCTCCAGACGCTAAGCTAGTAGGTTCATCTAGTCCCTCCAGCCAATCAAAAAGCAGCAAGGTGCAACACGGTCCCACAAGAGCCTATGGGAGAGCAGGTGCCATGGAGACCAGCTGTTCATCCGACATTGATGGATAATGAAGTGTTGAGGGTGCAGGTAAAGATGCAGAGTGTACACACTGACCTGGAGTGATGCTGGTGTTTTATTGCCAGTACACTGTACAGAGCAGTGTGTTTGTGGAGTGCAATCTGTGGTCATTTAGGAAGAGGCAGGTGTTAAAAAAGGCTTTGAATTGACATCCTGGATATTAACAGGCTACAGCCAACAGAGCACATAATACATCTGGTGCTATAAAAACAGCCTCAGTTTAACTAATGCACTCACTATCTATTCACTATGCCTCCAACTGCACTTCATCCATCCAGCTTCTTAAGGATAATATATGAGCAGAGTTTGCCAACAAAGTCCCTGTCTGTGCATTTCCCATCAGTCAAATGTCCCTGCTCTATCTCAAGTCTGTTTCCCATCAGGTTGGAGGGTACAGACACTCAATAGATGTGGGAACACATTCAGCTTTAACCCCAGCTGACCTACCTCTTGATGAACGTGACCTCTGCCCTGGAGGATCACCCAATCTCTCCATCTCCTCAAGACACTGCAGACAAAGAGGGAATCTTCAAACGCGTCGCCTAACTCCTATCTCCTCCTCAGTGGCTCAGAATGGGAACATACTCTCCAGCTCATCCTGGTCTGTGAGACAGACTGCATTTAAAATGAGAACTGGGAAAAACCGAGGCAAAGATGTTGGCAGCTGTGATGTGCGTTGAGAGGAATGCACCGTTGTTATCACTCACTGAGTTATGCAAGAACGGTTCGGTGGAAACCTTTGCCTGGTACAGTGTTGGGCCTCAGCCTCGTTATGCACAGGCTAAACACACACTCAACGGCATGCTGGTATTCACACACACACACACACACACACACACACACAGAGCCAAGCCGATCCTGCCCTGAAGATTTTCTAATTACCCTCAGTGAATGGGAGGCAGCCGGACATGAGGAGGGCCGACCACCTGGGTTATCACACACACCACCAAGACTCCCCATCCTTCTTAAGACTACGCTATTTTTAGCTTTCATCTGTGGCTTTTTTTCCTCAGAGGGCATGAGGTGTATGGGAGGCATAGTGAGGAGAAGACTTGTTTAAGTGTAACTTTGCAGCTCGAGCCAAAATAAAAACTTTTCTTTCGAAAGTCATCAGTTAACCATTTTATAGTTCAGCATGTCGTCTATTTACTGGTTGAGTAAAATTTTTCGGTTTTAGATTATTTTGTATTGTGTGTGTGGCTACAAGCTTCCCCTTTCATCATACCATCATACTTAACACGTATCTGAGTATTTCTTATGATATTTTAACTTTTTTCTGGTGCATTTTGTATGTCAACAGCATGGAACTGGATGATCCAGTTAGGACGCCACAGGGCCCCTGTTGAGTCCCAGTGAACCTGTGGCTCTATTCAAATGCTGGAGTATTAGCAGCTGGTAATCCAGGCTTGCTCACCAGGTATAAGACAAGAGCTGAATACATGAATACAAATTGAAAGCAATATTTCCTGGATGTTCTTGTCAAAGTCTACTGCACTTTCCTGGGAAGCTGGAAAAACACCTGCTGGAACCCATGATTTTTAACATGTGTGTAATGGAAGACTTTCAGATGTTCTCAAACAATTATGGCAGTTTTTCCAAACCTTACTACCACACAGTGAAGCTAAACATGGAGGCTGTAAGTATTTAGGTTTAAGACTTGGAAAGCATTGTTTTTCATGCTCAATGATATCTTACAGTCATCTCTGTGACAAACGTTTTTCACAACAAGTGCTGTGCAAAATCTACAAATGGTTCAATTCCCAATCCAAAGAGATCATAATGAGTTAATGTTGTTAATTAACTTACCTGGCAAGTCTCAAAAATGTTGATATTGAATGTATCTGTAAAATGTTCACTGAATTAATTTCATTAATTCAACACTGCAACGTGTTTCTGAAAAAAAGTAATATACAACTGTCATCTAAAGGAGACAGGGCTGGAAGAGCAGCATGTAAGCGATCAGAGATGCATAAGATCACCCAAACATAATCTTTTAAAACTACTATACCTCAAACTACAAAAAAAAAAAGGTGCTCCAAAATTGGCTGCATGGGACAGATTTTCCTTCCCTGCCACTGAATTCTTTATGTTTGGCTACGTGTTTTGTCTCTGTCCTTGCACTGTATGTGTAATTGCTACACTGCCATTTTATGATTAGTTTTCTGTGGAAAACAGGGATATATGACCAGGAAAGTCATGGAAAAACCTTCACCAGACACAGAATCTCTTTTCATAGCTGTCTGTGGACTGTGAGTCTTAAACTATATGTAAAAATCTGTCTTAGTTTTGTCTTGTGTCTTCTTTTTTCTTCCACTGCAGGCTCATTTTTTAATCTAATGAGCGCCAAACCCTCAAGCTTTAACATCAGCAGCTAAGACGCACTGTGATGATACTACAGAACTGCTCATTTTCCTAAAGCAGCTGCACTTTGTTCTTTATGGAAGCCCTTTTTCCCCCCTTGAAAACATTCAGAGGGAGCAAATGAGTCCATGGGCTCCAGAGGTTGAGCTCAGAGAGGTAACAAGCTGCAGCCTTGGGCCACAGAGCTGAATGGAGTGACAGTAAGGTGAGGAAGAGTGGTATCAGATGAACACATGAAAGGGGGAGGTCGCTGGATTTAAGGCTTTTTTTGTTTTTGGGCGTTCAAAGGAGACAGCTGTCGACTGCACAAGGCCCGGCTCTATTCATGTGGGGGGACCGCAGACAGAGACCACGCCAACATTACACACACACACTTCAAAGGAAGGTGTGTGCGCAGATGTGTGTGTGTATGTAACACAGAGCTGCTCCCATCAGAGTCACACTGTTATCATCATAGAACATCATTTTATTTGAGTAATCAGAAGTGCGTATCTATTCACATAACCGTCATGTCATCCATGTCTTACTTATACCGTAAGTGAAACACCCGCACCAGGTCCACGGCAAGGTGCTGCAGCTGACTTCCTGTGCTCAGACAAACCTCGCACTTTAAAGGAACAGTCCAACATCTAGGGAAATACCCACGTTTGTTGTCTTGTCCTGCTTAAGAAGATGTCACTTTCATCTCTGTGTGTCCAGTACAGAGATCATGTTAGCCTAGCTTAGCACAAAGAGTGGAAGCAGCTCAGTTAGTGTCTTACATACATGCTATATCTTGTTCATCCATCACACAGGGAAATAAAAAGGTAAAAATGAGATATGGAGGTTCCAAAAGATGTGACACCATTGAAACTTCAGTATTTCTTGACAAACAACCATTTACTTGTCCAGCACCTGTACAATACCTGATTATATTCACAACAAAACAGTTTTTACAAGGTGATGTCAGACTGCTCAAACAGGCAAAGGTGTTTGTTCCTGTTCTGAATGGCAACACCTGAAGGCAGCATGAAAAGCCTATTATCATAGAGACGGGCCAGGTCTACAGATTGAATCAAACTAATAATAATGCACTCTTTTGGACAGTCTCCCTTGGTGGCATTCATGGTGTTGCACTAACTTTCTCTCCTAAGAACACCTGATGGGTCGTTGCATCATGTGGATGTCAATGTCGCATTGTAATTTTTTGGAAAGTTGCGGAAATTGTGTTATGGGACCCCGCAACAGGTGAGGGCTTTGGGGTTTTAGACACTGTTTGACAATCTCAGGCATGCAGAAGAACAGAATAGACGAACTAACTAAAAGTGTGCCACCTTAATAGTTACACAATTAATAACTGTATTATTGTAGCAGCCAGGGATCTGAGACTTATGTGAAGATGATCCAAACATTACTATTTTAATGCCCAGGCAAGGCAATAATATAAGTGTGAAGATCCCCAAACATGACTATCTTATATATTTTTATTTTATATTAAAGATAATTTAGTTATTATTGGTTAAAAAATGTCCATGGACTAATAAGACCAGGCAATCAGTCGAAGCACCAGCTGCACAGAAAATCTGTGTCTGATCCAAAAGTCAAATCTGTCTCTACTTTGCTTGAAGCATCTTTTTTTCTGCCGTCTGAGCTGCATCCTTACTGCAGCACGTCTTCAGTTGGTATTTGCATCAGAGGCAAATCAGTCTCTCTGATGAGTCTGTGCGTGCAGATATGATGCGTCCTCCAGCAGAGCTGCAGTTACAAGCCCATATGTTCTGTAGTAGTGGCAGCAGCAATATGGCTCCCATTCGGAACCTGTTTTCCAGCGTTTGTTTGTATAAATGAGTACAAACAGGAACTCTTTTGCTGTATATCACCGTTTGGATTTTTCAAACTCCTAAAAGTAGGATTTTTAGTCACAAGAATGGCTTAAGTCAAACTAGTAGTAGAAGCAGAAGTAGGAGTCATATATAATACAACTGTAAAACAATATTTTTTTTTTTCTACACAGCACAATAAAGAGAGAGTCTGTGAATTATTTTTTATTGAAATTCAGTTTGGAAACTGAGTCCTCCAGTGATGGGTCACCCTCCAACACTCACTTGTATTTTCCTATGCAAATAATTTTGCATTCACTGAGCGGACGCAGGGCCAGCTGCAGGAGACAAGGCTCCTCTGTCTTGCTCAGGTCTCTTCCTGACTTCTTTTGTTCAAATCAAACCAAGATGCAAAACTGGCTGTAGCGCCAGACATTACTAAGACAGCTTTTGTCTTCTACAGTTTGTACAAGGAAACCGAAAGAGGGGCGACCAGCAGTGACTCTGAACTGAACGCACTGGTGAAAACGATGCTGACCTTTTTTTAAGGTCTGTAAAATGACATTTTTTGATATTATTTATGGTTTCCAAACAATTTAACAGACTGGGCTTTAAGTATGAACAGCACATTTCCGTTTAAATTTGGTAATCTCAGAACAAAGGGCAACACATGTCATCTGGGTGTCATCAGGCCTTAATTAACCTGCTTCTCTTCTAGTTTACCCATCTGCTGCGGTGAGTCCCTCTACATATGGGCTCTATTCTCCTATAGGAAATGTAATGACCACCTTCTTAACAAATCCGCAGCAACAGACGCACGGGTGGGGGGGATTCACAAGTTGTGGCAGGGGTGAGCTATTGAAGTGTTAAGCAGGAACACAAAGGTGGGGTTGGTCTACAGGGAGTTAAAAGAAGGCTATGCATGGAAACATGGCTGCCCAGGAGACTTATTGTCACATTAGAGCAGTTTAAGTGCAAGAAACGCGTGATATGTACTTTACAGTCATGGTGGAAGCTGGAATGCATGCAAAGAAACTGACTCTTCACTGGCATATCGTGAGCCAAAACACCTCAGACCAAAATTAGACTATGCCCACGTACCCAGAGAGTTGAGCTGAGCTTGGCTGATATTGCATCAGTGGGAATCCATCATAGCAACCAGGTGCCTGCAGCCAGCCTGGGAGGATGGAGAGAGCAGGGAGATGGAGAAAAACAAGGTGCTTACTTTACATCTCACATCATGAATCTGAACTGGCTCATCGTTCTTCAAACGTACCAGAGCTCCTGTATTATCATATAGTTTCTGGTATATGGTGGCAGTACTCTGATTGGAGTATAACACGGTAGAACAAAGCACCCTAAACCTGACTGTCGTTAATCATTAACCACCAAGTATTGACTGTGGCTGCCAATAGTTGGACAAAGCAGGAGTACAAGTCTACAAAGGTTAAGATTAACTCAAGGTCATAAATAGCTCTCACTTCTGGCAGCATACAGATTTTTTATAGCACGTTCATGCACCTCCTGTCCGTGTCAGAACCTTTGTTCCCATCGCTGGACGCTGTGATGCTTCAATGGCAGAATTTCAAGATGGTCATGTAATCCCTGCGTAGGACAGTCATGTGATGTCACAGAGAAAGTATTGGTATCATTTGTAGTCTGTGTAGTGCTACTGGTGGCCAGTACGCTGATCTTCATGCCTCAAATGAATCAAGTGGCCCTTTAAGTGACATGATGTTTTCATGGACTAAAGCATTAAACCTCAATAAGGATCTTTAAAAGTCACATAAATCCCTGTACCTGGCCTCAGTAACAGAAGGCAAATTGAAGTACTGAGGTACTATATATGTCATATACATCAACGCTGAAGATGTTTTGTACAGTTTGAGCTGTGCAGCAGAAAAGCTTTGACATAATGAAGTATCGCAGCAATGAACTGAAAGTTTTGATACAAATAAATCTTTGTTATGATATAAAAACGTTCATAAATGTAGTGGAATAGGCAATTGGAGCTCATAATTATCTCAAAACTCGGCTTGAATTTGTTGTTTTTGTGGTTTTGGGCCAAGGATTCTTCTTCACCCGCCTCTGTCCTTTGTCTTATTTGATGTCAGTGATTTTATCCAGCTGGTCTTAGTTTGTAAAACCATTCTCATAAAAGAATAACTTCCATCTTTTATACTCAGCATCTCTTTTTCCCTCAGACGAGCTGCTTTAAGATGAAACTCGGGAAACGCTCAGCTGCTGCTTCTGCGAAACAATAGCAACAACACCATCTCCCTCCACCCGAACCACCCAGTTTCATGACAAAAACCAGATCAGCAGTCCTCAGCTGCTTAACTGCTGCTGATTTTTCGTTCATATTTGGAATGAAAAGCAACTGATGCAGCGCAACTTGTTGATGGAACAACAGGTGTTTAGTGACAGTGTAAACAAAGCCACCTCATCTTGAATTGCTGGTTTATTCCTGCTGCAGGACAGTCGATTCACGAAATGCGAAGCTCCAGAAAAGTCCCAGCATCTTATGGTATTTTCCACCAAAACATCCAAACCTGATCTCTGTATAAAGTTCAGAGGACAGAGAGGAGCAATGATATTATTGTGTCAGTGTGATGAATAATCAAGCTAAGCTCTCAGAGGAAACATTGCTTTTGAATGTTTGTTAAAACATAGATTGCACAGATTTCATACATTTTGCTGCATGTTTGTTTTATGCTGCAGTGACAGAACTACAGGAATAAATGTGGATTCATTCATGGAGCCACACCTTAGAACAAACAGCAGATTCTCAGGAGAATCTAAATCTGGCCACAGCTTTGTGGCAGTTTGTCCTCAGCATTCAGCACATTTACATGTATTTACTAGATTATAGCAATACTAATCAATTATAAATTCATTTCTCCAGGAGGGCATTTATGTTAAAGGCATTTGTGATTAAGGCAATATTAATTAATTATAGATTAGTATTGCCTTCATCATAAATTTTGGTTTGTTCCCTTGTATTTTCTGAAAACAGGAAACAGCACACTTTGACTCGAGGCAGAAAATTCTCTCTGAATCATGTATGAAACCTTTTGCTCTGTTCACCACAATATTCAAAACAAGTGCAAAAGCAGCCAAACTCTTTATCAGCGCCTTCAACTTGTTTTCTATTAAACAAATCACCACCTGCTCTTGTTTAGGTTCCCTTACCGGAGCTTTCCACCATTTGCAACAGCCTTCTTCATGCGAGTGACCTTTTACTTCAGAATATTTTATCACATATGTATTCTTGCAACAATAAACAATAAACAGTAAACTTAACATACAAACTAGCTGTACCTGTTGTTCACTGTAACCAGGCAATACTGCAAACACACTGAATGACTGAGCCAATGGCTGGGCACTGTAGTTCTTAGCTATCACTACTCAAACAGTAATTAATGGAGTGTTTGTTGGGGACTATTTTCTGCTGTGGATTAGTCCACATTTGGTACACTACTGTAGCAGGTGTTCATATCAGCAGGTCTTAAACATAACCTACAGTGTGTGTGTGTGTGTGTGTGTGTGTGTGTGTGTGTGTGTGTGTGTGTGTGTGTGTGTGTGTGTGTGTGTGTGTGTGTGTTCATATTACTGACAGATCATGTCAGCCAACAACAGTGTGGCTCATTGTTGTCTTTTATTAGTTGGTCTGAAACAAAGCCCAGGTTTCTGCATTGATTATTAAGAAGTCCCTATGCTCAATGTCAGCACCTGGGTGAGACATGTAAAACTTCTAAACTAAATGATTTCCCCTCTTCACAACTGCATTGGAGTTTTTTCTCAGAAAGAAAACAGGAACAAGAGACTGAACGCCAGCAGGCGGTTAACCCACCCAGAAAAGCTTTAAATACAATCTGTGATACCTTCCTGTAGAGAAGTCATGTCTTCTCTGTCATGCTGAATGTGTTAGTGTGAACTGTATGCTGCACTGATGCTCTGTTGACCCTGAAGGAAATGTTTGACATAAATAAAAACAGGATGAAAAGCGCTCAAGCATGTCAGAATATGTCCTTATTCGCTTTTAGAGGAGACTGATTCCACTCTCATGTCTGTACAATAAGCAGTCTGTTAGCTTAGCTTAGCTGGTAGCAGAGGGAAACTGCTAGCCTAGCTCTGTCAAAGCGTTAAAAAAAAAGAAAAAGAAAGAAAAAAAAAAGAGCTCCTCTAAAGCTCACAATTCAACATCTCAAAGTGAGAACTGAAGTGCAAAATCAACAAACTGGACAAGTTAGCTTTACTCTAAGCTAAGCTAAACACCTCGTGGTTCCACAGTAGTTATCCTCCATGAAAGCACAATTAACACGTTATATGCTGCTTGTTTAAGCCGTACAAAGACAGGTCATGGTGTTTGGGGGGTGGTTATGTATGCTATGCTATGCTATGCTAAGCTAAGCTAAGCTAAGCTAAGCTAACCAGCTGCTGATTCTTCATGTCCTTCATATCAGTCTTCTCATCTAACTCTCAGCAAGAGAGTGAAGAAGCGTTTGTTCCTAAAGGATGAAAAGTTTCAGCTTAAACTTCTATTAAAATGTGTCAGTCTGTGAATCATCGACAGGGAGACAAGTCTTCTCACTGGGCTGAAACCTTTTTCTTTTTGTTTTTACTCAGTGAGCGTAATGAACAGAGGCCTGCTGACCTAAAGTGTAACCTTATTCACCTCAACCCAGATATGCTGGAAAACACCGCCCCATCTTCAACACTCAGTTTCCTGTTTCAAGCCTGTCTTTGTCCACCAACCGCAAACCAGTGAACGTGATGTCAGCTGAAAAATGTGCGCGATGAGGATACAAAGAGGCTGAGGAGAAACCTTTAGATGCTGTGTTGATGTGATGCACGGTGCAGGAGAGCACTAAATGCTGATGCCTGGGTCCAAGGCAAATACTGAGGAAGAATAAGCCAGTGGGTTGGTAAGAGAGGCAGCCTCGACACAGGAGGCCCAGGGTGCACTTCTGTGAGCAAGTGCGCCCCCTGCAGGATACCTGAGAGAGAGGCGTGGATGTTCCTCTGTTCTCTTTACCCGAGTCAGCTCCACATTCAGTCCACTAAAAGACACAACATGGATACAGATCATAATGTATGCATGTGGTGGTGAACATGATTCGGCAAACAACAACAGAATGGACAAAAAAAATCAGAAAAAAAGAAGACTATATTTTAAGAATGGCATGCTCATTAAAGGTGCTGACCTGCATGAATGTTTGTGTTTTCTGACAGAATGTGGTGGGTGGGTTTGATTTGTTGGTCAGGTGGATTATCATCAGTGAGGTTATGCAACAGGAAACGTCAGTTGCTTTGACTTCACATGCACCACTAGATGGCGCTCTCCTCACATTCTGTGCACACAAGCTCTACTACCAAGGTGGACAAAATAATAGGACCGTCTTACCTACAAAACCTCCTTTAATAGAGCTTATGATGCAAATGTTTTCGTCCAATCAGAGAGAAGCTGATTCAGTTATTTATGGTGTTGTTGTATTCAATTGTATTTTGATGTGTCATGACATTCTTCTGGCGTGGCTCATAATAGAAATCAACTAGAACACAAAATTCAGATAAAATTCAAATAAAGACAAACAGTAAAATAGTATAGAGAAGATAGAGGTGAAAAGAATATCAAGAGGACATTAAACAGAAAGTTATATATTATTAAAAATGTAATGAGAAAAGACATCTTTATATACATATTAGATGAGTACTGGGGTGCAAACATAACAAATTTTACAGACCAATTTAATTTCTAACTGATTTGAAAAAGGGTTTTCTTTTTTTATATATATGTTTTTAACATTTCTTTAAATGCAATTCCTAATTTTGGAATATATTTTTTTTCTTCTGGAGAATTTAGACCCCCTAACATGTAGCTATTCCCTACACTTTATCTGTCTGAGGGAGGTCACACCTTCATATTTTATCTGTAAATGTAATTATTTGTATGTATGAGACAATCCTGTCTCATACGTACATATTATATTTCAGAAGTTAAAATGAAAACATACGGCACAGGTTGCAGTTTTCTTTTTTCATTTATGTCTTTAGTTTTGTAAATAAAAATATGAGATACTTTTTCAGATTCTTGTGCGTACTCCCAGTAGCTGTCATCCTAATTCTCACAGTGGACGTCACCACTAAAGTGCTGAGTCATATGCCAAAGCCATCTGAGCCATAAGACAATTAGGACGAAGAAGTGGCACACAGCAGCATTTAACTGGAGACGCTGAACAAATACTGAGCGGCCTAAATGGGTTAAAGCAAACACAACCTGCTCGCCTGCTGCTTTCCTGAACTGAGGAGAATCTCCAGTGGGGGCTGTGAATGTGAAGTAGGTCAAGAAATATTGTTTAGTTGTTTTTTTTGTTTTTTCAATTCAAAACAATCTTACGTTTGGGTACTCCATTATCATTTTGTTTTTACTTTCACCAGAATTTGAGCCAGGAAAGCTTAACTCAAGCTGGATATAGTTGGATTTTTATAAAAATAAATGTTACACCAGTGATTTCCACATTGATTTTTGGGAGATACATTTAGAAATAAATGAGACCAATGTACTATTACAGGATTCTTCTCCAGCTACCAGGTCAGAACTCTGCTTGTTCATCTTACAGGACAGACAGGACGACGGCACTTTTCTTGTGAAACTCGGTGGAAGAAGCAACAAATCCCAGCAGGTTTATCCTCTTCATTTCGGGGGTGACGCTGCAAATCAAGACTCAATCTTGACACTTTTAATAATGTGAACTTGAATAATAGTGAGACAGAAGCTACCTGATGTCTTCATAGTCTCCTCTCAGTGACGAGGATTTTCCATTCATTATTTCACTCGTCTGCAGTTGGGATGAATTTTTGAGACAACTTAAAAATTTCACTTCAGAACATCCTGAAAAAAATAATGAAAAACAAAAACCCTCAACAGCAAGTCCTTAGAAAACAGTTCCATATTTATTGCAAAATATTTTTGTACAGAATACAACTGAAAAAACATCAACAGAGGAGGAATGGACAGTAAGGCCAACATCAGAACTCCAAGAGCTGAACTGTACAAACACCAATAGTAACACTTGCTGCTTTAATAGTGTTTTTATACATAAACTGTTTCCCGCCCTCACAGCCACCTCCTTAAGGGGGAGAAAAAGAAAGAACTAAAACATCTTTCCCCTTTTTCGGAAACATTATTGCCTTTGCCTGTAACACCTTCAACTAAAAACACCAACGGACAATCCTTAAAATGTCTAAATTTCTGTAAGAAACTTGTCCCTTGATTGATAATGTCTCACAAAATATAAATATATATACTTGTAAAAAGCTCCAAATATGGGACTGTTAATATTTTTTGAAGTGAGTGTTGCATCACTTGAACATGAGGAGGTTCAGAGCATTACAGCTAAAGTTAGGAGGCTAAGACCATTAGCTCAACTTCTAACACCAGCAACTGAATGTGCTGAGATAACACTTCTGATTTGGAACTAAATAAAACATTTAAAGTTTGCTTTTAGTTTACGTCACACTGCTGGAATAATTGAACCCTCGCTTGAGCTTGGAGGGGTTTAGCATAGTGCGCCTAGATAAATTCGGGCGTGCATGCCCATGCACATCCTCATGCGATTTGGCACTGATGTAAAAGTTCTTTCCTCAAAGTAAACCTCTCGGTATACTCGTCAAAGTCTCTCCAGCTCCTTCTCTTACATCTTTTTTTCTTTACACATAAAAAAGGCAGAGTGAGACAGGATACATTTTTTCCCCCCCGACATTCAAATGTACATCTTTAACATTGGCTCTCCCAAAATTTGGGAGACAAAAAAACCCCTCCTGTCTCTGGAAGTTTATTATAGAAAATAAAAATTAAATAAAGATTAAAATAGATACGATTTTTTTTCTCATATGCATAAGCCCTTCAAGAAAACACACCAAAACATTAGAGGATGAAGATGATGTACAATCCAGAACTCCAGAGGAGAAAGAGGGTTTTTCTGACACGACACGACTCGACTAGGAAGGTAGACGTGGAACAAGAGGTGCAACGAAACTGTGTCATGTTCGCCCTTCTGATTCTATATCTTACATCTGGTGGATAAATCACAAAACACAAGTCTCCTCCTTTAAGCTGCGAACACGCTGCTCGCCGGCGTCTCCACACCAGCCAGACGACGGACAGACTGTGGTCTTCAGACACAAACAGGCAGACCAACGCGACGCTTTCTGTCCAAACACAGAGATAAAAGCTAACTGCTGCTTCTGGGATGCTTCGTCGACATTTTTTGTTTGTTCGTTTTTATCAGCGTTTTTTGGAAGAAAATGTGAGTTTTGTTGCAGGAACTCTTCTGCAAACATTCATTTCGCTAATGACGATGATAACTTGAGCGTTATTAAAGTGAATTGAGTGTTTCTTCTGCATTATTGTGTCACTATGCGCAACTTAATGACTGGTTATTAATGACCTTTTCTTTCCCTCCACTAAAATAATCTGATACACTGTAGTTCTGTAATGGTGTGTGTGTGTTTTGTTTTTTTTTTGTTTTTTTTGGGGGGGGGGGGGGGGGTCTTAAATGTTTTCTGGATATCACAAGTGCTATCAATGATCTGATACCCTGAGTAGAGGACATAGGCTTGGGGTGAATTTCAGTAGAAACAAAAACATTTTTGCCAAGCAAACACCAACTGAAAAAAGGACATTACTAAGTAATACCACCTTTCACACATAAATAAAAATCTGTACTTATCGGTACATTAAAAATCCACAAATGTAACCAGAGAGAAATAAAACAACAACAACAACAACAAATCACTCATGACAACACAGTCATTTTCAGCCTTACAATATGCATATATTCATGCATATATATTGTGTATTTCCCCTTGCATACAGGCGAGTGGTTGGGGACTATATAGAGAGCCTTTAGATATACCAACTCCCTCTGCAGAGACTAACACTGATTATTAAGAGATTGGTAGAAATGAGAGCAAACATAATTCACAGGACAGGCTGAGGGGCCAGAAGACGGGGGCTGATTCTCTGCAGCCTTGTAAACAGAGGAGGCCAGAAAGCCAGAGAGGATGATGGGTAACAGACATCCACTTAAAGCAGCAAAGGTAGGACAGATTACAGGAGGTGGAGGGTGGGTGGGAGTGAGGACAAGAAGAGGCGGGGAACCTTTTGTTTCCAGATTACCAATCAGAGTATTCAAAGCGGCAGCACCACCTCACAACCTCGTCTGCTTCCCGTCAAGCTCGGCGGAACATCAGTTCTGACGCTGAAATTAAGTTAAACTTCTCAACGTGTTCCTGCTCAGGAGGGGAACTACTCAAAGTGTAACAAACAGAGGACTCAGCGATGTAACACAGCGTCTTATAGTAAAGCAACCTATGGGCTGAGTATGTATTTGATCACTGGGGGGGGGTTGAGCAGGAAGGTGCGATGGGCAGATAGAGGTCACTGGGTCTTCAAAGACAACAGCTGACCTCTCTCACCCCCACTTCTCTCCAGCCCCCTCCGACATCCTCTTTGGGTCATTAAGAGCTGAGAGGATGGAGAAGTTCAGACGAATAACTGGATCCGCTCGCGGATGGTCTGCCGGCAGATCGGGCAGGTCTTGAGCGCGGCGCTGCAGTCGATGCAGGAGGCGTGTCCACACTGGAAGACCAGCTTGATGTGGTTGTCGATGCAGATGGGGCAGGTGATGCGCTCCTCCATCTGGCGGTAGCGAGACTGCAGCTGCTCCAGCAGGTTGTGCTGCTCCGAGTTCTCAGTGCCGGGGCTGCAGTCCACTTCTGTTTGGTCTGCGTAGGGGGATCACAACGGGAATGATGTCGAAGCCATGAGGAACTGAGTCCATCAACTTAGACAATAACCGTAGGTTGTTGTTTCGTGATGTTTAAGAGAATAATGAAGGCTGTTGTGCTGGTTCAAAGATAATAAGGCTGTGCACCAAAGCAGCTGACCACGCACACAGCTTGACTCAAAATATGTAACTGCGGCCGATATGGAGGCGCTTATGTGCATACGTGACTTTAAAATCATTAAAGAAACTCATGAATAAACATTAGGGCAGCATCAGTCACAGCACTGGAAGCAAAATGTAAAACTGGTTTCTCATTAGAATTCAATACAAGTTGGACAAAGGAAGATTTTTGTCCCAAACAGGAAAATATACAAAAAGAAAGAGGACTCTTCTTACCTTGTCTAATTTTCTTGGTGATTGTGACTTGACATTTGATGCATTTCTTCATTCGATGGGCACACTCTGTTCAGATGAGGACAAGATCAGATTTTAATAGATAGAACGAAGTCGGGACTCACAGTCACAGTGTATGCTAAACATGTAACTGCTCCCAAGGTGTGTCCATGAATTACACATAAACTGATAAATACGCTGGTAATACAGTTTAACGGCTTCAGTACACATGATTTCTATTCTATTCTATGTCCGGTCTTTTGCTGCCACTGGTTTCATCAATTCCCTCTCTTGATGGCCATCGCAGAGCCCTCCACTAACTCCGGCCTCCACCCACCTTCACAGGCCACGCTGTGCTGGCAGGGGCAGAAGAGAACCAGCAGAGCCAGCTCGGAGCAGATGAGGCATTCGCTGGGCCCCGGCGGTGTAGGAAGAACCAGGTTGGTCATGGTGTTGGGCGTGGTGTGGACCCGCCGCAGGCTGGCGCTGCTCAGACCCTGTCCACATGTGATGGCCTGCAGACGCTGCAACCTGACAGACAACACACAGCTATTAGAACGCAGAGTGCATCTTTTTCAACTTTTCAATTTTCTTTTTTTTTCTGTGGTAGCTGATTTCTGTCCATCTTTAAATTCTAGCACAGCTCATGCAGAAATCTACCTGTGTTTCTCAGAGAAGCTCTTGATGAGCTGCAGCATGGTGCTGTCTGCCACCAGGTCCAGGGGACTCTTGCCTTTGTGGTTGGCATAATTGATGTCAGCCCCCTCCTGTGCTAGAAAACAAGCGATGGCCGCGCCGACACTCAGCTCGGTATTCCCAAGAAGACCTGAAGCGTTCAGCTGTGGATACACATGACGATGATGGGAAGAGGGGATGGGAAAGACAGAGGAAGGGAGAACATGTTGGAGTTAAAACAAGCTGGATTTTGAGATGTTCTACAAACATACCCCCCTAATGAGAAGGCTAAGAACTGATCATGTGGAAATGGTAGAACTTAGTCAAGGACGCAGGTAATTGAAACAAAGCCAGATTATTCCAGCTAAGGCTGATACACAGACCCAAAACCAATCAGCACTGTAGAGCTCCACCAATAACTCATCTGCTGACAGGAGCCAAAACAGGCCTGAGCACTGAAGTCCAGCCACCTTCATGTGTCTGTGTGTGTTGTCTTGGCAGGTGTCCAGGATGCTGAGTTGAGCTGCAGTGTTTGCGGTCAAGTAGACTAGAAAGCACGTTCTTCATCGGCGCAATGATATCAACACCACTTCATGTAACGGTGGGATAAGTGCTCATCTAAAAAGCGCTGCACAAAGCACGGAGTCAAGGTCTCTTACAGAAAAGCATGAAGGAGATTAAAAGAGACACTTTTGATGGATAGAGCTACAATGTTAACGTCTGGTGAACAGCTCCTTCAGCAAGTGCTGAAAGCTGCTCAATCAATATCTTTATTAACTCTTGGTTTCATTGCCATGTACAATGTGAGAGGTTTCGCTCTAGTGAAGAATCCACAGAGAATTATCACCCAACTCTGACGCAGCAGGTAAACATTTTCAGTGAGAAAAGCTTCGACACAGCCACTGTACGCAGACAGACACAGTTAGCAAATAGCCGGCAAATGTAACAGAGCATTTAGCAGCTAAAGATCCACATATTGGTGGAGACCAAATCAGAGCAAAAACAAGAGGGAATAATACATTTATTGGGTCCCCTGGAGCACATCTCTAGCACCATAACAACGTGACATGTCAGTGTTGTGTTTACAGCTTGTTGGGCTGCTTCCAAGAGGACAACTGGCTTAATGTTACGAAACTCCAGTGAGCTTGATGAGCTTAACTGTCTTTCTGCTAGCAGTAGCATTATCCTTGCTTGCCATGATGAATCTAAACATTTCCATAGGTCACTGTTCTTGACTGCAGCCGTGATTCACAGGATCTTCCGTGCACAACGTGACTTTACAAAGAAAAACAGACTATTCAAAATGTCAAAGCGTCACATTAAGGTTAGACATACTAGAGGGAGGCCTGAGGTTTCAGTCAGTATTATCTGCTCCTCAGAGGATTAATAATACCACATGACTTCTTTTAGATTCATTGGATTGATGGAGTGTGATCCTATCCAGGGTCCTCTGGGGAGAGATGACATGGTGTGTTTACACTGCACTCCTAAATTTGTAACAGGCATCTTAACTAGAGCTCCCTCTTTGCCAAATCTATATTACTATACTAAGTGGGTCCTCTTCACGTCTCAATCCTTCAGCACTTCCTCTTTCCCATCAGCACTTCATTACACCATCGTTCTACATCTCTTGCCAGCACTTTCTCTTAAAGCAAGAGAGCGATATGAGATTAAAGTCAGACATTTTTATTTCTCAGGAAATAAATCCTGAATGTTGAATTAAAACTGCAAATGCTGTTTTTCTCCAGGAACAACAAACTGTGGTAATGTCTGTTTTAACTTTCGCACAGCACCACTCCAGTGCACCCCTATCTGATTACTTTCTCCTCAGTTAACCCCTCTCTCTTGGCCTGTTTACACAAGAAGTGTGTTTCTCTTCACTTAACCCTCTCCTTAAAGTCATCCCGCATGACTTCCTTTCTCTTCTCGTCATTTACCTGGCAAAGCCAACTAACTGCTTTATCTGGGATTAACCCCTGAGACTACAGACAAACATCTTTACATTCCTTCTGTTTTTGTTTACCGTTCCCTCCCTGCTTCAATATTGAGTATGTTCTTATCCTTCACATCTTTATTTACCCCTGCTCTGTTTTTACCTCCTCAAGACTGCATTAATCATTTTTTCCCCATCTTCAGTCTTCATCTACCCGCCTTTAAGAGACTATTTACCTCTCATTCAGCCTATATTTACTCCTCTTTGAATGTTCTCATATTGTTCCACTAGTCCTTTATTTATTGTCTCCTTGGTCACCATCTCTTCAGTCTTTATTTAGCCCCTTATTCTTCCTGCGGTCACATCTTTTTAAAGCTGAGTTGTCTCTCTTCAGCTCATTCAGTCTCATTGTAGTCACACTGTAACTCCTTCTCATTATTTATGTCAAGAATAAAATCAGTTAAGAATCCTGAGTGAATGAATAAAGCAATGTGAACAGCACGCTTCCTCGCTCTCTGTCAGCTCTCACCCTGCAGTAGAGCGATGTGGAGGTGCAACCCTCGCCGCTCTCCTCGGTGCTGCTGGTTCCCACGGCGGGGCTGAGCATAACGTTGGCCAGCTGTGGGCGGAGGAGGGCCACGTGCATGGCCGTGTCGCCGTCCTCGTCCTCCATGTTGACGTTGGCACCCTCGGCCACCAGCAGCTGCACCAGGTCAGTGTGGCCCTGCGTCACCGCCAGCTGCAGCGGCGTCTGGTTCCGGTTGTTGCGGATATTGATGTCGCAGCGACCCTGTGGAAGAGGAATTTGATTTAAAAAGTTACATTTTCTCTCCAAGAAACAGAAAATCAAATTTCATTACATTTTTAATCAAATGTATAAAAACATGGTGTGTGCATTCTGCGCTGCAAACTGGTGTTCCAAGTCAAAATCAATCTTGAAATTAAAGAGCAGCAGTAAAGATATATGAACAGAGTTTTAAAGGACTCTGTTTTGCTCCAGTGTTCAGCTCACCTCCTTAACAAGGATCTCAGCCACATCGTGGTGGTTGTTGAGGGAGGCCAGGTGCAGCGCGGAGAAGCCGTCCTCCTTCTTAACGTCCACCAGCTGCCGCGCTCGGGCCAAGATCTTCTCTGTGGCCCTGCCGCCAGGACAAACAACACAATGCTCTATTAGGCAGAGTGCTCAACACTCCGCATGGCTTAAATCAAGAACAGTTACATCTGTAATAGCTGCCCTCAGTGCTTTTTACCATCTCTCACCTTTTGTACACTGCTGAGGTTTGTCATTACTAGAAAGAACTACAGACTGGCCAGCAGTATTAAGAAGGATTCAGATACTGGCTGCTGATGCCAGTTAGACACCCATATCTACATCTAGTGGTATGAAAGTGGCCTGAGCCTGATCAGACACAGTGGCATCTAGAACAACACTGCAGACTGTGCAACATGCCCTAAGCATGAACCTCTCAAGCTCATTTTATCCTGTGCCACAGTGCACTTGACACAAGCTTGGACAGAGACGCAGGTGGTGCAGAGCTGCTAACAAGCCGATCCAACAAGAAAACAGTGAGGCCCAACAGGCAGCCACTTCTCACTAAACACAGCCAGCTGACCTCCTGATGGTTTTTTAATACTTTAATACTCCTCCACCTCAGGCCTTTAATAACATTAGATCTCTAGTAGCCTTGTAGTTTTCCATCATATTCAATATTCAGCCAGTGTGCTACAGCATCGACAGAATATACCAAACACTGCCATCGACACCTCACAGCTCGACATCCGACACGACTGAGGACACTCAATCCTCAAATCTTTCAAGGTCAAAAACTTGAGGCATCTGTCTGTGTTATCTGGAAGGAGGGTGAGGGTTAACAAAGTTTACTCTGCCTGAAGGATGAGAGCACATTCATTGAAGTGAGACCATTAGAACTTTTTGTGTTTCATGCAGGCTGATGCTGCAGTGTAAGGCTGGGCTACACGTCCTCCGCTCCGAAGCTCAGCGTGCTTTACGACGTGTGAAATTGAAGCCGACAGCCTAAGCGAGCACCACCCAGGAAAATGGCCGTTGAGGCCTGGGTGCAATGTGACCCAACCTGTCTATGGATGTCAGGCTAATTTTAATGTTAGCTCTGCTGGATTTCACCGATTGAAACACTGGTGTTGATGATGTCGACACTGAGGCTGGTGAGCAGACAGACGGCTTCTCATTAACCCTGATTAATAACAACAAAAACTGAAGGATTCTAATATATTGTTCAGCAACTAGCATACAGAAATGGACCAGAACATTTATAGAATGCATTCAATTTTACACTAATGAGTAATAAATGTGATATCATCCAAAAATACAGTCAAAGCTCCGTCATACTGTAGTTCGTCATGAGGTACTTGTATTTAGAAAACTTTACAGCTGGGAGACAGATGACTGATGTTAAAATGTTAATTAAAAATACATTTTAACTTGTGAGACATTTTTCCTTAGACTTAGGATTGTTTCATTGCATAATTTGTAGAGAAAGTCTCTCTACCGAGCACCAATTTGGAACTGTTCTTCCAGCAAATAAAAGTATTTAAGCTATGTACAATATATGGTATGCATGTGTGTCCTAATTTGTGTTCTTATGTCTCCCCTGGCATGCTTTCTATACCCAAGACATAATTTTTGCATACCAATAGCTGAAGCTTTAAATGTTTAACAATGGGTTCCTCTCTAACTAATTTTTTTTTTTTTTTTTTTTAAAGCACAATCAAAACAGTAAATTTGTCACTTAAAGGATAATTTCTGAAGCATGACTACGTCAGTGTACTACGATGGACAGAAACAGAAACTTAATCACAGACTCTCTTGAATAATGCATACAGGAAGTGTCACCTGTCCTGTATTACGCTGTATAAATGCTCCCAGTGCTGCTGAGGGAATATGAGAAATGCCATTATATTTGCATCAGTGTGGAGAGGGACAGTTTTAATGCAACTTTAATCACGATCATTAACAAATTACAACATTTACAGGCTCATTAGCAGCACACTGCTGATGCATTTCACATGCATTACTGAGGTCTGCACCAATGACAGCACAGGCTGCTTTGTCACATGGAGAGCGAATATGGCCAGGATCTCCTCTGGGAGGTGATCACTGAGGATGAAGGCTGTTGGGAAGACACTGTGCTGGAGGTCACTGCTACCTGCAATGCAGCTCTCTCTCTCTCTCTCTCTCTCTCTCTCTCTCTCTCTCTCTCTCTCTCTCTCTCTCTCTCTCTCTCTCTCTCTCTCTCTCTCTCTCTCTCTCTCTCTCTCTCTCTCTCTCTCTCTCTCTCTCTCTCTCTCTCTCTCTCTCTCTCTCTGTGTGCGTGTGTTGTGACGGTATTGATGGAGGGAAATATCGTTCTTGCTGTTGAGTCGCCTCAAGAGCACCGTCGTTGGCTAAAGAGCTCACCCTTGCATATCTGAAGCAGAGACAGCCGTATGAGCTGAGCCCACTACCCCTCATTTCTCTGTGTTATTTCCATAATCGTTACTCCTGTGTGTTCATGAATATTCAGACTTGGGCTGACATTTCTGGGCAGTTTTGCACAAACATGCCTTCACACACAACAGCTAGAGGGCATCAGCTCGAGGGCACGCTGGTGATGACTTTTCTGGAGACTGAAGTCATCATTTGGTTATTTTTGGGAGTTTGCATCATGCTTGTTTGCGACTTGCTTCTCGATCAAAGCTTGATAAAAGCAGAGGGAACGTACAATGAGCACTAATTATTTGACTGTGGAAAAGACAAAAGCTATGAAAATAAAGGGTTTTGATTTCATGTACAATTAGCTATGAATATGAGTATGCTGTGAAATCTGGTGTGTGCCAGACAGTTGACATTATATTGTCCAAAAGCAGAATGTAAATTCAGAAAGACGGGAGTAAGACAAGGAGAGGCTGGAAGAGCAGGAGAAACTGCTGGGAAACAAAATTATTCTGGTGAAAGTGAGGAGAAAACAAGGGAGTTTTGAGGAGGTGAGATTACAGGAAAGAGGGAAGAAATCCAGCCAAGTATTCTTTCTTTTCAAGGAATACAGTAAACAGACAAACCATCCTGTGCATCCATTTGCCTTTTCTGTCGAGATGAAAATTCCACAGGAAATCTGGCCGCTTGCCGTGTTTCTTTTCTTTCCCAGGACTGTTTGTGAACTCTAGCCCTCTTTTTCCATTTCCTCACAATAAATAAATACTCTAACAAACAAAACATTCTCATCTTTCTGTCACAAAAAAAAAGACAACAGAGGGCCACAGCTGCTCGTAGGAACGTTTCAACAGTCGAAACAGACAAAAAAAAAGGTTTATGGATGATCTTTACTGCTAAAGCTGAGGACAATAAAGCCATCATCAGCTGAACACGGGGAAAATCCCACGCAGAGGTACAGATCATGCAGTACTCTGGAATAAACTCCAGTGGATTCTATGAATTTACTCCACAATGATTAATGTCATCTCAAACAGGAGATAAACTGTGATGAGATGCGTTTACGCTCAATCTAACGCCTGCACACATTCAAGCTGTATATTCCACTTTGCACTGAAGCCAGAACAAACACACCTGGGCTGTATCAATGTTGTGTAGGCCAGCTGGTGATATATGAAGGAACTGGTGAAGCGAGCTAATCCCGAACACTGTAAATCCTGCGTCTCTCCTTCTGGCACAGCGGCCGATGTCAGGCTAAATGAATGCTGGGGAGTGCAGCCTAAACTCCCAGCACTGCACATATGACACTTGCCAGAACAGATTGGACATTTTATTTAATGACTGTCTGCTGCAGTCTCCACTCCACTTCTTTTTTCCTCTCTCACTGCTTGCAGACAGTATTTTCCCCATATTGCACTCATGTACAGGACTGTCCTTAAAGGTGCAGACAATATGAGCTGGGGGGGGGGGGGGGGGGGGGAGGAACTATGGGTCACTCTGAGGTGAGGTTGGGAATTGAGAATTTTGCACTTCAATGTTTCCCTTTAATGAGAGAAACGGACTGACTTATGCTCTTTTCTGACTGGTTTAGTATTTGACACAGACAGACTGTCATAAGTACATAGTGGAGAGTCTGAGGACCAAGCTATGGTATTCTAATCACAGCCTGAAAATCTTTACTAATGACAATAACAGGGCTCCCACTCTTTGGTATTTAGATTTACAAGATATTATCCATAAAATGACACAAAAATACACTCTAAAAATCTGTAAGCGAAACCTTGAACGAAGTGGCATCGCTTCAGGGAGGAAATTTTTGGTGAAGCTGGTGTTTCTCATTCTCGCTTCCTTTCCTTCATGGCACTTCTTTAAAAAGAGCCAAGGTCAATTATATGGTTTTGTTATAATTTAGGAAGGAAAGTTCATATAAGGTCGTAAAAGCCTTGGAGCAAAGAAGCAGGAACCTCATAACGGTCAGGCGGAAGTAAAGAACGCCATCACTCAGACCTCTGAGGATACTTCCTGTCTTATTCGTTTTTCAAATCTTCGTATCTAAAGACAAACTGCACAACTGCAGAGGCTGCTTTGAGTCCTCTATAATGTGCATAGCACTTTTTTTTTCTTTTCTTTTTTTCTGGTTTCTTCAACCAAAGGCAATGACTCACCCTGCCAAACTAAATTTTATATCTCTGTTTATTTAGTCTATTGAGGTCTTCAGTGTCCTCACTGGATAGAAGGGACACTCACTCAAACTTTAGACCCTCTCTGAGAACAAGGAAAAACTCTCTTTGATGATGAAACCTTAGGAGGGCCTCCTCAAACATGGATTCTCCTGCTGCTGGTGATGACTGAAGACGTTCTGTCTTTCTGCGTACACCCCTGCTGTGGAGGTGAAGCTGATGGTGTTGGGTGGCAGTGATGTTGTGTGGGTGAGGAAGAGGAGGTGTGACAGTCTCACACAGCAATTGATGGTGTAACTGTCTGTCTTCTGGCACTGCTTTCGCCTTCTTCCTCCTCTTCCTCTTCTCTTTCTTTCTTTCTGGAGGCTTGAGGAAGTGTGTCTTCCTCCTCTTCTTCAATGGCCACATCATCCCTATCACTGTCCTCAATGCAGCTGACATCACCATCAGAGCCGTCATCTGAGTCAGTGTTGGCGAATTCATCCCACCACCTGAATCTTTTGCTGCTGCTCTCATCATCCTCTTCCCGAGGCCTTCGCCAGGATTGATCAAGCTGTGGGTCTTCCTGCTGAATGGGCAGGTCTATTCCCACATCTGCTTCAGCAACTGGAGCGACATCCTCAACATTACGTGGGAGAGGAAATGTTCTTTCGAGAAATACCCGCAACCTCCAGCGGGCAAGGTCTTCTGAGAAATTGTGGAATCCGTCTCCTTGTCCCTTCATCTGTGCTGGTCTGTAAATCTACAGAGCAGTTAGTAACTTGCAGTAGTTAAAAGACGGAAAGAAAAAAAGGACTTCTGCAATGTCTCTTTCAGGGAAATCTGCTGACCATGGCGTCTGTTTATCTGGTTTTAATCTAGTGAGTGCAGAGCTGCTAATGGAGGTTAAGGCAAGATTCTCACGGTTACATCACCATGACAACCTTTGTGATGGCAACGACAGATTTCAAATTCCAAAAATAACAAATAAATAAATAACTTTTTTTTTTAACACACATAAAAAAGGCACATAATGTTGATACATGTGATTTTTCCAATCATCTGTATGAACATCTTCATTGTTATGTGTACAAAGAAATTCAGTGAGACCTTTGTTAGAATGACATTATTGCCACACATATTAAGTATTATAGAAAAAAAAGAGACATTTACAGCAAACAAAGAGTGATTGCTTTTTACTTTTTACCGACAAAATGATTCTGAAGAAAATAATCGATCGCGAAGAGAATTGTTACCTGCAGCCATAATTAATATTTATTCATATTCTTAAATATTCAAATGTGCATAGCACTAATACATAACATTTAGACTTTAAATGTATCAATAACATCATTTTAAATCAAATAAATTGAGAGTACTACTGGGAACTATACTAACTTTTAACAGGAAACCATTCTCTTTTGGTGTGTTGCCTCTACATTTCCAGGCTATTTGCGGTGTGTGGGAGCTGGTGTGATGCAACACGGACAGAGGAGGACACTGGCACACCAAAAATAAAGAGTGGTGTTTGAGGGATGAAACTGTATCGTCGTGAGAACATTCAGTTATGCACTGCGCCTCTGCCTGCCTGGTCAGTGCGCCGTCAAGGCTCAGCTCATGATTAAGCACCTCCAGTGTCAACCAGCCTAAAACCAACACAGTCAGAAAACAATGGAGGCTTTGTGACAGGTGTCAGCGAGGCGGCCGTGATGTTTGGCCTCAAGCACCTCGGTGTAGAGTGAAATGGCTGAGCTGATCTTTCACCAGCTCCCTATTGGTGTCACTGAGAGGAATATAATACAGGGAGCCATTTCGAGAGGAATCAAGTCAAATACTTTGGTATAAAAATGTTTTCCTTCTACTCTCAATAAGCACTGTGACACAGCAGTGACACAATCGACAGCCAATCATGAAAGCCAGCTCAGTAGATCTTTCCTGGGAAACACTATCTGGTGCACTGCTCACAGTTTGTTTGTATTTTTGGAATTTCTGTCCACTCATGAATCCCAGGCTCTGCATTGCTGAAAAATGACTACACCAAATGTGGACTCTGAAAAATGTGGAGGACCCGTCAATCTGCAGGAAAACAAGATGCAAAAGTAAGTGTTGCATTTTTGCCTGATATTGACTGCCAGCCTGCTGACGGGAGCAGAAGCTGTGTGGGAGATGAGCTCTGTATCTATAACAAATAGTGCTGAGAGATGACCTTTGGGACCTCATTTGAACCCACAGGAGAGATTCCCACACATATACGCCCATAACCATCATTTCCACTGCTCACATCAGATGCAGGCATTTAAACGACCAAGAACTGAAAACAACTGGGAAGACAGAAAATAACACACATGGCACACTGCTGACAAGCACTCGGATGTATTTGGTGCACACATACTACATTTGGGTGTGAGTTTAAGAGTGTGTGTCCATGCTGAGTGGTTAACAAGCTCACATTAGAGGAGACTGTCCAAATTTCTGTGGTTAAGTATGTATTTGAAATAACACTGATGATCTTGATTGTCTAATTGAATACTCCAAAACTAAAATAAAATTGGATCACTCCAATTCAGTGCTGACTTGTCCCTACCTGGGCCATTATTGACCATATTTACAATTATTCCCATTATTAACCAATATGTAATTATAGTTAAGTCACACGTGGAATGTTTTTTGAAGCTCAATCCCAAGTGGCAGCCAGCAAGGCTGAGCCATTACAATAGAGCCATAACTTGCATTTCTACTAATCTCACTAGACTCCAAGAAAACCCCAACTATATTCAACTTCTGTTGAAAAAGACAATACACTTTACCATGAATTTTAATATCTAATTTCACTTCTTATAATATGACTCATTGAAGCTTTAAAAGTACTCGCAGAAAGTTTTGGGTATGATCTGTACTCACAGTTTGTTTCCTTTGAGGGCAGCATGGTGCAGCAGGTTGAAGCCTCGGTGGTTCTGCTGGGTGAAGTCAATGTTGGGCACAACGACCAGGATCTCGATGATATTGCGGAAATCTTTAGCGATGGCGTCATGGAGCGGGGTGTCCCCATATGAATCCTGCTCGTGGGAGGAAAGCAGCACAGTGAGTGAAGCTGTTGCACATGTTGGAGCTAAACCAGTTCTGCTGGTTTTTTGGGCCTTTTCTTTAGGCCTGTTGAGACATGACACAGCAAAATGTGTGATGATGGTGAATGTATGAATCGCAGTGTCTTAGTAGAGGGGACCAGGGAATTCAACTTTGTTTTCAGAACAGCATCAATAAAAGCTGAATATCTATTATATATACATATATGATTCATATACAGTATATATGAGTTATAGCATCATCTGTAAAAGAAGTTGTCAATCTGCAACCATGACCTGATTTGTTTACTAGAATTTGTTGTAATCCTGAAAGACCATGTAAACTCATTTTGGGTCTATATTTGTGGTGTGATGGATGCTGTAGTACATTTTGATTGTATGTGGCACAAACAAAAACAAACTCTGGGGTGCTACTCCATGTTTTTAGCCGCGTAGCGACTCTACTCAAGCAGAAAATATATGCAGTTAGTGAATTCCGGGCCTGGTTGCAGGCATGTTAGACAGTCTGGAAAATGCCCTAAAAGAGACACTAAATTGCCTTAATGAGGCTGAGGGCTGAAGTGAAGCAGGGTCACAGTCAAATATCATAAATGTTGGAATTTGTGTTTACAACTGCTTGAAAGGGCAGTGTGTGAGTTGCTGATGACATGTGAATAACAAATGACTGATATTGCCAGAGAAGCTCACTTACTGGCTACCCAGGTGCTCACGCAATGGTCCTCTCAGTGGTCACTGACTGTTTGCTAAGTCATGAGCTCACTCTATTATCAGTCCTGACCAGTGACCGAGCCAGACAGGCGCATGATAAGGGTCATTTACTTGGAGATGCATTAAAAAGATGATATATTTTAAGATTTTTGCATAGATTTCATTAAAGCAAAGCATATTCATCTTTGACTTTAAAACAGGCAAAATAAACTTAGTCTGTTATCATACCCCTGTGTCTTGTGAGCCAAGTGTTAGCAACTGGCTAATCCTTTCATGTTGAACAACAAAGCCAACTGTACACTGCACAGCTAGCATAGAGCTGGTTTTCACTTATTTTTTATGTCACAGAGCAGAATAAGTCGAGGCCAATTAATGCACTTAACTAATATGGAGGAGTTAAGAAACAGTCTGTAGTATTAGGCATTCTATCCTAGGTATTCTAGGTCCTCTCACCTGAAGATTGACATCAGCCGAATGTTCAGTCAACACTCGCACTACGTCAGTGAAGCCCTTGTTGACAGCAATGTGGAGCGCTGTGCACATGGAGTTGTTCAGGAGGTTGACATTTGCCCCCTTGCTCAAAAGCAGCCGTGCAATCTCTGCCTGATTACTAAAGGGAAAGAAAACATAAACAGAAAAAGACACACACACAGATTACTCCTTATTGTCATCTGTTTCTGTTGAGTGATTCAACCTGTGCAAGCAGTGCTTTCAATTAAGTTAACTCAAACCAGTATATAAAAGCTCAAATGCTTATTCTGAAAACCTACTGCGAGCCACACAAACGCTCGAGGGTTGCATGATAAGTTACACAAGTATCATCTTTTTTAAAGGCTGCCATTGTGTTAGCATGGTTTTTCCCACTGCTGCAGGCCAGCAGTAAAACAAAGTTATTTTCAACAAGTATACATTCTCAAAGAGATTTGGTCAAAGGCTGATTTCCTGAGCATGTGTTAATGTGGTGAGAGGATGAGATGTGGCTGACTGATTAGGCGTCACTTCTGTGAATGGATTATCACATTACAAGGAAAGAGACAGACGGGAGCTGTCCTGTATAACCGTCAGTCTCCGGATTTTCCTTAAGCCACAAAGGGCACACTGTGGTTGTGTGCGTGTGTGTCTGAATTATCTTTGCTCCTTTTCTACACTCAAATGCGTGTGTGCAGGAGAACTGTGTCTGTGTGTATCCTCACCCGAAGGCAGTGTAGTGCAATGCTGTGTCTCCATCTTCATCCTTGATCTCAATGGAGCCATTGGCCTGCAGTAGGGCCTTCACCACCTCCATGTGGCCTTGGTGAGCAGCGACCTGCAGTGCAGTCTTACCCTGGTTCTTTATATCCACCTGCCAGGAACACAAACATGGTTGAAAGTTCATTGGAGACGGTAACGGCCTGGACACCGAGCACAAATCTGAAAACAGACTGGCAGGAAATAATCTGAGCATGGACAACAACCACGCTCGTCACACACCTGAGACATAATCCTAATTAGCAGTGTAGTCATCACTGCGCAGAATGTTGTCAAGAGCAGAAGAAAGAAAGTATTTTGCATATACTTTGATTTAATAATGCAGCAAGTTATTACTTCATGTTGTTTTAGAAAAAAATACATCTCAGACTATATTATACATTTTAAAATGTACAGTGAATCGTATGTAAAGGCAATTATCGTATCTGCTGTCTTACGACGTGTGCGGGTGGGTTTATTGTGGGTTGAGCACAATAGAAGTCATGTATCTAGAAAAAGCTTCTCCATTTTAAGGCCAGAAAATGTACCATATTACTATAAAACAACATGGAACATGGAAGACCCACCAAGGATTTAATCATTAGGAAAGCAGCGTTACGTTAAAGAGTAACTTCACACAAAATCCAATTTTTTTTAGCTTGTAAATTACATAGTTACTAAGTTACGAAAAATCTATCGAGGAAACTCTTTCCCCAAAACTACCAGGCAACATCAATACAGCGGTTCATGCATTTCATGCAAATTTATAAAAACAGACATGTTCAAGCTAAAACAAAGTGTTAAGTTTATCTTTAAAGTCTGTAAAAAGCGATTTTATGTTTTTATGTTCTACATTATTCTTCCTTTAAGTATAACACCAGCTTTGATTACAGGTGATTACGTGTGTGTGAGTGTGAATGAGGGTTAATCATTTTCATTTTCATCCACTTGGAACAATTATCATTGTAACAAATATGTTTTTGATGTCTCAATATCTTCCTGTAGCACAAACTGCTTACTGCTGAAATCTTAAAAGAAATGGTCGACAGCAAATAAACACTGATACCAGAAAAAGGAAAAAGTACAGGATGTAGCGCAAGAGGCCTGCTTCTTCTGTTCCTCAAAAACACAGACCTCTAATCTCTTCACCTCTCACACTCTCGTCATTAAGAGTACCCCATAAGATGTTCGTGTGTGTGAATGACAGAGGAGGACAACATCTAAAAACACATACAGACCATTTTTTGGATTCTTTATCATTAAATGTCAGCTTCAAAAGCTTTTCTTGGTTGCAGGCCTCTGCCATAAAACCAAGTAATAGAGAGTCCAGAACTGTTTCCATCAAAGATCTACTGAAATCTGCCTTAAGCCTCAGAAAACCTATTTGTGATGAGAACGGCACAATTTCATGAATTGGAATATTTGGTGTATGATCATATTACTCACGTTGCATGTGTTTAAATGATATCCCTTACATAAATTACACCAGTAATAATTAAGGTCAATATAACTTCTATTTCCACAGTGCTAGACGTGCCATTTAATATCATAATAATAACAGATTTGAGAAACCAAACTCTCAAATTTACATCTAGTAAGACATAAAACAGAACATTATTTAACCAGAAGTGCCTGACTGAGATTAAAAACCTCTTTTACATAGAGACATATTATTTTTACTTCTTTATGTGGCAGTATTTCTAAAATGTCTCTGATCTTGCTCTACCTCTCCCTCAGACACTGTCTTAACCAAACAAGTCAATTCAATTATGAGAATCAATTTAATAATTTATGAGGATGAGTGGAAAGAAGAATGTTTTGCTGCTGTGCTGTAGCATAATGGCACAGAGTGTTGGATAGTGGATAGTGTGTTGGATAGTGCAGTATCAAAGTGTTCAACTTCATTGGATAAACAGGCAAATGCCAGTGTATAACATGTTCCTTGCCTTATCCGTCTCACTAAGTCACTCTGGCCCTTAAATTCCCCACCCCCAGTCTTGGTGTCCTGGTGGAAAGAGCTCTTGGAACGGGCAGTGGACTGCAGCAAAGAGAAGGAGTGCTGCACTAACCTTGTCAGGATACTTCTGCACCAACTCCCGCACTTTGCTGGCACTGCCGTGTGCTGCCTCAATGACCAGCCGGCTGGGATTGTCCTGCTCTGTGGACTGAGACAGCAGCTTCTCCAACACTGAGATGACAGTACCTGAGCAGAGACATACAGAGACAGAGGAGAGAGTGGGGGAGAGGGAGAGGAAAAAGGTTGTGAAAAGGGGACAGACAAGAGAGACAGAATTATTCATTTAGCCTCATCAGTGTAATGTGAACAAGATGATTAAAAATGGTGTCGGAAAGCCTTCCAGAGGGCCAAAATGCACGCTGGTTAATGGCTGAGCTCAATGGAAAACCACAGGAATGAGTCAAAATGTCCCTCCATGTAGTAAACTCTGACCACACAGACATTCAGAAACACACATATGGACACACACACACACACATCTCTCCACTGTCAACTTCCCATCCTGAGGTGAACACATGCATAGAATAGATTGTCATGATTATGAGACTGCTGAGAACATCTGACATGAGGACAAATGTCTGCTGTGCTGCCAAAGCGTCTCGCTGTCAACATGCAGGACTGTGAAATGCTATAGAGAAGAACATTTCAAGAAATGACACCCGGTACACACACTTCTGAAAAAAGACAGACAGGGAATGACCGTGACTGTGGCTACGAACGCCACAGTTGCAGCCTGTATGTGAAAGCATGCATGGCAGAGACAGAGACAGAGCTGGAATGAGGGCAGGGGGAGGAGAAATGAATGCACGCAGACGGTAAAGGCTGGAGCTGGAGCGTTAGAGGTGAAGCCCCCTCGTCCCGGCAGAGGCCTTACTTCCAGATTCGTTGGGGTTTTCGACTGTCATGAGGTTGGCATCCACCTCTATGGGCTGGGCTGAGAGGCACGCTGGGTTGAACGTCCACGTCTGGCCTCCAAATGCCACCCGTAGGTCACCGTCCGCATATACTTTCAACACCTTCCCAACCTGGCCAAGAACCTGTGAAAAAAAACAGTAAGTAAGGTGGATGCCATGGGTGGGTGAGGAAGGGTCTTTTAGAAGGGTAAAAGACAAGGCAGAAGGTTGACAGAGACACATAAAGAGATAAAAAGTGGAAAAACCAGGAACTATTCATGGTATTTACAGGTCCAATTTCTGTGCCTCTTAAATTTTAGGTCTATAACGAGGCCACATTTGTGGAAAAGGCTCTAAACTTGATTACTTCCTGACATCCTCCTACACCCAATTTTCAACAAGTAGGTCACTCTTAATTCAGAGGGACGTCTGCCAAATAAAGGCTTTAGTAGGTTAACATCATGCACACAGACAGGGAGTAACCTGAAAGTACCAGGAGGCAGAGGTGACATTGTCATGGTTTTGCAAGTCTCAAGTCTGAAATTCCAAGTCAAATCGCACATTCGGATAAGTCCAGAGTGAAGTCTCAAAGTCCTAAACAAGTTCTTGTGCACCCTTCACCAAATTTAACGCCATTTAAAATTTTGCCTCTCTCTTCAGAAAATTATTGGTTGGCCATTCCAAGTCAAAAGGCTAAAGTCTGAGTTCAGTCACGAGTCACTGATGTATTGGTCATCTGTAATAACTAAAGCTAAAATACTGCGAGGAGTTTGAATTATCAGGCTAAATCAGCATACAGGAGTCATGCTGTCTGTCCACTCTCCATGGCCAGCCTGCAGTCTCTTCACACTCTCCATGTCCTCCAATACTCTCACTAGTTCGCCGACTCCAAAAGTGTTCACCTAGAAGAAAGAAGGACAGACAAATTGTGATCTAATTTGTGAGGCTCTTAAAATCAGCTGAAAACATAATGATAATGCAACTAAGTACAGTAACTCTGTACCTTGGTGAGGGCCCCAGGGTGGAAAGTCCAGCGGATGTTGTTGCTGTACTGGACTCTGACATCTCCTCGGTCAGTGATTCTATGAACAGTCCCGATCCGGCAAATGTACTGCAAACACAAAGAGGCCGTTTCACCCCGTGTCTCCCTCTGCATGGCTGTGACCTTAATGTCCCCTTTAGCAGCTGTGATTTGAGAGTTGGATGCTCTGTTTCCCTTCACTCTGTTCCATGCCAACGTCCATCTGAGCCACTTATATAAATATTCTGTATGACTTATTCAAGAGGCGCACGTGTTTTGACTGTGAGGCCATGTTTGTCCCAAACAAGAGTACATACTATGCACACAGTACAAACAGTTCAAAGTAACTTCTATATTATAGAAGAACTCAACAGGGAGTTATGTAAAGCTGTCTACTGTTAATACGTTTAGGTTTGTGTGATTTGTGTGTCTGACTCTAATACCTCTGCCATTTTGGGGTTCCACCCTCCATGGCCCTCCTGCATCTGTCGCAGGATGTCCACCTCCAAGAGACATTTGACCTTGTCTCCCTGCTGGAAGGAGTGGCCATCAGCACTCTCTTGGCGCTGCAGCTCTGCGTGCTCTCCTGGACGGACAGGCGTTAACATCAACAGATAGCAGAGACTTCCAAGGGATTTTCAAAGCAAACATAATCAACATTTTCTGCAGTCAAATTTATACCATTCGAAAAATGTCAAACACCAACAATACCACTAAACATATACATACAAGTAACCGAAACGTCTAAGGAATTCATACATTGAAACAGGAGCCTGTCTGTCTTACCTAATTTTGGTAGGTGGTCTTTGTAATAGAAGCCCCCTTGGCCGTCAGACACGTATTTGAGGTCTACCTTGCCCTTGTGTCCCATTCGGTAGACATTGGTGGTGCCATTAGACCAGGTGACACTGGCCACACTGCGACCAGACTCTGTGTCCCAGCCGCGAATGTCCACTACCTTCCCAACCTTACCCTCCCCGCCTACACACACATCAGTGCACACAAACAAACACACAGATATGCAAGAAACAACAATGCATCAGTGTGTGGGAGAAGGGGAGACGAAGTCAGTGAAAGAAAAATCAGCTCACTGCAGAAAGAGAAGTCGTTAGATGAAGACAGTGGATTTTGGTGCGTTTTGATCAGGAGAACAACGTGTGAACAGAGTACGTACGTAAACATCCATCGTCAAATTTGACAGTGTAAACACAGGAGAAAAATGAGATGACAGACACAGGGTGCATGACAAACATGTTCTCTGTTGGGACACAAGCACGTCATTCACTTCCATTTTCAAGAAGCAGTGCAGTCCTTTTGGTTTTTCCATGAATCAAACACCAGACAAAAACACAATTCCCCCTCTTGATTGAAATATAGAAAACATGACAGTAAAAACTAACAATCACCACAAAACAATGGAACATTTCAGAGCCACGATATTAGTGCACATGCTGTATTATAAGATGGTTTTACATCTCTACGGCAGGTTTTATGATGTAAGAAAGCCCTTGTTAAGCCATTAAAGTCATCAAGCTGCCTCACTGCCTAACCACACCAACTAAACCAGTGACCCGTAAGACTACATGGTGGGCTGGGGGTTTTTGAGCATGCTCAGAGCATCCTGTATGCACTTACACCATTTAATCCTGATGAGTGACTTAACCAAACCCCAGGGCGTTGATTTCAAAGACACCAAAAGGACATTTTGACTCATTCGCTCTAGCCCAGAAAAGGGAGCGTTGCTATTCTCAGAGACAATAATGACCCCAGACCAGGAAACACAGAGAAATATTAGCGTTCCCCCTTTCCCTGAAGGGAACGGTCAAGGGCTTTAATTTAGCCCACTGATGTGAAAGATTGCTTTCAATTACTATTTAAACTATTTCAACCATCATCCAATGCGGGCTGCTTGTGTGTGAAAGAGCCCATTTTTCAAAGCAGCAACAGCGTAGACTTGTTGTCACACTGTGTGTAACACTGCAGATTTTCATGGAAGTCACGAAAAAACACAATTCATAGCACAATCAGCTACTTTCTCAACACCTGCAACACACTGCGTTTTAAGTGAAGGGGCCTTTCAGTTTATGCCACTACACGGGGCTGGAAAAAGAAAAACAAAGAACACAAATGTTACTGAACAAGGACTCTGCAGAGACACACAGACAGGCACATCTGTGGAACAGACTCAGATGAGTCACCAGCAATATAAGCGCACACAGACACATACTAACACGACATTTCGCCGGTTAATGAGACGTGAGGTTAGAATGTTATTATGGGTTCTGGATGGTGAAACACTTTGAAGAGGTACAGCTCCATGGCTCACGAAGGTAGGGGGCCTGCTGAGTTGGCAGCGGCAAGTTAGTGGTTGGGAACAGTCTTCCCCACACACACACACACACACACACGCACACACACACACGCACACACACGCACACACACACACACACACACACACACACACACACACACACACACACACACACACACGCACGCACACACACACACACACACACACACACACACCACTCACCGTCTTGGTTGCCCCAGTCCCAGTCAGGTCCTCGAACCACTTTAACCCCCTGGAAGATTCCTTTGAGGATGATCCTCGGGAGGTTCTGCCTCGGTGCCAAGCTCACTCTGTGATAAGAGCATGAAGACGCAGATGAACAAACTGCTCTACAGACCATCTGAGACAGCGCCGCAACGACGTCCTTCATATAAAACACTGTCCTAGTATACCCATTAAAACCCCAATAAAACATTTCCTGTCTTGATTATAAAGCCAGTAATGCATGACACAAGGCAAATACATTTACTACAATATATACTGGGCATGAATGCTAATTATTAACATTTTGTCAGCCATGTTACTGATTGATAATTAATTAATCATGACAATCTTAGAAAAAAAAAATCCTTGATTGCTAATGGACAATAGGCTATATGTGCTGTGCAACCCATACACGTGTGGAAAGAATCAAATATCAAATCAACTGAATGCTGCGGTCACAATTCCAATAACAGATGCATAAAAAGTCCATTACTGATGGACAGAACCAAATTCAACAGATTAATCTTGTACAACTTTTCTGTTTCTTTTTTCCCTAAGAACATGCAGGACTCGTATGAATAAAGCCAAACCTATTCACGTCTCAAAAGAGTTCTTAATAAATCAGGCTGCTGTGAGTTCTGACGACAGACAGACAGAAAACGCACCCTGTGGAGTTTTCATTTTGTGAAGCTTCCATACAAAACGACGACATGTGTCCTCCCTTATAAAAACCTGCAAAACATTTTATACAACGTTTTGAAACCCGCACTGTGTCTATTAGTTTTGTTCTTTTTGCTCTTGTGTTCATGTCACCCCGTGATACACGACGTGTATCCTGCAACCCCCCAACTCCATCATTTTTGTCATTAGTTTGTCTATTCTGCCGTAACTCTTACACAAGTGGTCATGAGATTAGCAGGACACTACTTACTGTCAGAGAATGTCTTTTTTCTGTTAGGATTTCAGCATTGTGAACATTTAAACTCAAATAACACGCACAGGTGACCTTTGCATAGCCACTAACCACAGTGTCAACACTAACACAGTGACTAACAACCTCAAGCTGCGATGACAGATTCAGACACTCAGGTGAGACAGTCACATGCTCACAGTCCTTACCTTATAGTAAAGATTTGATCAGATCTTGGTGCAAAGGAGCTGCCTATTCCCATACTTTCTTGACAAGATCAAAATCCAACTTCCATTTAAACCCAACAACTTTTGGGACAGACTGAAATCATTTAAAATCCTGTGTGATCAAAAGGAAAAGAGCCTTGTGAGAGCTGTCGTCCTCAGGAAGCGTCATAGAGGCTTTGCAGCTCCCATCGGTCTCTCTAGCGCTGGGATTCTGCTTAAAGTTAACCGTGGCTAACTTCATTCCCCATCGCAGGTCAGATTTTTCAAGTTCTTGGGTACAACAGCAGGAAACAGCAGTACATTTGGCTCTTAGAGCCAACTAACAGTAAATCTCAGTGGGGGACTGAGCTTGAACAGGTCTGTTCTGAGAATGGTGTGAGTACAGAGCTTTGCGCCTAATCCCTGGACAGAGGAGCTATCAGAAAGCAGGCCATCTCAGGGCAAAGCATAGAGCACGTAGGCGTTTGCATGTATAAATGCTTGTATTCAAACATACAATGGAGATACAAGAAGAAATGCTGTACATACACTATATAGTTTGGTACAAACACATTTTCTGTATTGCTTCAATGCATTAAACTGCTTGTGTTGCTGTGCTTTTAGAGCTTCTCAAGGAATTCAGGATATAAATGGATATAAATGGTACAATTATGATAAGGCTAACCAACACAATGCTGGTTATAGTAACAGGCACCTTAAACTCATAGCATTACGTGTTATGGGGAGAATGTGGCAAGCTGTGCCAATTTCCTGATGGGACAAAGCAGACATAAGACTTGATGGCTGAATGAAAATGAAAATTTCCCAAGAACGGTACTGACGGGAAAGATAGTTCACCCAGAGGAAAGACCTGAAACTAAAATAAGTTCAACGGTAAAGAGGATGATAAGTGACAGACATCCCTATTCCACGACAAAGACGCATGACCTCAGTGTTGTTGACCAGTGTAGCTTCTCTGAGAAAGACAACAGCTCTTTCAAGGGATCAAGATTTCTAATCCTGCTCGACCAAATGTCACCCTGCTCCCAGACAGGATAAGGACAGGTGACCTACACCTACTGACATGACGGCTGGGTCAACAGTCAGACCAGGGATAGCTCTACTGTTTCAAATAAAGGCAGTGGAATGTGCGGAATTACCGCTTGCAGAAATCAAACGCACCAACAAGTTCACAAGAAGATACGAATCCACATAAAAAGTAGCGGCTGTCAGAAAAATACACTGAGGCTATAAATGTGTGTAATGACACCAGTTGTGGGTGGCATGATGGCTCAGAGCTTTCAGCTCAAAGAAAGCTCTGGTTTACAATGTCAGCCCTTTTTGCTTTTACTGTACTTACTGTAATGTGCCTGTGGTACTTTTACTACCATGAAAACACTAATACAGGCCAGACTAAACTATGTTTAATTTAGAGAAGCCTTTTCCAAATGTAGGGTTGTGATCCAAAGTGGGTCACGGGCTTGTTTTTATTGGGTACAAATACACGCAGTAAGATACATAACAATGCTATGATAAGTGTATTTATCTAATCACAATAAGAAAGGGCTACACACGCTAGCTAGCAAAACGCTAGTGTGTTGTGTTCTTCATCAGTAGTTTCTAATTGTAGATGCTATGGCAATTTATCATGTATCTTTTTAAGTCTGGGTCCTGGAGAAACGCCAAATTACTCTTGTGGACTGAGCTGAAAAAGTTTGGGAACCCCTGAATAAAGACACATCTTTCAAAACATTCATCAATACATTTTCTTATCATGTCCAACAACTTTGGTTGGTCCACACTTTACCTACCAAAGAACCAAAACCCTTTTAAAATACACTATGGAAGACGGAAATGAGGAAGATGTGCAAAAACTGACCCACATACAACATTTCAGACAAGAAATGAGCAGAGAAAATCCACTTAGCAAACTGGAACCAAATTTAGACAGAAATTCGAGGTTATTCTAGCAGGGAGGCAGAGCATTGGAAAAGTCTGCTGGCCACTTTTGGATGTGCCTTAAATATGACTACAGGGTAGAGAATTGAGGGGTCAGGTGGAGCAGTGTAGCTTGATGTGCATAGGAAGGATTAGGTATTCAGATGATCCGACAGGTTTCTAGGAACTGCGTGTGTGTTGTTTGTGTGTTGAAGAGCCGATTAACCAGCTGCATACCAACAAACTCCTCGTAAACATATGGTAGGTGCATATGCTGCCCTAAGCACTGTCAGCATGCACACACATGTCTCAATGTACCATTAAACATACAAGTCTCAACCAAATGCAGGACGCTGTGAGCCAGTCAGAACACTGACAGCTATCTGTAGTCGCAGCATTTGGATCAAAACAATTACACCGCATAAGTAATCTAATCAAACTCATAGTGAGGAAAACAGGAAACAGTCACATGATGTAACACGGGTACACACAGCTTGATGCGTTGTGTGCCACACATGTTATTGGACCTTTATTTACCCCATATCCAACACCTGTTACCTGACACCTGAGAGGAAGTTGAAAATGTTAATATGCTAATCTGCACATCTGAGATTGTTAGCATGCTAATCCAGTTAAAGATGTCGTAACTACAATGGAACACTCGTGTACAGTAAATCCGGCTCAGGTTTCAAACCACGTTTGTGATTGTGCAGCTCGAGTGTCAGCACACTGCAGCATTTAATGGTGTGGACACCTTCCTATTGTCCCCTAAGGACACGGCCTACAGCATGCCTATAAACTACAAATAGATCTACCCTGCTTAACTTGTCTTTAAACCCTCACACATGTTTGTACCACATGAAAGGAGTCCTTCTTAACTATACTGAGCCCTTACCCAAGTCTCCTCACATAAATCACTGCTGGCACAACAAGAAGTCCAACTCATAATGAAACCAAGCTAAATATGCCTTTCCAGGCAAATATCAACTGTGTCCCATGACTGCCAGATAATAAATTAGTCTTCTGAAATGCTGTCAGCAAAATATGGGTCAGTGTGGTCTGGAAATAAAGAAGTACTGTGTGTTTGGCAGCACAAACTGTAGAGTGCTCCTCTATTTCATTCATTTGACGAGAAAGAGATGACTTTCATGTGATGTTCTCCCAGATGTAAACTCTGTCCCGCTGCCGAGAAACAATCAGAACTCCATTTTCACTGAGATTACGCAAAGACTTTGATAAAAGGATGAAGAGAGAAGGCAAAGACTCACTTCTGTGAATAGATCATTTCATGTTCATGTGATGAGCAGCTTATTGTGAATTATACTGATCAAAATCTCTTTTTCGATTTATTTACATGTAATCCGCGGACATTCACTTGTTAGCTTAACATTCACTATCTGGAAACTAATGTCCTAATAATAGCCTTTGTGTTTGAAAACTTGCATGCAGCTAAACAAGACAAAGAATAACACAAATAAATTCTTTCATATTTGCAGTTAGGACTCAATTTCATATATTTCAACACCAGTGTAAAAGTGTTCACTAATATGTAACACTTGAGCAGAACATGTTTTCTCAAAGCTGAAATTTCATTGGCATTTTACCTCCAGGGGGTGTAGAAATGCAAATAGGACATGGCCTGGACAAATTAGAGGCGTGGTTGGAATATTGAGTGGGGCAAAACATGTAATGCTTCATCATATAGTCAAATCATAAAGATTTCACAACACTGCTGTCATTAACCAAATATGGCACTTGTTCACTTGGTCAATGATGAACACCAAACCAACATCCTAAGCACTGTCAATATCATAAACACTCCATATAGAAGTTGGGCCAGTGGTTAAGATTTCATTCACAGCATGGCTGACTCACTTGAGCTGAGTCTCAGTGTTTTATGCCGCTTATGAACATCAATATACCATTCATGTTCCAGACTGCATTAAAATAATCTCCCTGAGAGGCATTATGGAGACAGGCCCAGTGTGTTATCAGTGACGTTGACCCATTCAGAAGTGCTGCACACAAACTCAAGCTCCAGCTCCAAGATCCATTTTCTCAATATCACTCAGATTAGTAGAACTAATTACAGAGATGGCAGTACTCTGAACGGCTAAATTCATCCTTTTGAATGGTGGATGGACTGCACTTATACAGGCTTTTCTACCTTAACCGACAAATTGCGTTACAATTGGCCTCTAATTCACTCATTTGCACTCACATGCAAGGTGTTGGCATGACCATCCTGGCCAATGACACTTCAAAATGTGGACAGGAGGAGTCAGGGATTGAATCGCTAACCCAAAGATCAGTGGACTGTACCTGCTGAGTCCAAGCCACGACAGCCACCACATTAAAAAAAGAATAAAACTGAAGCACTGAATTTCAAGTCATCCTCCCATAGTCTTTCAAATCTTAACCTGTGTGTCTTATGCTGCTTCTTTATCTGAATGACAGATTCACAGAATTTAAACTACTTACAACTGGCATTTTAAGTGATTCATTTCAATTTAGCTTGTGCTTACCAAAAAATGTGCAAGTTAAACCACATTTTACTTGTTCTTCCATCGTGACCTCGACCAATGTCACACGCTTAAACAATACAAGAAGATTCCAACATTATAAGAGTACAAAACTACAGCAGATTCTTACTGCAGGACTGGACACTTTGGACTGTATGACACATCTAAATGGAAATACTACAATAAAAGTGTCTCATTTGACTTATTTTTAGTTTTCCGGATTTAGCTTTGTCTCACTCAGACGCTACAGATCACAGTTGCTTGGGACTGCAAACAACCTTTAAATAACTTGGATTAATTATGTCGATGCTCATAGTAGCAGTGTTTGACAAATTTATCCACAAAGGCAGGTTGCTACATATCTTAGACTGTATCTGTTCCAACCCATATCAACAGTGATTTAACACATCTTCATCTTAAAACTGAAACTGTGTAATGTACTGTAAATGACCAGACATCATTATACTTATTAATGTGTCAGAAAAACATTTTCCCCTAGTTCAATAATATTACAAATGAGTTGTCAGTGAGGACGTTATTTGTTCAGTGTCCACAGATGGAAGACAGTGGCCTGTTTGGAGGGTCACAAACACTTTAATGAAGGACACTGCTGAGCCAAACAACATTTGGGCTTCAATGACAAATCAATACCTCTGAAGAGAAACTGAGGTGGGAGAGGAAATGAGATTCCAACTAGTGTCACAATGCTATTTGATTACTGCACTATTCTGACTCACTGGCAGAGGTCAGGTTTCACTTAAAGGTACAACAGTAACATTTCCACATTAAAATGTTGAAAAATGGCAGGACCTATGTTATCTACTTTGTTGGGTTGCACACTTACATTATCCCAAATGTTATCAACGATGTTTAACAACAGAGAAATCTGTTGCTTTTTTTTTTTTTTTTTTTTTTTCAAGGTGCAGTGATTACAGTACAGTACAAGGTAAAATGCGTTTCACTTAGTTTCCTGTTTCCTTTGTTACCTCCTCTAGCAAGAAGGGTCTATCTGGAGTACCGCACAAGTCCACAACACACACACTTTACTACACCACACGCCCCCTGAGATCTTGTCCTAAACCTAACCAAGTAGTTTTGGTTTCTAAACCTAACTGTTTTGAGGGTGTATCATGCAGTACTGTGTGTCCACAGATAGATCTACTTGCCTCTAGTTGCTGTAACTCCACGGGAAACACAGGAAACACCAGATGATACTTCAGAGAATGAGGAAGGAAATGCCAAACTAGCTACCTAGCCTTGCTTACCATTGTTTGTATTGTTCACTCATGATGGGGCACATTATTCATTTTCATCAGCAATGTTGGTTGTTTAACAAGGAAGACAACAACTCCCATGATCCCGTGCTACTTCATGCTACTTGCTGTTTTGATTGAGAGACCTCTAGCAGCAGAAAGTCAAAGAAAGTGGTGTGCAGCTCCAAGTCCATCAGAGTCAAAATGGTCCAACCTGTTTTTGATACAACCACTAGGAGCTGAACTCTTGAACCTTCTTATCTCACCTTAACTTTAAGATATGATCCCATCAAAGATAAAGAGTAACAAGTCCTGATTCTCAGCCATGTTTGCACCATTCACTTGGACAGCAGGCACCGGAAAAAAATGGAACAGTGCTGGACCTGGACCAGGCTAAACTATAGAGGAAATCTGGGTCATACATATCACCTCGTTAAAATGAGAACAGGCCATCCAGCTGACATTCAGACAGTGCCTAAAGCAATTTGAAGCTTTACTGTGAACTGATGCAGAAGAGTGGATTCTGAAGGGAGAACTCATGCTGGATACATAGGACACTTGGAATCAGCTCACGAAACATCTATCCACAGCGAGGTCAAGTGCGGTTAGCCTGAGCCAACTCAACACACACAAACATCCAGCACGGCAAAAATGTGCCATTTTAAGAGTTGCTTGTGTAATATCAAACATTATTTACCAGTCAATCAATCAATCAATCAATCATTCAATCAATCAATCAATCAAACTTTACTTATAGAGCACCTTCCAAACTAATCAAAGAGGTTTAAAAGCAAATAGATTTAGAGGCTAATGCAAACTAAACCAACAAACAACCAATCCCTGCCCCCCCCCAAAAAATTTATTGAATAAGATGAAAATAAAGAAAAACTGAATATAGTAGATAACAATGATAGTAAATAAAATAATATAGATAATATAATATAGACAGTAAGACCATTATTAAATGGGTTTTTAGCTTACATAGAAAAATATCAACATTTTCAGCTCCTCTCTGATCCTTTAAAAGGCTGTTGCAGCAGCTTGGAGCATAATGACTGAAGGCAGCATGACCAAATGTTTTGCTCTGCTATGTAGAACAGCTAAAAGAGTAGAACCAGAGGATATAGCAGGCCTTCCCAGTTCATAAACCAAAACAGGTTATCTGAGAGATAGCGTGGCCATGTAGTGACTTACAAACTACTATAAGAATTTAAATATCAACATAAAAAGTAACAGGTAGCCAGTGTGAAGGCTTTAAACTCTCCTACTAGCCCTGTGTGCTCCCCTTTAGTCGTACTCAGCACTGGTGCAGCATTACAATAGAAAAGCAGTTTTTAAAACACTGGGCGGGCAAGCTGTAGGGAGTGATTTACTGTGGCACGGATGTCTTCAGATACAGAATTTTTATTTAATTGAAAAGGCGGGTTAACACTAGAGTATAGATAGCTGTATGCTAGCCATTAACTTGAAAAATGCAGTCTTTTGGAAATAAACCCTGATAATATCTGACCAGGTATCTGAGAGAAGATCCTCACCACAGCCAGGCAACTAGTTTACCAGTAGCCCTGCCTGCACCTGTAGGCCTGGTAGTCAGACAACAGATTAAGGAAAGGTAACAACACCACTAAAGGTCTTACCTCCTATGAGCAGAACTGGACTTGAAAAGAGCAAGTTGAGCAGAGACATTGTAACAGACAACGCCGTAATTAGAATTTAAATGAGGATCACTTGTGCTGAGGAGGTAGCAGTGCAGTACTCACGGCTGGGAGTGCGCTGTCTCGTAACGCTCAAAAGCGTGGCTCAGGTCATGCTTGTTGTTCATGTAACACTGGGTGCACAAGTCATAGTCGAAGCACACCTTGCACTTCCATCGCATTCCCATGATGCCATGTTTCTTGCAGCTGTCACAGATGATGTTGGAGTGGCGCACACCTGGAGGGGAAGGAGAGGCAGGTGAAGGAAAGTGAGCAGAGTTAGAAATTCAACATGCCTGAGGTTTCCATTCTATTGTATCTTGTTGCAAAGAGTGTCTGAGGAATATTTCATGTCCTCTATAGAAGTCTGACCTGACCTGAAGCATTCAAGGCACGTCATATCCTTACCATTGTAACTTATCACAATAGCTAATATTATAAGATGCGGAAGAACTGAGGCACAAACAGCATGACAAAAATACCCCCACCCCTAAGCTCCTCATCTCTTCTCCTCTTCATTCGCTCCATTAATTGAAGGGCAAGCTTTTGAGGCAGAAAAATGTTGCATCAAATGGAGCAAAATGGTAATGACTCCTGCATTAATGTGTGTGTCATTCAAGTCCAAAATAGAGCTGGATGTGTGACGATGAGAGATGGTCTTTACTGTATCATGCTGACTCAAAAAGAGTTTTTTGTGAAAGCTGCGTGAGCCACAGCAACGACAAGCAGGCAAAAAATACGTGGAAATGGCTTTTCAACAAAAGCAGCTGAGAGAGAAACAAACGATTTCTTCAGCTCTAGCTGGTCTAATGTGTTAGTTTGACTCTTGTCATGTGTGCTTACCAATCTGAGCGTTATCATAAAGCAGCAGGTCATAGGAACCCTGGTAGCCAGTGCGGTAGTTAGTTCGTGTGCCGCTGTCCCACTGCACCACCACTGTCTTGTCTGGCGTAGTAGTGCTGCCCTGACGCCCAATCTCCACCACGGTGCCCACATGGCCCTCACCGTCATCCTGGTTTCCCCATTTCCAGTCCAGGCCACGCACCACGCGCATGCCCACCTCCATGCTGCCTCTGCTGGGGCCTGGCCTGGGGGCTGAGCGCAACGGCCGAGGCCTGGCAGCGCTGTCGCTTACGCTGCGCCTCCTGGGCTTCTGAGAGATGGAGCTGGCTCGCGCCGACGATACTGCGGTCAAGGACGGCACCAGGGATGTTTCCGGGAACAGATCTGTGGTGACTGGAGGTGAGAGAAGACAGAGTTCAGTGAAACATAGGGCAAACACAGCAGCAATGGGATTCTGCAAGCACAAATGACCTCGTCAATACTAAAAATAACAAACTGCTGATCGTTGCTAACTTGTAGAACCTGTTGCATTAATTCCACGGCTTTAAACAAGGAAATCACACAACCAGCATGTTGTCTGACTACGTGTCTGTCAGCGGCTGCTGATGGACTCAAAAGCAACATGCCACATGTCTCGATAATTTTCAGGGCAGCATCTTTCTCTTTGCTGGTGGATCATTCACTGAAGGCCTTGCTGTGTATCATGGCATGCTTTTGGATAGAGCAGCTGGACACGCCTGCTACACCCTGCTGTGCTAATCAGGCTGTGACCTGACACACACACACACACACACACACACACACACACACACACACACACACACACACACACACACACACACACACACACACACACACACACACACACACACACACACACACACACACACACACACACACACACACACACACACACACACACACACACACACACACACACACGTACTTACATCTTAAGCAGGACAGTCCGTTGGCAACATTCATGTCCTAAACCTCGAGTGCAAGACTCTTATGAACATATAAACTATGTGTCCTACATCATTGAGCACACAAAGGAAACAAAACCAACCTATTTCTATACGTTTCTGAAATTCTGGACAAAAAGTCTGAACTCACATACTTCACTGAGAAGCAAACATATAAGATGGCAGCCATTTACCAACAGCAGAACATATGAAAAGGTAAAAAGTGCTCATGTAGCACGGTACACATCGCAGGCATCCATTTGTTGAGACGTGCCTGAATCTCATTGAAAACCTTGAGCTGAAATCCTGAAGTATTCTCATGAAGACATAAAATAGTCAAAAGCTTGTCATAAGAACAGAAGTCCAAGAACTCACACATTCACACCCTTGAGTGATGACTCCAGTCTTTTTGAATGAATGCCGCTGGGTGCTAGCAACAAGAACGAGCACAGGAAGGAAGCAGCATGTATGAGCCAGCTTGAGTCAGCAGTATACAAGGGAACTTTTGCTGAGGAGCATGACATCAGTAGACATCTATTAATCATATGTGTATTTTTTATACACTGACATAAGATTTCAAACAAATCTAAAGCATTCCTTGTTTATACTGCAGTGCTATTTCTGTGTCTACGACAAAAGACTCTTTATGAGGTTGCAGGCTTGTAAAACTGAAGGACGGCGTGTAGCATTTGTTCATATATGCACCACCAACAACAAAACCATAGCTTTTTAAATAACAGCGCACAGGCATATTGTGATTGTCTGCCTGTGTTTCTTTCCTACATCAGTGTTCAAGAAACTGCTGAAGAGACCTGACATATGCCACATGGGGAAGGCAGATGATGATAAATTATCTTTCAAGTAAGAGCTGTTAAACAGGGCTAACACAGACAGAGTCACCCTGACAGGTGCTGCTGTGCATGAAAACCCCATACAAGGAGTACTACCTTGATTGTAACATGATAAACCTTCCACAAATATGCAAACTAGCATCCACTTTGCAGCAGTATGAAGAAGTCAACTGCTGAGGAATTACCACTGGTGTTGGTAGCATTTATGACAACAGAAGCAGAACGACGTATCAGTAACAGCAGCTGTGTTATGTGATTGTAACACACATTGTAATTGCGCAGATAATCTGAAGTCACAGAACAGAGCTTACCCTGAAATCAAGTGGCATGTTTGTCAAAAGAGTCGATACATCTGACTGCATTCCTTGGCAGATGGTGGTGTTAATCTATCACTTCCCTGTTTACAACCACCATTAATCTAAAGTGGAGGGATGATAAAGAGACTTAAGCTTTTTCTAGGGACAATAAATATTCAGTAAATGATGTATAAATGCTGGTGTAGACAGGAAACTGTCAACACGTAAACGCTGTTTTAAAGTCTACCCACATTTGTGTGAATATAGCCTTAAACTCACCAAATACCCTCCATTTATCTGCTAATTTTCATCCAATATGTTCTTAGTATGTATGCTGATAGTCCAGTCACAGGGTTAGTTAAAAAAAATCTTGCAATAATAGGGTGGACAGATGTCTGCAGTGCAACTGAGATTACACTTGCACGCTTATCAAGATTACAATGTCACTTTGGTATTAAAGGCATCTGCTTAAGCACGAAAACATATGTGATGTAGGGGATCAAAGGAGGGAAAGCAGGCTGCTTATACTCCATTTTCTGTCCAAAATGACAGCTTAGCCTCTTTTATGCACTGAAATAATATCCCAGCCAATCATCAACATTTCAGCATGCAAACAGAGCAGCTGTCTCGACATGGGCGGGGGACGGCTTTTACACAGCTCCAAGCATTCTGGGTGTGGAAGGATGTAGGACATGCCAAGCAGTGTACTTATATATACATATTTGTGCCCATGACAGCCCAAGATCTAACCTTCTGGGCTAAGGAACTGTTTTGCAGACATGGACAGAAAAAACGTACCTACCACCTACATTTTAAAAAGCTCTATGACCTACACATACCCACTGCCTCCCACTCTGCTGCCCCCACACCGTGTTGCTGAGAACTCAGGCTGAGCACCCTGATTATCTTATCATTATTGAATAGACCAGGACCAGTCCTGACAAGCGGAGGCGACACAGGGGAATTCAGGGGACGACTCCACCTATACAACAAGCTCCCATCCACCATTGCTTACTTTGAGCTTTCTTTATTGTCTCTATAAGAACGCAGTTTACAAAAGCACAGTCCAGAAAAAGGATGAATACACACTTTGCAAAAATATTTAGTAAAAACACACTGATCTCCTTAGGTCTAAATGCACTTTTAAGGGATTACTACCAACAAAGTTTTTACCTCTTGTTGACATTTGGAGCCACCAATGTATAGAGCAAAGCAGCCTCACTAGCTCTGAAAATCACAGCTCAGCAGATATCATGGGGAAAAAAAAGTTAAATATAAAGTACAAAACCCTTTTCAAAATGTTGATTAAGTTTTTGAAGCATAGTTGTCGGAACGTAAAAACTAAAAGAAAGTCTGGACTGAGAAAACCCAAACACACTTCTGGTCTGAACTGTGTGTACTTCAACTTCAGTTTTTCTTTGTTTACTTATGCATTTCCATATCTATCTGTTATCTGCAGCAAACAGCAGGCCAAATTCCAGGACTGTGCCAACGGATTCAATGACGAAATTTAGTCGGACTGTTCACAAGTTCACTAACAGGAACGCATAAAAAGCTGAACTCTGAAATCTGCGATAACCAAGATACTGCAATGAAGACGACGACAACTATTCCCATTAATATGATAAACAGGGTTCTCTGCGCATCTTCACGCAAAATGTTTGGACATTTCTATGTCTTCAGAGTCAAAATGGACAAAGGCTTGAGACATACAACATATACAGTCAACCTAGACCAGGTGTACAATTGTCATTCGATAATTGGTTGAACATAATTTAAAATCTGAATCCAAAGGTGTAGCAGTTACAGTCAGCATCCAAAGCGCCACACCCCTAACAGAACATAGTTCATCCTTGATGACTGCAAAGATAGACGAGACAGATGTGTGCTGTGTTCTACTCTGAAGCGCAGTGATTGGGTTAGGGAAAAGTGACTGATTTAACAGCCATTGCTTTTCCCTTGTCACTACCAAATCAATACACCCTGCCCAATCAGGACTGTGTGTGTGCATAGGACAGGTCCTAATGCCTGACCAGCTAACCGTTGTCCAACCATTGTGTTCCAGGCCACATTTTTACACATGTGTAGAACAAATAGGGTTTCAGGTTTGGACTGGGCAGTGACAGCCTCCACTGGGTGAAAGCCTGCAGGCTGTGACTTTTCACTGGTGTAACTGGGAAACTAGGCATGCTTGTCATGATAGAAATGCATCATAAGATTGACATTTTTATTGCAACAGACGACATGCTGCATTCCAGGGTCACATTAGTGCCTTTTAAAAATGATTTCAACAGTGACCCTTTTTTCACTTATCTGATCTGACACTCGAACCATGACACGATCCAAAGCATGGCACCCCTATGACAAACACAGACCACAAAGATAAAAGTACATGCACAAACATCCGTCTGGCGATAGAGGAAACATGACAAATTGAGGAATTCATCTATGCCAAAGGGCAAGCACCACGTCAGAAAGAAAAGAACACACTTCTCTTAAAGTCACAAAGATAGATGCACAAAAAGCACGAGTACAAACATCCATCAAATGAGACTTCTTCATTTGTGCCATAAGGCTGCACTGTGTTAGGAGCATGAATCCAAAATGCCTCTCTGCAGAGCACTGAATTGATGATGTCACCAACTCTAGGAAAGGGTGAAATTTTTTTTCCCCCCCAGAACTTTAAGGATGCAAATAGAAGTATGAAAAATGAATTATCTGACTCATAAGTGGCGTAACCTGGACGCAGTCAGCGGCTTTTAATAGTTTCCCAGGAAGTTGAAATCGCAATGATTTGACAAATCATAGTTTATAGATAGGCCGAGGCTAAAACAGGCAGGATTACAGCTCTGTGCCTGCAATAACAGATGGGCTGGCTTCCGTCATACAACACTGCTGAGGGCCAATCTGGGAGGGCAACGTCAACCTCCTTCACACAAACAACCACACAGGCGTTTGGCCACAACATGAATAAACACACCACCATAAACAAATGCACACACTCAAAAAATGATCTGGAATACTATGTAATTCCCATAAAGCAATGTAATGGCAATATCATTTCGCATTTTTGTAAAACAAGGTGGAAATCGTTTAAGATCAACACACTTCAAAATAAAAGACAAGGAAATTTTCACTGTTAGTATTCAAAAATGTAATGTGTTCTACAATTTTGTACTGACTGGATGGAAATGATGACTGCCAATCAAACTGCAAAATTGGAACACCACTAATTCAAAAAGCAATTTAAAAAGTAACAGTTTAGATCAGGACACAGTGCAAGATTCATTTGCTCCATTTGCAACTGTGAAAACATGCCACCTATCCATTTTTATCTACAATCTGTCTTTATGATGTAATCCACATCAGCATAATTCCTCCAAAGATGTGGCCGAGGGCCAGACAATGTAACATGCAGTATAGCGCTGGTAGACTGTCAAATGAAATTACAAATGGACTGGGATCCCCCTGATCAGAATCTCCTCAGAGGAAAGAGGAAATGAGACGGTGAATCTGTGGGAGCAGGACTGAAAAGTAGTCCATGACAGAACTCTACGTCTACGCTGTGACCGGCTGCTTGACTTGACATGATGAAGCAAAATGTTTTAGAATCATCTACAAAGCTATCTACAGACACAGACGTTTGACTGAACAGATAAAGCAGCCTGCAGTGTTTCTAATTCTTCCTTACCCAACATTAGGGTTGCAGCAGTAAACTGGGTTCACAGTATACCACGGTATAAAAATTGATGGTTTTCATAACGTGAACATTTACTTGTCTACAGCATTGAAGAATCGCAACTTAAGCTAAACATTAACTAGCCACAATGCTAGGCGGACCATGGTAAGAAGTTTGCACAGGTGCTCTCTTCAGAATGTAAACTCACATGGTTTATGCAGTTTTAAGCCAAATGCCAAAGAAATATGTTGTTTCAGATGGCATAGTTTTACTCCTTAGTGGAAAAATGTGTGTTTTGTATCAAATACACAGTGAGTTACAGTTTGTATTGAGTACTAAACCTTGAACACAGCACGGTTTATCATTCCCTAAAAATGGCTCAGATTGCTGTAGCTGTGGCAAAGTACACCTGTGAGGTGGATTTCTGGATTTCTCGTCTCTTCTGATGAGTGACAGCTGATGTCGTCCTAGATGAGCTGACAGCTTCTGCTACACAGCCTCCTGCACCTTCTTGAGGATTGCAGCCAACATACCCACACCCACATCTCCACACAGAACTCTATCTATATCAGGGCTGAACAGTTAGGGATGGGAACTGATAAGATTTTGCTAATACCAATGCCACTATCGATTCTGCTTATCAGTCCAACTCCATTCCCTGATTGATTCCTGATCAGTTTTTTGAGGAAAAAAAGGAGGCCTGCCCAGGTCTTGAGCATAAATACAACTGTTACATTGTCTCTGAGTCTGAACGCAGCATAGAAACAGTACAACCCTGAACATTCCACAGGTAAACAGCTGATAGTATCATGGTTGGGTATGAAAGGGGCATCCTGGAAAGGCTCAGTCATTCACATAAAGGATGGAGGAGGTTCACCACTTTGTGAGCACGTGATTGCATGATTGTATTGTATATAGAGTGACAGCTAGCCGTAGCAATAGTCTGTCATCGTATCAGATGGATGAAATGACGGAATATATTTGTACAGCATTTGTTTCATTTAGATTTTCTTAGTCAAAGAAAACATGTGCTAAGCCCGCCTGCTTACAGCTGCCCGCGGAAACTGCTGCTCAGTTGGGAAGCAGTGGTATTCATGTACATGGCATTCCTGGAATTTAGGCCCATGTTGCAAAGAAAGATGTTTCAGCATGCTGCCGATGTTTCCACTCTTACTTGAAATTATCATTTTACAGACATTACGAGTGGCATTGTTGTCATCTTTCTTCATCAAATGAAGTCATGCATTGTACCATTTCAAAAAAATTACAATTTGGATATCATACTTGCGATTTCAACAATATTTCAATTAATTGTTCAGTCCTAATCGATACTGGATTCTTCAACTTTCAGGTTTCATGTCTGTCAGGACACAATATCTTGTGAAATTATAATAAAGCTAAAAAAAACTTTATATTTTCATTCCTTTTAGGGTCACTGCAACCTAATAATAACAATGAAACTAATAATAATAATTCTGTAATACTGTTTACCATGATACCATGAAACCAGGATATTTTCTGACACTGTTCATCATACCATGAAAATCTCATACAACTATAAACCTCACCAACATATGACACATAGGAAGAACTAGTTCTGCACACTGATGACAATTACTGAGCAGCTTCAGAGTATTATTATTGGCAAACCCAGTGACATCAGGTATGTGCTATTATGTGAAGCAGCAAAGGCTGACTTGAGCTGTATGTCCTGAAACACGTGGGTTTATATCCTCACTCTAATGTCTAAAAAGAACAGGCTGTTTGCTTGTGCTGCTTTTTTTCATATCACTGCCACTGGACCTAAATGCTTTTCAAATGCAATCTACACATAAAGCCCTTTGTGACTTTAACCTCATCAGCCTTAACATCACAAATGAGTAGAAAGCCTGCTGGAACTGGTTCATGTCAGAAACATCTGGTGGCCGGAGGACTGTCAGGAAAATCAATAGGAACCCTGAGTAAATAACACATTTAAAAAAAAAAAAAAAAGAGTGGACAACAGGCCTAAAATAACTCTGCATTTTCCAAACAAGCGCTGTGCACTGCGTGGAAAATAATTGATAATGACCCCATATAATTAAACAATCATGCAACTATTGAAACAACCCCGACATGTACAATTTGACGTCTTCAAATATTTCTTGTCAGCTGTGCCCAAAAGCATCTCTACAAATCTAAATGTCTGCAACAACAGACTTAAAAAGAAACTTGATACCAGCAGAATTGTTCCTCTCAGCAAACCTTATCCCTGGAGCCTTGCAAAAACTCTACCACAGCAAACCACGTTCCCTAAGAACACTTACTGTACATTTTTGATGACACTGTGCAGAGATTATCATGTCAAATTAGAGTGGATTATCATACTCACTCCCCATGATCTTCAGCCCACTTTTGAACATGCTGGCAGCTGTGTGATTCCAGTGTGCCGTGACACCACGAGCTTTGCACTGCTGCTATCCCAGGTCAAGCAGCAGGACCATCTGAAATCCTGAGCGCTATGAGGCAGTCATCCTACTAACGGGGGAGTGAACCCTTTCTGGCACTTTCTTAGTATTTGGTTTTCTGTGAACTTTGCTCTTTGTTTTGGAACATGCGGTTCTTTTCTCCTCTGCTTGCTTGATTTGGTTTTTTTGTCTGATAGATGTTGCTCAAGGACTGGAAAAACCTGATGCCTTATCTGGAAAAAAAGCACATACTAGCTGAATAGGGTGAAGAAAAATCTTACAAAAGAGCAGTGCTAATCCTAAACAAGGTCTGTGTTTCAGGTAAATACATTACTTTGAATAATAATGAGGCATTGTAATGTCACATGAACGATGGAGTGGGGAAGCTTTCATCATTTCTCGCGTTTCTAAGGCTAGTGTCTTGTAAAATAGGTTGGATTTACTGAAGTGTAAGTTCTAACTGATGGGCTATATCAGTCCAGGCTTACACCTCAAGTCAAATGTCATTTCAAAAGTCAATACTGAGTCACATGTTGCTACGTGTGCATTAAGCTCTCAACCCCAATTTGTACCAATTTCACCCAAAACAAATAAATCATTCAATCTTATCTAAGCTCTTGCCTGGATAGGGTCATTTCATTCAGTGCTTGAGAGGTGAAAATCAATACAGTATTCTCAGCAGCAACACAATCATCCACCTTAAAGTAGTCCTGCACCTACACGATATGATTAAAATCCTTTTCATACTGATCATCACGGCACCGTAGCCACTGTCTATATGATATCATACCTAATGTTGTAATAGCTACTTCTAATTAACTCAAACATGCTGTGATTAGGTTGCCTACACGCTCAAACCAAAAACTACCTGCACAACTCTGACATCACCTAACTTGTAAGATTATTACAATACAGTGTCTGCAGGTCAACATTCTTTGTCTGGTTGATCGTCACCAGTGATAGCAGCAGCAGAACCAGCCAGATGCCTGCCTGCCTGTCTGCCTGCTTAGCATGCCTACTAGCTTCGCTGCAAAAAGCAAAGACATGTGGCACAATTGTAGGAGCGTGGCCGTGGATGCATACTGACTGCATTTGTTGTCTTTGCACATGATCATTTCACCTTACTGGCAAGTAAAGAGTGAAATAAGCGCATTTGCCCACTATGACAGTCTGATGAAAATAGAAGGAGCCATGTTTCATTTAAACAAGAAGGACACTGCATGAATAATCTTGCAAAAGATTCAAACTGACATGAAGAATACATACTGCTCTACCTTCAAATATGACCAGCATCATCACATGGATTTCACTGTCTTACGACGTGCTAGCATTACCCAAACAGCCAAGACTGACACCGCATCACTCGATAAATAAATAAATCATGTCCCGTTTAGCTGGTTTACCTGTTGGTATAGTGATGTGCAGTAGGGTGAATAGAGAGGCCGACAAAAATAGAGAAGGAGAGGAAGCAGCTCCTACCTCCTGCTACATAAACACATCAAATGGTAAAAAAAAAAAAAAAAAAAAAAAAGCTACCAGTGGCCCTACCAGCTTCCAGTGAGATTATAAAAACGCCTCCTCAGGGCTGAAGCCCTGTGCTGATGCGCTCCCTGAATGAACCAGCCGAGGAGGAGGAGGATATACAGGGGGCGGAGGAGGAGGGCAGCCAGGCCGGTATTCCAGAGATGTGATGTACAGTTGCAAGCAGTCTTACAGAAACAGTGTCTCGCTGTACAGCGAACAGCCTGGCTGTAGAGGATCAGAGCTGGAGGAGGCAGAAGAGAGAGCCCTGCTGCTGGAGGATGCAGCCAGCATTTAGTCCTTTGTGCGTTGTGTCAGCAAGGATTACCACCGTGGAGGAGGAGAGGAGAAGAGAGGAGAGAGGAGAGGGAGGAGGATGGCCAGGGAGAGCGACTGTGCGACGAGCGCTGCATTCAGGTTGACGTTCCCTCGCTCTCACATAAAAACAGGCCAATGAGCTTTGCTCCGCATAGGACTCCTCTGATGCTGTATTCCATCACCGGGAAGGAGCGTCAGTAAGACGCGTGTGAAGCTGACACACTGTGTTTACTGATCAATATGTACGAACACATGCGCACCAAGCTCTACATAAGGATGTACGGCCCTCTCTCACAGCCTGCAGGGACATTATTCGCTCTACTGCCAATGAGCAGACAAGAACAGGACAGAGGGGAGGGGGGAGGGGCAATACGTTTCAGGGGGAGGGTCTGGGTGTTGTTATTTTTTTTTTGGTGGGGTGTGTTGGAGGGGATCAAGGGGGAAAAAGGGGTGGGGTTGGAGGAGATTTTGATGAATGGGCACCTGCCATGATCCTCATTTTCAGTCGCAGACTGGATTGTGTAACTGCTGCTAGTGAGTGGGCAATACCAGCCCAGAGTCTCCTCCAGGCTCACACAGAAAGGAGGGAAGAGGGAGGTGTGTGTGTGTGTGTGTGTGTGTGTGTGTGTGTGTGTGTGTGTGTGTGTGTGTGTGTGTGTGTGTGTGTGTGTGTGTGTGTGTGTGTTCCCAATGCTTTCACAATTCAAATTCAAAATTTGAACAATACTCTTCAATGTAACCACAGCTGAGGGAGACATCAACAGTATGGTTCAAAAAAACAGCCAAAACGCCTTTCTGTTGATGCTGGCTCACACGCATGAATGTACAGCTGGTATTGCCATGACATGAATAACCAATGAATTAATGGGGGCTTAGGAAGTGGTTGAGACACAGGCCTATAACGTAGTCCATTACAACACGCTCCCAACTTGTAAACAAAGCTGCTGCTGTTCATCCATTAGCCCTGTTGGTCTAGATCATATCAAAGGAAGCATTCATTCACACGGCTCATCTCCCAGTAGACAGTGACATACACACATGAACATGGCAGTCATTAGACTGAGATGACTGCTGAAATATGGGCCAGTTTCAGCCTGGGAAAAACACAGATCATCATCAACCAATCATTCTGGCAGATAATTCACAACCTCTAGTATATTACAAATGACGAGAGGGAACAGGAAACACAGGAATCCTCACATACTCAGTTTATTTCTGTCCTCTCTACTACTTGAGCTGGACAACCTTACTGCTCAGACTAAAGAACATATCACCTATACTTTATGAATTCACACCTGACAATCACCATTATGGCATGGCACCCTTTACCTCATTTACTGTATATGCAAAACTAATCTGTCCAACAGAGAACTACATTTAAGGAAACAGTTATTCACCTTTGAAGAAGAAAAGCATGCTTCCCAATCTGGACCTGCTGCTTCAACTGTAGGTATACATAATGGATCTTATCCTCTTACAAACTGCTGCCATGAGCACCAAATATTCTCACAGAGATCAATGACGTTTATTCAGTCTATATCAAACTGAATGACTCAGACGTGTGGACTCTCTCAGGACAGCATGATACATTTGCACATCAGACTGTCATCTTTGTAACTATTACAGGACTGGCCTGTGGCCAGAGGGCTGTTAGTCTGAATCCACAGTCCAGCTGGGAAGATCCTGGTAGGAAAACAGTAAACAAATTACAGTCTCTGTTCTTCATCTCCTGTCCGCTGGCAAGTAGCAAAGCTTGGGGCAGGTGATACACATAAAACCTTCTGTCACGGCATAAATTTTATTCTATGTTGTGTTATTGATATATATCATGATATGGTGCCTTTTCTGGAAAATTCAGTTTGGTAATGGATTATAGACAAAATTACAGAATGGGACTGTCTATTATTGGCAGAATCTGAATGAGACATATCACTGTACTTCATGTCACATTGATATAAGAATACTGTAAATGCTGTTTTGCCATACAGCAGTCCTGCCCATTAATTTCCATCAGTGTCTTCCAAAGATTATAACAGGACAGGACCCACGGTATAAATTAACACCACACATTTTTAACATCTAGGGGTATATGTATCATCACATTGCCCAACCTTAAGCAAAGCTCAGTCCAGCTGCTCACTGGTCAATAGTAATAAGTCTGTAAGGCTGTAGTATGGTAGTATGAAGGCTTTAGGTGAAAGTTTGGATTGCCAAAATCATTTAACAACACAGTACTGACCCATCAGTGTCATCCTTTACAGATGTCATAGATATGAGGGAGTTTCACTGATTACATATTGTATAATAAAACTGTCACTGTTTGCCTACTAATATTTTAATCTCAACTGATTCCAAAACATTTTTCTTTTTGTTTCATACCAGTGTTTCTAATGTATGACCTTGAAAATGCTTCAAGGGGCTTTTCCACCAAAAGGAATTACATTCTCCTGGAAGACTGAATCACATTTGAAACTAGTGGTTATTTGTCACAAATTTTGGTGTCTGCGATCTCAATCAAAAAACACTGGTGTTGGCCTGCGGCTAACCATACTGGTAACTGTGAATACTGTACTGTGGTAACAGTTGGTGTCACACTCAACATATGAACAGCATGCCTGTCTGTCAGACGGGAAAGCCTATTTTCTTTTAAATTTGAGTCCAATTATTTGCTTAATGAACACACTGCATGTTTGAGAAGTGACTCAGAAGTGCTGTTTGCATGTGTTACTCAAACAAAAGGTTACTATAATGCACAAACAATCGCATTAACTTCCACCTAAAGTTACAGTGTACATATCAACATTGGAATCTTTAAAAATGTGCCCGATACACGAAGGCTGGAGAACTTTTTTAACTACTACATAGTTATTTGCCTTTAGGTCTACTATAAAGAAACATGCCCAGAGACAAATGCGGATCAAGAATGTATGGGAATGGGTCTATTCAGACACCAAGCACTAAAACAACAAACAGACACAAACAGGCCCCAGACAACTTCAGGCTAATTTTACACAGGCAGCCTTTAAAAAACAGAGCGGTAACCCCTCTCCAAAACTTATCCCAAGCGTTTGAAAGTCTTACCTTGAGAATTTCCATATAATATTTTCCCCATTTCTTCTCAATTGCAATCAACTGATCACCTCTGTTTCTCTGAACCACTAGTCATTTCTGTGATGAAAGCCAGCATGCATGTCAAGCCTGATTACTGTGATTTAGATGTGTAGAGCAAAGAGGGAGCAACAAGACAAAGAAGCAGTAGATGAGAGAAATTTTGCTCCCGAGTAGGTGTGGCTGAGAGCAATTCTGACTATGGCCAGTGGCAGTTCCAGTGTGCGGCAGCTGCAGCTGGGCTCTGTTTCATCGGTACCAAATGACCAGAAAGATGACAGGTGCAAAGGGTTAGGTCTCGTTTAACAGCTCCAGCTCTCAATACTGAACACTGTCAGCCCTGCCACATGTTAGTTCAGCACATTTCCACCAAACCCAGGAAACAACTGCAGGCAATTATATGTCTAACAGCGCTTGAAGAAATCAGTTTAAGTCTTCTTACACTGCCAAAATTAAGATAAAGTCAGGTGACAACGACTGCCCCTACCATCCGACACAATGTGAAGGACAGACTGACCATTTCTGACAGGTACAGTAAAACAACCATGACACCCCACTAGTCAGCTAGCCGAAGTTAGCTTACTTGCTACTCGAGGAGTAAAAGCTCAGCTAACGTGACTGTCAGTCGACTTTCATAGCGACGCCACCAGTTACAGTGAATGGCACTAACGACATACAAGGACAGACTTTTGACGAATTGTGAACGAAACTCGTTGGTTCAATCGGGAAACAAAATAAGCAGCATGTTCTTTTGTTACAGATAAAGTGTCAGTGTCTACATTTAACAGCTTAGGTTCAGAATTGCCTCAAACTGCTTCTTATCGCCCATCGTAACATAGCGATATTTTGATTTAGGAGTATCTTTGACAGGCAAGCTAACTGGATACATTTAATTTCTATAGCAGTGAATCGCTCCTGGGTGGATAACATGCAAATATATCATTAACCACTAATATGCTATTACATGTAAGGACAATCAGGGTAACGTTAATTTGGCAAAATTGTGAGCTGAATTCTGCGTGGCTTGATATCAGAGTATGGTGGGACTGTGCGTACTACTAGCTTGTACAACGTTGACGCTAGCTAGCTAACTCATGTTTGGCCATCCTTTATTGGTATAAAAAAACAACGTCTTTCGTGGTGCAGCTACTTACCGGGCCTTTGTCAAGAATGTTTATTTTGTGGTAAAATATAATTCCATGTCGCTGTCCACCACCAACGCTGACATGGCTTGTTTTAGGACAAATAAGGATTTACTATATTGAAAGCTTTTGCTGCACACAGCCATGACAACACGCCCATGCGTTACGTCACTACTAATGCTACGTTCACGTGCTTCTCGTAACAAACATAACAAATCCTGAGATCAGCTACGTTTGGTTTCATGTAACCAGCCGCAGAAAAAAAAAATCTTCTCAGACAGACGTCCTTGTGTTTAGCACCACCTTTACATTCAATTCAATTAACAGCTGCAACGTAAATGGAAGTAGATTTTTTTTTTTTGAATATGCATTTTTAATGAAATACCAACAGCATGGAAACATTTCACAATGCTAAGGTCTCTGTCGAGCCCTGGTGGCCACGAGGCCTTCAGCTGTCAGCCATTTAGCTCGCCCATGCCTCAGGCCTGAAATGTGTCCTTGACTGTCTCATTTCTCATCATTTTAAGCTATATTAAATATGACTGCAGTAACACTTTAACATTCACTTTAAAGTCATACCCCCAAGGAGTCACACGATTAAACAATGACATGCCTGTACTTCATTATAACACTAGTTGCAACATAGACAAAGGCTGATATTGTCGTTTATTAGAATTTTGATTAACTATTAACAATATTTACAGGATGGGAGAGGCAGTTCCCATCTCTTCCGCCCCACATGTCTCAGGGCTGTGGGTGGATACCAGAGCGCACACACAGATGCAGAGAGAAGCCAGGTAATTATTAAAATGAAGCTTCTCTATGAAACCTTGTGAAAGTGTTGAGTCTGAAAGTACTCAGACACTGTAGCGATAGTGAAAAGACAAATGTTTGTGCACATGAATAAAGGGCAATGAATAGGAGAATAATATTAAATCATAATTACACCAAAGCACACACTGAAATGTCTGCAGATATGGCTTTGTACTCTTTTGTTTCAAATTAACTTTCTTCTGAGAGAGTTTCTAGGAGATTGCACAAGATGATATAAACAATTAAAAACTGTATGTTACAGGACAGTGAAAACTAAAAACAAATGAAAAATAAAAATTTCTAATGAACAATTCTTATCAAATTAACGCAAATGTACAGTGTAATTTGAATTATTGTTGATACAAATTTGGATTTTTAAAGACCTTCCAGTTGAGTAATATTCACGACCCGCACAACACAGCAGCCATTAAGGGTTCTGTGTTAACTTAATGTTTGCCTAATACCGCCCCCTGCTGACCAGCACCTTGCTCTACAAATCCCGAGCGTTTAGTAAATCGACACGTTTTAAATGCAGAGGCTGACTTTCATTGGGAAAACACGTTCAAGTCTCCTGCGTTATCATTTGGTTGAAAGGGTACAGGTGGAGGTGGGAGCGGCTTGTTAGCTAAGTCACGGGTAATGTTTAACTTTCCCTCATTCATTCCATCTGACCTGTTTGATCACCATTTAGCTGCGACATCATCTCTTTATGTGCTTTTTTTCTCAAGTGAAACTTCAGTCGATATTTTTTTAACCATGTAAATGAAAAATGATTTGAATGCTCTTTATTTGTCATCAAACCAGTATTCGAGCTCAAATTGCTCTCCTTGTATGTTATATTGTATTGTCAGATTTGTTCAGACCGGAAGTAAATTGAACATCAGTGAAGACATATGAGACGTCAGCATCTGTGAGTTTTATTACAATCCAATTAAATACTATTTGGCTCTCCCAAGAACAGAACAAACATCATAAAAAGAAAAAAAAACAGCATGTACCATACAGAGGGTACGACGGTGAGAAAGAGAACAACAGTTTATTGATGTTTTTAGGTATCAGCGTTATGTTGTAAAGAAAAAATATGGCAACTGTAGGTTTATTGTATCTCCTCATATAATAAAATGTTGCTTACTTCTACAAAATGTCATCACTTCTTACTTTTCCCCACACATTACAGCAGGCTTAATACTCAAAAAAAATCCATCTGATTTTGCCTTCAGTGTCACAGAGGACCTAAACTAAACCTCTGTTCAACATATAAATTAGATAATAAATTAAAGCCAGTGAAAGCCCTCAATTAGCTTTGTACAAATACAAAGATGTACATAAACTAGTCTGTATTAAAACAACAACATTTGACATGTCAAAGCCAATTAATCACAGTAACGGCAAGCTGCCAGGAGGTGCCAGAATGATCCCGAACACGTAGAAAAGTCCCATGAGGAGGTTAAGCTTGGCCGTCTTCTGGGGGATCTTGGCGTAGCATCGGCTGCGGAACTGCTTCTCCAGGGGGAAGGCCATAGGCAGCGTAAGCAGAGGCAGCGCCATGCTGATGGTGTAACGGGTGGCGAGGATGCAAAAGAGCACGTAGGGGACGAAAAGCAGGAGGTTGTAGAGGACATAGGACAGCGTGGGCCCAATGAGAATGGCCAGGGTGACAATGCCCGCTTGCTTGTCGGAGTCCATGTCCCTGGTGTTGTTGCTGTGGAGGATGGCTTCTGTGTTGAGGGCCAGCGGGACAGCGTAGACCAGTGGCAGAACGGACAGGTAGCCAACCTGCACCGCGTGTGCAAACATGACAGCCAGCGGGCCGAAGGTGATGAGGATCACCACGTCTCCCAGGGCCACGTACTTGAGGCCGATGCCTGGGGAAAAGAGTAACGAGATGCCACGTTTAACCTTTTAATTAGTGTTTGTCAACGAAGTGCCATGAATTCCTTGGATGTACAGTATCAGTATCTGTATCAGTTTCGATTTCACTGTTTCAGACTCACTGGCTTAAACCGTGTGTTGAAATGAGACTCACAGGCAAACTCAGAAGAGCTGCTAATTCACCTTCAAGTCACCTTCATTACTGTGAACGTGGTCCTTAGGGTTCTGACAGTGTGTCAACAATTAAAGGAGTATTTCAGCAATCAAGTACTGCATTCCCACAAAGTTTGCAGGCACCAGAGGTTTTTTAAAAAGGAAAGGCTGCAGAGTCTGTCATATGCTAACATGTAGTCCTCAGTGTGGGTCAAACACTCGTCAGGGTTATCTTCTCAGACTACAACTAAGAAACCAACATATTCTGAAATAGGAGTCATGATTTTAGTGGTCATTTTTGCATCCGAGAAAAAAAATGATGATGACATGATGTTTACTGGCATCTGTACCAAACAAGCATGTTCCCTTTCATGTGGAGAATATGATTTGTAGGTTATTCAGATAATATTACAATTAATTGTTCAACACAATCTCAGACTTGACAGTTCCTGCAGAGCAGGAATTGACATATGAGCCCCTTTCAGAAATGCACTTCACTTTATGAAGGAATGTGGCACATCAGTGTCATGCTGCCTTAAAAGGCCTGTTCACCAAAGTCCCAACGAGCTGCAGCTCAGTGAGCGGGGCTGATGCTGACAGCAGTGTGTGCCAACTTTTTCTGACATACTATCTAGCAGGCAGCTTCTGTTTTATGTGTGCAGGTTTTTATATTATCTGTCTCTATTTGCCATAGAAGACAAACTGCTTCTGGGTGTTTCACATTTCACTTCTGAGTGCTTTGAGCAGCAAATGTGAAAGTCAGTGCAGTGTTTTTTAGGGTGGAAGAAGAGGTTTCATAATCTCACAACCTTGACACATAAAACCCAAAGTATCTGTCTGACTACATACCACAAGTGGTGAGTGAGCCATTTTGTGTTTTTGGTGAACTGAACATTCAGCTGCAGTAGTCACATGCTGTGTGTGGGGAAAAACAGACGATGGAGTGACCACGATGGTAAATATGAATGTACTGTGTCTTCTTTCCTGGCATCAAACACAAGTTCATGCTTTTACGACACCGAACTTTAGCTGGCGCGCGTGTGTGTGTGTGTGTGTGTGTGTGTGTGTGTGTGTGTGTGTGTGTGTGTGTGTGTGTGTGTGTGTGTGTGTGTGTCTAAGGCAGCAATCCAAGAGATTCAAGTTAATATCTCACTCACCTCCAGTGTATAAAAAAGAGCTTGAGAGTCCCCCGAAGTAAATAAGGGCTAGGTGCTCCAGTCTAAGTGTAGACAGGAAGTAGAGCAAAGTGGCACACAAGCACCCCAAAGAATATAACAATGCTCCAAACATAACAACATCCTGCGGAGCCAAGATTTCATCCACGAGAGTCCTGTCATCACTCTTCTTGTGGTCAATCCCTTTGGAGAAGTCATAGTAAGTGTTCACAAGGTTGCCTGCCCCGTGGACCACGAGGACGGCCACTGCGCACACCATCAGGATGACCAAGTCCACAGAGCCATCCAGTTTGTACGCCAAGGCGCTGCCGAGGGCCACCGGCGTGAGCGAGGCACTGAAGCTCCATGGTCTCAGCGCTAGCACGTAGGCCGCACACTTATGCCTCACATGTGAGGAAACGCGGGCCATACTTGACATGTGGTTAGTGCCTGGAGAGTGACTGGCCAAGGCACTCATACCAGTCTCCCTCTGCTGGCCATTCTGACCATTTGATCCAGCCAGCACAAATGTTTCCGCCCTGCTCTGTTTGTGCTCTGCGGCCATTCCTCAGGTAGGCTTCTACAGTACCAGCAATGTTCCAACACGTCAGAGCCTGGTGTTCCTGTGGCAGTAAAGACATATCAGCTAAATTACAAAACAGCAGACAGTGTGTGACACACCACAGCCTTGATACATACTATACCGTTCCCCCAACATAAAATAGGGCTCAGTAGCAAACGTAATACTTTGAGGACTAATCGAAATGTGCCTGTTGCATTGTAGGTATCATTCTTGAATCAACACAGATGCAGTGAGGAGTTTGGCCTACTTTGTGAAATAAAAATGGGTTACATCATGTTTATATAATACTAAGGTATGAAGAAAGTATTGTTTTGGCATACAGAAGCTTAGGCATCATAGCAGATAATGTTATATTAAAATGTTTAAAGACACTCAGCCCTAACTGGCAGTTTAATATTGCCTTCCTTGCAGATGTACACAGATCATAGACTTAATCTTAATTTTCAGTTACTTGATTATTAGCTTTTTTTTTTGCATAATAGAGACTAAGGATTGAACAGGGAAAAAAAAGTAATAGTTAAAAATTAGTTCAAATACTGCATAATACAACATGGAGCATAGCAGTACATGAGCACAAAACTGTCAGGCTTGTATCAGGAGGTAAAGGCTAAAGTGAAGAGAGACGTTTTTAACTTTCTTTGTGAGCTGCTTCCCTGGTGTCCAATGGTACAGTGCGTTCCTTTGGGACGTAACTGATAGAGGCAACATCTTTCGCTGCAAACTTCCAGCAGCGTAAACAGTGAACGCTGGAGTTAAAAATGTAGCCTGGCCCAAGTCCTTCTAGGTTAAATGTGGATATTTTCTGGTGTCTTTACTCATCTATGACAGTAAATATCAACTAAATATCTTTGAGTTGTTGTGACGAGATAAGACATTTGAGGCCGTCATCCTGGCCTTTCAGAAACACTGACAGACGTTTTTCATCACGTTCTGACATCTTATAGACTAAATAAATAATGGATAAAAGGAGAAAATAATGGATTAAACGCCAATGGAAAAATTCATCATCTGTAGCATTAGTTTAAAATATTTCATGAAGTACACTTACTTTTAAGCACGAGCAGTAGTTGCATGGTGAATAACGGTACTTTTGTTGCAGCACATCAATACAGGCCCGCGGGTCAGAGGTGATCCGTTCCGTATAGATGCGATCGACGTAAGTATCTGACAGAGTGACGTAAAGCTACGGGAGCGACCCCACCAGACACTTTGGATTCAAGGTAAAGTAGGTGGTCTCAAAGCTGTGGCTCACGGTGGGTAACTGTTCCACTTACCAATACACGCGCCATTATGCTGAATACCACCCACACTCAAAAGCCGCACAGAGTATCGTTACTATCGCTAGAAACCAACGCACTTGCCACCTAGATAAGGGCACCGCAGCCGGGAAGGACCTCAGGGTAACTACTGGATTATGGGATTAAAGCTAACTGGCTAGCCACTGAGCTAACGGTCTCCGTACAGGGACAGACAGGAGGAAATGTCTGACAGCAGCTCTTACCTGTTACGTCTTCACCAACCGACATATGCAGGGTTTCTCTCCACTCAAAAACATATTTCTGTCCCGCTGAGCCCGATATGGTGAGAGGCAGTAGGGTCGTCTACGTGTCAACTTGGAAAGTATTTAACTGGTTGGCAGCTGTAAACCCCTTCACACCGGACAGGCGCCATTTCCTCCTCTGAGAGTGCAACATCACACGGAGGTTGAAGAAACTGCGACTGATACAATGGTTCCGGATAGTATTTTTTGTTCCCACAAACACTTTTGCACGATACAAAAAGTGTTAAGTGTTTTTCAAATAATTAATTCTGTCTTCTGTGTAGACAAAAATAGATGCCGATCAGCTACAGCTACAGCCTACACGCAAAACACCTGTTTTATTTCTACTAAGGTTGATAAGTCCTTTTCACAGCAGACATTTTGACTTGTAGGAAAAGCACAGGTGTTATTAAATTCAGACATTAAAGTGGACTCTAAGTGTCCTATTAAATTTGTCAGTATACAAAATACCAGAACCCTGAAACTAACATAATGATATGCAGCCATCACTATTATGAATAACATCTGTGTTGGTTTTTGATTTTTCTGAAGCAAATTTTTACCTAAGAGCAGCAAAAGTTTACAGATTGTAATCAATTAACAATGTTTACACTGAAACATGTTCATGTCAGGGTCTTACTATAGGACAACGGATGATGCTAGTTAACCATTTGCACTATCTATTGGATTATTATCGTGGTGGGGCAAAAGAGTGAATACTGCTAAGAATGTGATGACAAAAACTCATTTTTATATATTCTGTAATTGGGGGCATGTTGGTGAATTTAAACACATGGAACATGCCTGAAGTCCCGAAACTGAACCTTTCTCTGACCACCTACACATAATGAACATGTCTTCTCAGCCACTGGTCATTGTTCTACTTTCCTCCCAGATATCTAACATTTGATTCAGTTTCAGGCCCAAAATCACACAGAGAACATTTTTCACCCCACCATCTGCAGGATCCACATTCCAGTTGCGGCCCATGTGCACTTTACTCCATGGGCCAAGACTAACCATACAGAAGGCAGTGGCATGCACAAGGGCTCATGTGTCATAGGTGCAAAAGCACATCAAGACTAAAACCCACCCATTCAGCCCCTCGACAACAGGCAATACTGCAAACTAACTCAACTTTGCCATGCAGTTGTAAGATATCTGCAGGGCCGATGCTCTCTCTGGCCCCTGCACAGTTCATGTCACACTGTCCTCACTGGACAGAAATGTTTGCAAGTACCAGTAGGAGGAGACACAACATGAAGCTTTTGAAACTTAATAAAATTCCAAACGATAAGAAATATAATTCTTTAGGAGAAATTGCAAAGGAACACACATCCACTCTGCTGAAAACCTGCAATATTTTATTTGATCACCAGCTAAACTGGATTTTGTTTGGAGTTGACAAGGTGGATCACAGAATAAATTTTACCCTGCCCGGAAAGTGTGTATGCCACAGTGGGATGAGGAGAACACTGAACTGCTCTTTTTCCAGTAGCATTACATAAACCTCAGAAAATCATGTTCAAAATAAACCATCTGATTCTGCTTTGACTGAGCTCTAGTGGTTGCAACAAGTGGCTTGATGGACAGAGCGCGTTTGGTTTTCATTAGATTGTCTCGACGCTGACCCCCTGCCCCATCTACAGTAATATGAAACCAGTCCTCTGGCAGGCGCACTGTGCGGAAGAGAGCCGAGCAGAGCCGATGCAGTCTGCACTGCTTTCATTGCTCGGTCCGCAGGCAGGACTGCGCTGCCGCACACAGCTCCAGAAGCTACCCAAGCCCCTTGTATCACATTACCGAAACGTGCAATGGCCAAGAAGTGGTGTGCGCGGGCATAGATGGTAAACCCATGTAGTCTTCGCTGAGGGATTATTTGTTTGTTTGTTTGTTTTTCCTGGAGGTGTGATATCGCAGCCATGGTGTGCTGTCAGACTCCCAGAAGTTTACGCAGGGGCGACTGGGGCTTCGCTCCTCTGGCGGCTGCTGCGCTGCTCAGTCTTCTGTTCGCAGGGATGCAACAAACCTCAGCGTTTCCCTCCTGGAGGTTAGAGGTATGCTCTGACCACTTTATGACATGTAGGAGCTGTCAGTGCAATTCTGCAAGTCCAACATATTGTCTGGTTTGCAGTTATTGAGTTGTATAAGTAAGTTGTTGCCTTAAGCGCTTCAAAAAGGCACAACACCAAACTTCATACATAATTCAGTGATTGAACCTTTACACTACTTTTCTACGAATCTATATACAAGCAATGTTATGGCTAGAAGTGATTTTTACTTAGCAAATACCACTTTTCAATTCGGCATATACAGTATTGTATTTGACGCGGCAGCACTTATTTGAAACAGTAATTTTTGTAAGTAAATGGTTCAGTTCCTACTTACTGTCATCCAGGTTTACATTACATTAAAATGAATCGACACTTGGTGGGTCCTTTATACCCCGAATTCACCACAAGAACATCAAGATTAATAACCTGCCTCATCGTGTGTTTTACAAGCTGTTCACACTTAAGAGTCGGTACCATAAAATTGAATTCTAACCTTTTTCAAATAAAGCATGGTTTTCAGCAGAGAACGACTGGTATGAGGGTCCAAGTAGCCTGAGTATCTTTCTCATTATTTTCACTGTAATTATGCAGAAGTTCCCAGCTCTGACAGACTTTTAATAGGGAGTCACTGTCCATGCAAATTCAATCATTTCTCCGGTTTCTTAAAACGTATCATTAGTTGGACATCATCAGATGAAATCACTCAGTTATAGCGTACCCATGGCAATATGCATTAGATTCAATTAATGCTCGGTTAAGGTGGAGAAGTCAGAGGAGTGCAGTAATGAGGTTAGGCCATGGAATGGATCCCTGTACAGTCATCTCCAGTGAATTGGATAAATGTGTTCCCCCACACAACTTCTATCACTGCCACCCACCCACTGTGATACAGAGCCTGAGGGATAGCTCTATGTCATTTCCTTTGCCACACACTCTCATTATGTGTCAATCATGGAGACTGCTGTTGAGGATTACATAACTGAGGCTACCAATGAATGACAGCATGAGCAGAAGACCCGTTGGAGTATAAATGTGTCAGTTAGTGACTAAAGTTAGGTCACAATGCCGTCAAACAGCCTTTTCTATGTGTTTCATGTGCACTGAAGATAATGCAGTATTTGTATGATTCAAAATTGAGATGTCGCAAAATATGCAAAACAAAATACACAAAGTATTTCTACATTTCTCTATCATATTAACACTTTTTTCAATCAATGATGACTATCTATGACTATATTCAAAATGTTTTGCCTGATTCTCATCCTCAGTTTGTCAAGTAAAGATGGATGCTGACAGTGTGTGTTTTGAATTATGTGCAGAAAATAGCCAGTGTTGAATCTTTTGAAACTAAGGATGAAAATCATAATCCCTGTTTTAGCAGTCTACGAGACTGAGTTTAAACTCTTCCAGACTCTCAGACTGGGATCTTCTGGGATTTGTCCTCAGATGTTTTGCCCTCCGAGTCAGTGCTCACCACTGGCTTCAAGGTTTAGTCTAGAGCGCTGGTTTCGGCCGTCACGGTTTATGGTTCATCTTTATTTGTGCCAGAGTGTGCGGCTAGATTTGCAGTAACTATAACATGACACGACAGGGAAAGAACCACGCTGGCCTTACTACATTAAACACCTCATAAATCACTGAATGCAAGGCTGCAGTGTGTCAGCTCAGGTCAGGAATGCAACTGTTGTATAAAACAATGACCGGTGCATATAATGCAATACAGAAACATTATATTTAACATCAGAGCAAGAGACGTCATCAAGTTCATTCAAGACAGACTGCCCGCCTCTGTTTCACTATTTTGGTAAGGAAATGAAGGAAGTGCTGGATCTATTTGTCTTGACTGGGTGAAGCAGAAACAGGAACTAGAGGATAGGGTGTAGAATACAAAGTGAAGGGAGTGGCTTTGATATTTGCTCTCCACCTTCAGTATTTTTCCCTAGTAAGAGAATGATGGGAGATGGGTTCTAGAGTGATTTTCCTTGCTAAGCCTATATTTGAATCATGTTTGTGTGTCTTGGAGATGTCAAATAATCAAATTCACACCAAAAAAGCAAAGATTTAATAAAAAATCAGCTCAAATGGGAATAACAGTGCAAACTCAGCTGTTGCGCCCAGTTGTTCACGGCACGGGTGATGGTGGTAGTTGTGTGAAGACGGAAAAAATGGCTGGAAAAAAAAAAAGCTTGATACAGAAGTTTAAACCCTGCCTGCTTTCACAACATCGTACACCTGGCTGCAGAGGCGTGATAGCTGCGTAAACTGGACATGCTTGTCCGATTTTCTGTTTTGGTAAGTTGTAAAACTTGACAGACGCAGCCCCCGCAGCCCCTCTGTTCAAAAAAGGTGGAGAAGATGCTTTTGGATGAGTTGTCAGGCACTTTGTGAAGCATACTGAAACCCATAGCCTCCTCTTGGCTGCATCCCACTGCTTCACGATCTCTCTCTGAGGACTCTGCCTTTCACCTGTCTTTGTAGTCTCCACGCAATGAGTCGTACAAATGGAGAACGGCGCACGTTTGGACAGTCTCCTGGAAGGTATTTGTTGTGCTGTGCATGGTTGTACCAACAAAAGGTAACACAAATAGCAGTGAAAATGCTGAAAATAAGAGAGCTTGAGAGAGAAGTTTGAATTTTGACAGAAGACACTCTCACACCTCCACACCTGTTGGATTGTCTGCTTCGGAAGAACTTCAGATTCCAAAAGGACGTTTCCAGCGCTGTTAGACAGTCTGACAAGAACTTGGTTTGTAGCACATTGAGGCCTTCACGCTCGTCACCGCAACCTGCATGTTGTTGGCAGGCTCGCTTCATCCTCGCACATCTGACTCCTGATGTACGATATATGTACTTGTCAGTCTCCAAGCACATAGTTAAGGTTAAGACAGGTAAAGTGGCTCTTCTTTGTAAAGAAATGAGGATTCATGATTCATGGACAGCTGCTTGTAGCTTCAGCAGTTTTTCCATTTCAATGTATGTCTCCTTAAATCTTCCTTAAATTATCAGTTAGGACAGGAGGCCTTTCTGCTCTCAAGCACAGAATGGACTTCTTGGGTCAGAAGCACGGCCCAAGTGACTTCAAGTGTTGGAAAGTGGATTTATTACTGAAGCACATCTCCATAAAAAGTTATAGATTTTATCAACTGGTGCGATCACTAAATATCGCAGCCAAAGCAAACCACAACTTAACTTCAGTAACAGAATATTTATGAAAGCACTAAAATGCAAAGCGCCCATAGACAGCCTTTCAAAGCTGTAAAAATAGCACAGAATCCAGGTGTGATCACTTGGAGTGGCTGTTGCGCATCCCCAAAGAGACATCAGACACAGGCTATCTGTGAAAAGGATCATGCTTTATGTTTGGAAAGCACTTTTACTGCTGACCACTTCCTGTTTCCATGAGATGGAATGCCCTTGCATGAAAATCGAATGCGTAACATTCAGATGCAAGACACCGCAAGTAACAGCAGTGAGTGCATTTGTAGCTGTAAAGACAACAAGTGGAGATAAATGCCTGCAGCTTCACAAGCTAGACTCTTTCCAGGGGCCTTTAATATGCATCTCTTTTGGAAGCCCAATCCATGCTGATCGTCTTTAGATTAGAATCTGATAGTAGCTTCAGATAGTTCAAGGTTCAGCTCCTAACTTCACTTCAGGTCGAGGTGATTAATTAAAGGTTTTTCTTTGTCCAAGGAAGAAGCTTACACCACTGTGTTGCTCATCGGGATGCGCAAAGAGGCCCGGACACACGTGCTGCACCTCTCCAGGAACAAGCGCTACACTCTCACCCCGGAGCAGCTCAAATGGGACAAGTTCAAGCTAACATACAAGTATTCATTTGCAGTTCTACCTGTAGTCAACATAGCAGCACAGGACAGTCGTAGAAATGGGAGAAGGAAAACAAATCCTTTGACAAAACACCAGAGAGAGTTCGACTGATGTTGCTTTTGGCAGGAAAACACAAGCACAGGTATTTTTCAGTTGAAGTAGGCCAAGTTGAAGATCTTGAAATCAGACTGTTGTTGGTGTGGGTTAGCTGCACCTTGATGGAATCATTTACTCCAACTTGCAAAGCCTGCCAGTATCTTGTCATCTCATGTCTGTCAAGATGTCCACTGAAGGTTGTCGGACCAATAAAAGTGCTCTGCACTGCTTGCATTTGTCAGAGAGGAAAATAAAGTAGTATACGGTGGACCTTTGCAACCACACTGCAGTTGCTTGGCTACAACAAATTTGGATTGTGCTGTATTAACTGTTTGGAGAAGATCCAGTGAGACTTTAAGCTCTAAAAAAAAAAAAAAACAATCCCATAAAGTCCTTCATAACACTGGATTGAACTAAAGAGGTTCAGTCAGTGGCTTTTGTTGATCCAACAAACCTTAAGTGGACAGAAAGCAGATAATGATCCAAATTTCAGTTGTTACTCAATTAGGAAAATTATATCTTCATCTCTACCAACTGATCAATATCTAAGTCTTATAAAAAAAAAAAAGTACCCAAATCAGTCTAACTGTAGCCCAGATATGAAAGCACATCCTGTCTCAGTAATGGAGTTGTACTTGCAGTGCGTGTGGGAATTCTGGTCTGTTTGAACAGTAGCCATTGTGTTTTGGCAGATTCCTCCTCTGTAGAGGAATGTGTGTAGAAACCAGTATTAACTACTGTACATAATGCTGTTGTGTCTGAGCAGGTTGCTCTCCTACCCTACAAACTTGATAAATGCCAGCGACACGCGTCGTGGCATTGCCAAGGCTTTTGGCATGTGGAGCGACGTCTCGCCGTTCAGCTTCAGAGAGGTGCCAGCTGACCAAGAAGCAGACATTAAGATCGGTGGGTACTCTGCTCTATCAATCCCCAACAGATGTTCCTTGGCTCCGGGCTCCAGACTTCTGCTCCGTCGTTACCGTTTTTCTCTCTGTGCTGTCATCACTGAAATGTGCTTGCCTCCAAACTCATTAAATCACGTTACCGCAACTATATTACCAAGCTTATATTCAGCATGATTCATAATTCTAAATGAAAAAAATACATGCTTAACAACTTCCATACATGTCAGGCCATGGTGAAGCAGTCTAAATTATACTTTATCTGTCCCTCTGGGTGCAAACTCCAGGGTCCTGCATAAATTCCCAGTTGACAGTGAGAGGAATGATTGTCATCCTGCAGAGTGAAGGCTGAAGAAAAAGCTCTGTCTTTTGTAATTCATCATCCCCTGCTGTAGTCTACACGGTGCAGAAATAATGGAGTGAGGGTTTCCCTCCTCGCCTCTGAGGTATGTGTCTTTCTCTTTTGGCAGGTTTCTACCCCGTCAACCACACGGACTGTCTGCAGTCGTACTTGCACCATTGTTTCGACGGCATCACAGGAGAATTGGCTCATGCATTCTTCCCGCCAACTGGCGAAATCCACTTTGACGACCATGAATACTGGATTCTGGGAAACATGCGCTTTAGCTGGAAGAAAGGCATGTGTCTTTATCATGTTTGTTAAAACTACTAATATTTAACCCATAACATAATGGATGCAGCAGACGCTGAACTGGACAGCTTGTAGGGTGCACAGCAACCGAAAGAGAAAATAATCAACAGTTTCTGCGTTGCAGGGGTTTGGCTGACGGATCTTGTCCATGTGGCGACTCATGAAATTGGCCACGTCCTGGGACTCATGCACTCCATGGACCCAAAAGCTATAATGCACCTGAATGCAACTCTGACAGGGCGGAAGCTAATCACACAGGATGAGGTGTGGGGTTTGCACCGTCTCTACGGTACATTCACAATCCTTCTGTTCATTACTCTCGTACCAGCGCACAAACGGAGTGGTCTAAATCCACAGTCAGTCTGACAGTCATCCAGGACAGGGGGTGTGTAGAAGTAGCAAATAAATAAATTGACTTATTTGGTCTTGAAGATATTTTGCAATTCACCCAAAAGATGAACCGCTGAAGCTTCTTGAATAAATGGAAAACATCCTCAAGTAAACGGAAAGTCCAGTATGAGTTGTCTGTCATAGTGGAGGACAACTGACAGCTGATTTTGTGGTCTGATCCTGATAATCAAAGAATGACGTCGAGATGCACTTGTTAAGAAGCAGTAGTGCAAAACCTATGACCCGTTTTTGGTCACAGTCTACCAGAACGTAGACCACAGTGTTTGTCTGCCACTGAAAGCCAACGTGGCATTAATGAATATTGTATAAACTACTCATGAGTCATCATTAGTGTGTATTATGGTGAGTCATTTTCATTGGACCGAAAAGCAGATCAGGGATCCAAATTCTTTTGCTGCTGACTGAGAGCTGTTGTCTGATCCTTCTCCTCCTCCTACTCACTCCTCTTCCCCCTCTCCTCCAGGATGTTTGGACCGGTTATTTATCTGCCCGGCCTGGGCTCGGAAAGGTTATTGCGACAGCAAGCGCAAGCTGATGCAGAAGCACTGCCCCTCCAGCTGTGATTTCTGTTCCGGTAAGATGCAGCAGCAGAAAGCAGCAGCAGTCTGGGAGGGAAAAAAAGGTTTTCTCTCAATTGAGCTGCGGAAGGAGCCGCTGTGAACCGTTTGCCAATGGAGCAACGGGAGCCAACAGGTCCAGCCATGCAGGGCTGCGATGGGGGTTTTCAGGAATAGGATTTGAAGGGAGATTACACTTGCCAGTGGAGGAGTTTGTGTTTAGATCTGGAGAACACCAGAGTCCCCAGGGAGGCAGTGTGTGTTTTAGCCCAGAACACTGACAGAACAGAGCAGGTACCTGAGGACTGTTGGCTTCTCTACACCGAATACTGATAACACATCAGCAATCTGACAGCCTAAGCCTCTTTAGGCTTATTTTGGGACGCACTGGTGCTGAGGTCTCCTGTTGCACAACAGGAAATGGCTCCTCTTAACCATCACAGCCCATAGATTGTTGCGGCTTTCTGAGATTTTTGTCAGCAACAAGGGACAGTGTGGAGAGAGGCAAGAGGATACGATTCCTGGCTCGCAGTAATCTGTTCCTCATTGTTGATTGGGAGACGTTGTACGGCTGTGGAAAATTCCTGAGTGACTCCAAACCGCTGGAATTTCAGACTGTGGCTTGAGGGTTAGAGACACACAAGGTCAATTTGGATTTTTGCGGCATTAACGAGAGCGACTGCGTTTTAAGCAGACTTTGAGTTGATCACAAGGCGGCCTGTTGTGTTTGTCAGAAGCCAGATGGGAGATGTTATGTTGATAAGACGCCGGCAGGTCAGGGGTTGTGAAAAGCAAATTAAGAGTGAGACATGATGAGGTTTATATGAAAACCTCTGACACTAATCAGTGTTTCTGCGAGGTGTTTGTGAGGGAAAGACTATGAAATACACTGACGCATAGGATTATCTCTTTTTTTTTAGCAGACTGCTGTCAGATTATTGTTGTATGATGAGGATCACTGTAAGATTATTAAAGATGCGTCTTTGCACGTCTTATTTTGGAGCATCAGTTTAAGCATCTCCCCTCCTCAATCCTCTTCAGAATTCCCTTTCCCCACTGTGGCTCCCACCCCGGCACCCCCGAGGACCAAACACAAGCTAGTTGTCGAGGGCAAGAAGCTGACTTTTCGCTGCGGGAAAAAAATAGCATCAAAGAAAGGCAAAGTATAGTGAGTATCTCCCACTTCACGGCAGCGATGAGTATGAGTATGATTTCGCTGAGCGCCGTCTAATGTCTGACTTTGGTTTCAGCTGGTACAAAGACGGGGAGCTGCTGGAGTTCTCTCACCCAAACTACATCTCCTTGAAAGATGACCACATCACCATAGTGGCCAACGCCATCAACGAAGGCACATACACCTGCATTGTGAAGAAAAAAGACAAAGTTCTCACAAATTACTCGTGGAGAGTCCGCGTGCGCTTCTGAAGGCCGCGCCGGCGCCAGCTCCTCTGCACACTGAACAGGACGCATTCACAAACACGGTCACAAGGAGACCTCACTCACTCGGGCACATATTTTTTTAATACTGTCTTTCCTGTATCTTCCACATACAATGTCTCTTGTTGATTGTCGTTGTGTTAAGGCGTTTTAATATGTGCAAATAATAAATGTTCCGTGACAAGTACAATTCTAGTGAAAATACTACCTGACTGTGAAAGCTGTTCATGACAGATGTTGCGGTTTACATTTTATTTGGTGATGAAAGATCCTTGCAGCCCCCATCGGCCGTTTGGGATGAAGTCTACTCTGGATTCATCAGGTCTGGAGTTCTTCAAAGCTCTTATTGCTAAGGCAGTAAAGGGGTCCACGGCCACTCAAGGGTTCTTTGGGTGTCCCCAGCAAAATGGAAACTAATTAAGAGATAACTGTGATATTAGCCAAGTTGGAGAATGTATAAGAGTATCTGCTCATATACAGTGAGCACAGAATCTTCCACTATAGCTCCCTGGGGATAAGCGACATCCAAAAAATATCCATGTCCCTGACGAGTCTCTTTTGAAGGGCCTGAATAAGTTACAGAAGCTTTTGCTTAGATGCATGCCATTTGAATAATTTACGCACCGGCCAAACTAAGCTCTCAAAGCCAGAATAAGCAATGTTGTCTACAGCCTTTGGAACTATTTGGACCTTAAACCGCATATGGAACACCTCAGACGTCTAGCTTACTTTACTAGCCTCGCAGTGAAGCCAGCAGTCTGCCTCCAGAGACCAAGCCGTCAGTTCCACTAGCAGTTCGCCGTCCAAGCTTATTCAACACATCAGGTGTAATAATCTGCAGAAGGGCTCCGGTGGGGGCAGGGGATAGATAAAACTGATTAATGAACATTTCCATTTAGTGCTGGCTCTGGACGTCCAAAGCCAGGGGGAGTTTTCAGCGCCCGTTCCAGCGAAAGCAGCGAGCGGTATTTCAGGGAATGAAATTGTACTGTTAATTTTTCTTCGGCTCAAAATCAAAGAATTTATTGGTTTAATTCTGAAGTCACAGAGCCATTTCAAAACAAAGGCAGAGTGAAATCTGGGCCTCTTTTCCCCCGAAAGAACAAAGTACGGAGACAAAGTGTGCAGTGCAAAGAATGACATCATTTTTGGACAGCGATTACCAAGTTGGGCTCAAGGCTGGATTTTTTTTTTTTTTTTTTAGTCTCGACTTCCCTTTTTTTTGTGGTCCTCTGGCAGCATGCGGTTGTGTTTGCATAGCTTGCACATAGTTTATAAATATAGGGAAAGCGGCAGACAAAATACAGTCTCAAACTTTATTTCTAGGAAAATCATCGTCCCTCCGTCATCGAGTGACCTGACAGTCCGAAGTAAATTTCTAACATAAGGCTGGACTGAAAACACAGCCAGCGCTGCATCATTATACAGTAGCTCAGGCAGCCAGGAAATACCAACCATTTATAAAATCTGGTCCTCTCTCATGAAGTATAAAAGGGAAAATAAAACAAAAGTCAAACATGAGAGCTAAACTTCTAACAGATGTATGGTTATGTCTCCTCTTTAAGAGCTAAAATGGACATATGAAAATATAGAGATGAAGAGAAGAAATTCTGGAAATTCAACATGTTTGAGCCACAAGTCATGCTGTGAGACAGTCCTGACTACTTGGTAATAGTTGAAATGATCAGATATTGATCAGGTTGATGGTTGTAAACCGGTGACACTGTCCAGTTCCAAAAGAACAACCAGTCCCAGAACTCTTTGCTCCCTCTTTCTCAGTCAGACGGCCAGGTGTCCTGCAGGTTTTGGCCTCAGAATTTGAGGCTAAATCCCGGACCAACTGCAGATGCTCCCTGGTTGCTGGTCGTCAGGTGAAAGCCTGTGTCCTTCAGGTCGTCGTCACCCTGGAGAGATAACAGAAACAAAGTTAACTTATGGTTTAGGAGCAGATTCATCATCCTTTTGAGGTGATCCAGTTTCATTTCTTACATATTTATACCAGATCAGACTGACAGTTCTCACACAAGGATGCCTGAACATGTTAATAATATTATTAAATTATTATTTTCTTGGGTTTCAGAGAGTTCTACTGTCCCAAGGTCTGTTTCCCAGCTTTTAACTACCAATGACTGTGGGATGAAACTGTCTAATTTGTTGGTAAGACAGTAAATACACAAGCATTCACTGAAAAATATCAATATCAGCCGTAAGCTTCTGGGTGGGTATGACCACTGCTGAAAACATTATGGACTAAAAGGCGCTCATCATGGAAAACACAAGGAGGAAATACCCGGACACAAAGCAGAGGCCTGTAGGTCTGTAATCTATTTAACACAGACAGTATTCAGAAAGCCTGGTAGCTGTATGTAATGGAGAAAGTGGAGCCTAATGTCCTTACCAGGTGACTGTAGCCCAGGCCTCCCTCGGGCGGACGAGGACTGGTGCCTCTCTTCACCCTCTGCTGCTCACTCTTGGCTGGCCAGGTGGGGAACATGGAAGGGTCGATGGGCAACGGCGTCTCGCGGAAGTACTCGTGCTTGAGCCCCTCATCTGATAAGATCCTCTTACTGGGGCAGTAGGTGAGGAATCTGGAAAACAGTCAATGATTGAGTTCATTTGAATAAAGATGCAGCACAGCTGAACAGGAATGTGAAAGCCTCTGTGTGTAGAGCACTGCTTCAAAAATGTACAACTTCACTTTGAGAGAGGCAAGAGGCAACCTGGTTCCAGTCCCTTGAGTGGCTGCTCTCATCTTCAGTTTTTTCAGAAATTGAAATAGGTCTGGTGTAGTGCTCACTGACAGCCATTTCCCCAGGTGGAAAACCAATCAGGGCTGTGTAGGAGGGATTAACCATGGAAGTGTCATCTTTCTGTGCCAGAGCCAGAAAAATAGTGACAAGAAAATGGCCCAAAAAAGACACAAGCAGGACTGAGACTAACACAGCTGTACAAGTTACAGCAAGTTAGCCGGCTAACCTGAGCACAAACTGCGTCGGTGTCGACTGAAATGGTTCTGTCTGATGTGCGTCTACTGTGAAGTGTACATCTGAAGGCTGCGAATGAACCATTTTAATGTAATTGTGTATGATGTAAATATTGGCAGATGTGTTATGTGTACAAATCAACACTAAGAGGAATCCAGGCCTAGTGGTGTCAACTTTAATATCAGCTGTATTAAAGCTTGGGTAGGTGTTGTCTTTTAGAGCATTTTTAATTAAATTTGTTGAAATTCTGACAAGAATCAATCCATCAAATGCAACAAAACCCATGCTCTCGTTGCACATGACCGGAGTCTTCACAAGGCTCAGCAGATATCCTGCTAAAGCTATAGCAAGCTAGTCACACAAGAAAGGCAGATAAAGCGCAGCCATTCCACAATGCTAACATGCTAGCTTGCCAGATGTGAGTACTAACAATAGCTTTGCTTGTTATTTACATTCATTATCATAATGTTACGTGTTTTCTTACATGTGAATGTACAAAGCCCTGAATGAGTGAACCATGCAGCGGTGACAGACTCGTTCAGCAGCTCAGCCAGTGACACAAAGCACACACCCACAGCAGAGAGCAGTAGCTGCCAGGCCGGGCAGCCGGTTGAGACCGAACAACTGACGGCTATTTTGCTTGTGTTTATATGACTGAAGCATTTAACTGAGTTGTTTATTATGTATTTATTAAAAGAACCCGCTCATCACTTCTCCTCTCCACAAATCTCTCTCAAATAGTCAGACGGTGCGCGTTCATGTGTTTTCATGTGTTTTGGGTGGGTGGTTTTGGAGGGAGGCCTGAAGGGAGGGGATGAGATTTTTAGGTCGGATACTTCCAAAATCTAGCTTACTCTTGCTGGTTTCTCCAAAGTCAGCAACCCCAGCGAACTAAAGTACATGAAAACAGGCAATCTGCACACAAGATGCAGCTCTAACATGAGGGGCCAGTGGGTTTGTGCACAGAGTCCTAATTGTATATGACAGGCTCAACATAGCATAATGGGGAGCTGCTCAATTGTGATAATTGGCTTTCTAACCGTGTCTGATTGGAATCTTCCACGCATGAGCACAGTCACTGTGGTAAATGATTAACACCAGACCGAAAAGACTTCATCAAACAAATCGTCTCATTTTTATATGGAAGGAATCCCTGAGAGGGGCTGCTGACTGATACCAGTTTTATGACATGTGGGGCCAATACTATCACTGAAAGGGACAATCCCGCATTTGTGTCCAAATCATTGTTTTCTTGTGGAATTCAAACAATGTGCACTCTCCTTGCACCTGTGAAGTTCCTCCTCCTCTTTCTGGAGAACAAAGAGTCCTGCTGGTTTTCATCCGACATGTTTATACGATGGACACAAACAAATTTCTTCATAGGATAGAAAACCAGCAGTATTCTGGGTCTTGAGGCACAGCACTGAAATCAAAATTTGTATCTGGCTAACCCTATTATTGCACAGAAATGGACTGCGCGTTGAAGGCCCACTTCAGGTTGGATACCAAAGGCTCTTATGTTCAGACCCTCTCCTGCACAAGAGGGTGTGATATTCCAAACAGCTCTGTGATGTCTGCCTGCCAAACTGTACCTCTAAGCTTCTCCTAAAGCCTTTTTCAAACAGCACTTCTCTACGTGTTGACCTCCTGCAGTCTGAATCCGTCCCTGGGTAAACGCCTCATGAGTCTTTTGACAGCTGGAAGGTTTCAGCTGCGCTGGACAGGCGCCAAGCTTCCACTGAGCCGTGATCCCTACGGCAGCACAGTGGACATGCTGTTACCATCCTCTGCAGATGTGAGGTAGCTGAGCGGCATGGTTTTGTCATTTACAGGTGTAGGCAAAAAGGCTCCGTGGGTGGCTAAAGATCTGAGGGGAGACCTGAAAAGCTCATTTCTGCGCTTTGCAGCTGCTAAACAATGCTGATCTTGGGAATGTGCGAGAAAGAATTCTGAACGCATCGCTCTCTGTGTGAAAATGTTTTTCCGTATTAAATGTGTTTTCTAAAACATTTTCCTGTAGTGTGGAGCATCACCATGGTGAGTGCGTGTGTGTGTGTGTGCGCGTGCGTGTGTGCATGTGTGTGTGTGAGAAACGGAACAAGGAGATGGAACGGGACTGCTGCTGAGGCATGTTGATGAATTACCAGTCCGCTACCGTTGTCATGTTTTAAGTCGGCTTGCCAGAAATGCACTGACTGAATAAAAAGAGCTGGAAAGAGTAACAGAATTTGACAGGGGAGCAACGCGTTCATCCAAGTAAGGCAATTTCCACTGGAGGACTCATGCTTATTGTTGCTGATATTAGTAGCTGATATGTGCCTTTCATTGATATTGGTCCATGCTCTATCAATAACAGATGGAAGACAATACAATGTCTGTGTAGATTTTTTGGAGGACTGATTCAATATTTTCAACCTTTTCACAAAACTTGTCAAACTATGTCAAGTAACAACAACGGCACTAAAGCAGACTCCAAAAGGCTGGTGATTTGTCCTCTTGTCCAGAAGACCGTTATCCACACACAGACAGAAAACAGCCTGGCTGAGGTGTAATGTTTTGTGGAATGAGACCGCCTTCAAGAATCTTACTTGTTCATGAGGTCAAAGCCTTGGTCTGAGAGCAGGGCTCCAAAGCGCTTTCGCAGGTTGTTGTAGGGATACTCTGAGAAAGTCATCTTCTTCACAGCGGGCAGCTCGCTGTAGCCCGGCCAAATCTTCTCGCTGGGTGACCCCAGATCCTACAGACAACACACACACACACACACACACACACACACACACACACACACACACACACACACACACACACACACACACACACACACACACACACACACACACACACACACACACACACACACACACACACACACACACACGAATGAGCAGACGGCATATTGTTAGCCCAAGGAGAGATGGAGATGAGATCTGGCAACAGTATTCATCATCCACAGACATACATAAACCAATCCTACGAAGATAACTTTATGTGCTCAAGTGCCCTAAGTACTTTAATATTTCATTGGTAAAGACTGTGGGACCATTTGGGAGTCCACACAGCTGTATATCTAGTATGAAAACTGGAGTTTAATTTCACTGCTATTCTTCAATAAAACAGGTCTAATCCACCAGATTTTGGACATATTCTGGTCAGGGGATCGAATTTAAATATTGCAAGAGGAATGATACAAACAGCCACAGTGTGCTGAAAAGGGCTGCAGGAGACAGGCTCTGACTGAATTGTGACTAGCACACCACCAACACGTCATCAAGGTAAACCTCTTTACCTTGATGTGCTGTGCAGTGAAAATAGTGCCAGCACAGCTCGGCTGCTTGCAGCCGTTCATAGCACCACTACCTCTGCTACTATGGAAAATCCCTATATGGTGAGCTTCTCAGTTTCATAATAACTTCAGGAGCTGGGAAACATCTCCCAACAACTCCACCCTGTGGTGCACTGCAGAACTCCATGCTGAGCCACTCTGACAGTCGACACAGTCAGTAGATTTACAGGCTGTAAACACAAGAGCTTTACCCTTTATGGTGAGGATTTACTTCATGTTATGAGGACATTGAAGGCACTTACCTTGAAAACCTTGTTAATTTGGTCAATTTCAGATTTTCCAGGGAAAAGAGGTTTCTGGGTGAGGAGCTCGCCAAATATGCAGCCCACTGACCACATGTCCACAGCTGTGGAGTACTCCTGCGGAGAGAAGAACAAACACCGTGGCAGCCCGCAGAAACATAAAGTAGACAGTCTGCCTGGCACGTTTCTACGTTGAAGTCTGTCTCGTGTGTGAAAGTGGATGTGTTCTGATGGGTTGCTGGACTTCTGCCGCCCGGCTGTGTCAGCCACATACTGTAAAACTCAAACAGCATTTCAGCGGTATTTGGTATCTTATAAACCAAATCCCATGCAGATGTCGTCTTTTTGTTTTTTAGAAATATGTCTTTGGGTAAACCGATCAAATAAGATGATGCAACTTCCTCTCTGAAAAATACATCATATATATCTGTAGGTTCAGCTATTGCTCAGATATATTTCATCTGGTTGCTGTGAACTGTCGAAGCAGTGTGAACCAGCATTCTCACCTTGGCTCCAAGCAGCAGCTCTGGTGATCGGTACCACAGGGTCACCACTACAGGGGTGTAGGGCTTCAGGGGGGAACCGTACTCTCGGGCCAAACCAAAGTCGCCAATCTAGAGTAAGAGACAGTTGGCTGACATGAGCACCATTAAACTCCATTTTGGGTAAATGAAAAATACCTCAGCTTTAGTATGATTCCTGCAAAGTTGTTTAATTCATGATCCTCTGACCTTTCATTGGAGATCAAATGACTTGACATATACTCTGGTTCTGAAAAATCACGAGACGCAGTGTGATTCATATTTTCTATTGTCAGCTTGCATAAAATTCAACTGACAAACGTCAGGAAAAACCTGGTTTATTTACACATGGACTCTGTCTGCTGTTCATTTAGCCAGAAATTCACGCTCTGATTGACTTTTAGTAATCATGTGTTGTTTGTTCAACTGTGCTGTATGGCTGCTAGCTTGGGAGAAAGTCGGGAATCATCAAAAGATGGATGAAAGGAAACGCTTTTCCACATTCTGCACTCTACCAAACTATAGACAGATTTCTAAAAAGCAAACAACTTTTATTTATTTTAGGCTTGACGTAATATTTAAATCATAATTCCAGGGCTGCAACTGGTGGAAGACACAGTATTGTCCATTTTCTTTCTTTTCACACCAAAGGTAAAACATACAGCAAGGGTAAAACCTACACTATTATCTTAATAGACATAATTCTATCAAATTATGGAGGAATACAGCACTTAATTGCTGTGAGTTGTCCTCACGGACCCCAGGAACGATAGATGCATTATCGCCTTCAGTCCTTGCATACCTTGAGGATACCCTTGTGGCTGAGCAGCAGGTTGGACGTCTTCAGATCACGATGGAGGATCCAGTTATCGTGAAGATGCCGGACACCTCGAAGCAGCTGAATCATCAGAGTCTTTACTTCACCTGAAGGAGAATAAAGCTGCTGTGAGGCGAAGGAGAGACATTTAATGCTAAACCAATAAACAAGCTCATCGTAAAGCTTAAGTCAGATTTGAATAAAGACAGACCACCCGTTTTATCCCTTTCAGTTTTTCACAGAAATGGAACAGAGCTCAACAGCGTCTCACGTTACCTGGCAGGAAAGGCTGCTTCATGGTTTCCATCAGACTCTTCAGGTCATGTTCTACATAGTTCATCACAATGTAGATCTTGTCCATATTACTTCCAACGACTATTTCCTAGAGCAGGAGACAAAGCGAGGGTCACATTTAACCAGAACACCTGCGGACACACGTTAGCTCATCAAAGCAATAAGTTATGCTCAAGTCCTCTCACCCTCACTGTGACGATGTTTGGGTGCTGAGCTTTCAGGATCGTGTTGATTTCTCTTAAAGAGGTGATGGGGAAGCCCTCCTTCTCCTTCTCCATCTTCAACCTTTTCAGGGCCACAATTTCATCTGCAAGCATGACACCGTATCCATTATTGGATTGAACAGTGAGTGAACACATCCATGAAAGCAAAAGTAAATGCTGTTTACTACGTGTTTGTTTTCATACCTGTTTTTTTGTCTTTGGCTCTGTACACCACACCGTAGGTTCCCTCCTCTATTCTGTTCAAACAATGGAATTCCTCGACACTGCGACAACCCTGAAAAACGACACACCATTTAAATGAACATATGGCTAACTTGCATTAGATGTTTACACATAGCTTGATGAACATGCGAGTCATGTTGGAACAGACCTGAAGAGCAGGCAGATATTTGGGCAGCTCCTTCTTCAGCTCCACAGGTGAAATCGGGGGGGAGTCCGGGATGTAGTTCTCTTCAGGGGTTGGAGAACGAGAATGAGTTTGAGAGTGAGGCGTGGCATCATCCTCTCCTCCTTCATCCTCCTCCTCCTCATCCTCTTCCTCCATGTCCTCACCGCTCTCCTCAGAATCATGATCAAAGCGGGATTCTGGCACTGTGAAGCGACAAGTGAAGCCACTTTAGCATTGGCAAGAGCATTTGAGCTATGAGCTACTTTAAATATGGAGGTCAAAACTCCAGCAACACTTGTGGTATAAAGATGACCTTTACTGTGAGACCAACACTTTTTGTCTTGTGGCCTTCATCAGGGTCATGTTTGTATTTGGAAATGGGATGGTCACTCTTCAGACAAATACATTAGACTGTTGTGATTGGTTAGGAAAAACTGAATCTCAGACAAGGTCAGACTGAAGACGGAAACACAGTGTAATGACTAAGGTCTCCAATTTTTGATACTGTTAAACTGCCTCCAAATGTTCCTGTGGTATACTTTGTTACCAGCTGAGTAGAAAACATACTGGAGTATGGGAGCTGCCAATCACTGCTATACTGTTTCCTACCACAAGGTGTCAACAGTGTGCTTCAACTGTGATGTTCCATCTTATGTTAAATTACTGTTTTTAATATGTTTTCATGTTAAATATACAGCCTATAGCATCCACTAGGCTTATCGAATAATAATAAAATAACAATAAAATAACAAGAACGGCAGTATCAAAAATGGCCATAAGTGTGTCCTATATAACACACACAACGTATATCACAACGTTTGGTGATGTTAGTTTAGAAAACAAACGTTTAACTCTAAACACAAATACTTAAAATTTAGTCAAACTACCAGGCGTCTGAACCACGAGAATAACTTTCATCTCAAACTAGAGTTGAGATGACTACCTCAACTACCATCACATGTGTTCACCGACCTGCAGGTATGTGATTTCCATTTTCCTTCTCCTCTTCAAAGTCATCATCTGACTGCTCGTCCTCACTCACGTCCTCTGAAAGAGACGAAGCCGCTGTGTTAAAAACCCACCATACTCCATAGCTGGACCTGACACGGTGGCAGTGTGTCACAGATTTACCTGCACTCTGCTCAGACTGTCCTGAGCCTGAGACTGACTCCTCCTCCCCTTCCTCTTCTTCACCCTCACTCTGGCTGCTAGACTCCTCTTCATCGTCGTCATCCTCCTCTTCATCAGAGCCTGATCCTGAAGCTGGACAAAGTGGATAACACATTTTTTTAAAATAGCCTGTAGCTGTTCTAGTGGTGATGTACAGTAAAAAGCATGTCGTACAATGACGATGTCTGCTGGCTGCTGAACATGTAGTTTATATCATCCATTACCTATGGAGGATTCTGCTGTGCTGGTTTTCCTTTCGCTGTCACTGATGTCCTGGAGGTCTGCAAGCAGGTCTTTGCCCTCTGGCTTCTCCTCCTTCAATGCTGCAGACAAAATGACAATACCTTATGATCTTGGGGACACTGAATCATTGCACAGGATACAGCTAAGCATAAACATAATAAAAACAAATGGGAGATTTTTTTTGAGGCTGTGAAATATTGGTACACTCACTTGCACTTTTACGTGGTTCGCTGTGTTCAGATCTGTCCCGGGGAATGCGTGTGGGACTTCGGCTGCGGTGACTTTGTTTTGGCTTGTCATCGTACTCATCGGGTAGCATCCGGTGGTGAGAAGGGACTGTAGACAGAAAAGTCTTATTAATCACTGCGGCAGATTTAGCACCACAGTTCACAGGGATTAAAAAGCAAGACTTATGATTGGCAAGCGGACAGAAACTACGGATGCTTTAATATGATTTTCTTTCTTTGTGAGAGTGAGATGAGAAGGTCTGGAATCAGAATGTTACACCTAGCTTAGCATTAAGACTAAAGGCAGAGGGAAACAGCTGGCATGGCTCTATCTAGAGTGAAAAGATATGCCTGTCCTGTCCAGCAGGCGTTTTGGGTTCATTCACTGACCTTCTCGTCGAGCACCTCGCTCTTTGCGGCGCTCCTCATCCCTCCTCTCTCGATCCTTCAACTCTCGTTGCTCTTTCTGCTGTTCACGCAACTTTCTGTCCCGTTCACGCTGGCGTTCGAGCTGTTCCAGCCGGTCCCTGTGGTCCAAAAAAAACCCAGGAGAATCCAATCGAGGTCTGTCCAGACAACCAAAAGGCCAATCTTGTCATTGCTCGGTTATGTTTAGTGTGGGTTGTTAAAGCTTACTCAGACATATAGTTTATACAGCAGGACTGTTCTGCTATCTTCACAGATGCATTCAGTGATTAACAATTGCTATAACAATCATACACAGGTTTGTTGTTGAGCTTCCACTTGAGTCTGAATTGTTTGCATGGGCTTGACATCATTTGCTTATAAGAAAAACACACCTATACCTTGCCATGTGGATTTGGTTGAGAAAAGTCAGCAGGACATGAACTATGGTCATTTTTAACATCTGATGTTTTGTCTAACTTCAGATGCTTTGAGTAGGACACTAGATGCAGAAGTACAAATGTTCCAGTCCATGCTGGACGTTCCTCAGTGCAAAATAAGGCATGAATGATGAGTCACCCTATCTATGGGTTACTCCACAGGTGCACCTACACAATAATCTAGGGCTTGACTGAACATACATGAAGATAGCTCAACCTTTGCAAATCACAAAAATCACTTTATGAGGCTTTAACATCCTGGCAAGAAAAGAATTTAGGGGACACACTGAAAACTTCTGACAACAAAAGAGATGTTTGAATTAAAAAACATGCACACAGATCAAACATGAGTGGTAATAAAAATAATAAGTACTTATACATATGCATATATACTTAAACATGTGGTGCTTTTCCAGGGTCAGTGCTCACCTCTCTCTCCGTGAATGAGCTCTGGCCTGTTCCCTTCGTTTCTGCCTCTCCCAGTCTCGCCGGGCTTTGTCTTCTTCCCACTGTCGCTTCCTGCGATCGCTCTCTCGTTCTTTTTCTTTGTCTTTGGGTCGTGCATGTTTTCCTGCTGTGGGAGCAAAAAACTTGAGTTGAAGCAGATCTGAAAACTAGAAAGACCACCTCACAGCTGTATGCTTCAAATGCTTCAAATCTGGATGTTGGTGCAAAGAAGCCACAAATTGTAAAACATGGATGTTTCACAAACATCTTGAACCCGGCAGCAAAGATGATCTAAACAATCTCCAGTTTCAAAATGGACACCCAAGATTAGTGTCACTAATTCAGTATCTGACCAAAAGTAAAATATAATCACGATCTGCCCTTCTGCTCCTGAGTTATGGTGTTGAACAATGACCAGAAAACTGTTTCTGTAGATTATTATGATGTCACAATGAAGATGATCCTTGACCTTTTGGATATAAAATGTCATCACTTCATTATTTTACTCTACGAGACATTTGTTTGAAATTGACGAAATTAGCATTTAAATTCTTGAATTATGGCCAAAAACGTGTTTTGTGGGGTCACAGTGACCTTTGAGCACCAAATTCTAATTATTCGACAACACAGAGGCATAAAAAAGCTGTTCCAAATGTGTTGTATTCAGCTGTAAAACACATGTTTGAGTTAGTGTAATTAAGCAGCACTCAGTCACCTCCTTCAGCAGAATGGCTACGATGACGTCTCTTATCCTTTCTCTTCTCCTCCTTTCTGTGGTGAGATTTGTCTTTTCTGGCTATTTGCTGTGGAGGCTTGATTGCAAGTGATTCGTCTTCCTCTCCCCTGCGTAAATGTAAAGAAAACATTATGAGACACTGAGCGAGACAGCAACTGTGTTGCATGTCCTTTTTAAATTATGACATACATACTTTGAAGTTGAACTATTTCGTGCTCACGTACTTCCAACCGTGAAAGTACACGCTCCAGTCAACTTAAACATATGCACTCATGTCTTGTTTCCTATAATTCCACATACCTGTCCTCTGTGGAGTCATCCCGTGTGTACGGGGAATTACGAATTGTTATTTCCATCCTTTGATCCCGTAGTTCTCCTTCCTCCGGAGTGTCTCGTTTGGCTTCGCGATCATCCGCCTGTGGAACAAGGCCCTGGGTGAACTGTGCAAGACAGGAAGGGCAGAACATAAGGTTAGAGCTACAGAAATTAAAATGTCTTCAGTTGAGGAATATGACAGTAACATGAATGTTGCTACAGCTATTAAACCTCTTCAATTTTAACTGATATTTTGCATGGGATGGAATTTAGAAACCGTATCAATATGTATAAGTCATATGGGTCTTGAATTGAATTTGAGATACTTCACATTTTTCTGGCGCTTGGGATCTGTTCTCTCTTCTAGTTCTCTTCTGCGTTTCTTCTCAAGTAGGATTTCGTCAAGAGTTTTTACTTTCCAGGTCTCCTTTTCGTCCCCCATCAGCAGCCGCTCTCCACCGCCTGCTTCAAATCACACACACACACACATACACACACACACACACACACACACACACACACACACACACACACACACACACACACAAACAAACAAGCGTTCAAAACATGAAATTTCAGTTCAGCTTCTTCTGAATCATAAAGAGGTCGGCTGGCACAGAACAAAATGAACCGATACAGTTAAAACAGATCCATGACGGAGAAGACCCTGCCTCTTATTGGTCACCGTTTCGTCCATTTGTCTTTAATTTTACTTTAATTTATATTGTCAAAATAAGACCTCTGGTAAATTTTATTATCAGAATCTTACAGTTCATTCCGCCTTCCGCCGAAATTACTTACTTATTAATTACTACCGTCAAATACAGTAAATATCAAGATTTATAGGCCGTGTTATAAAGCATTTGCAAAGGGTTTAAAACGGCTGCAAGAGAATGACATAAAACCTTTAAATAAAATCTGGCTTTCACTCGCCGTTCAGCACAGACCCAGGCCAGCACGCAGCAATGAATTCATAAAACTTCAACTCTAAAAACTGATAATAAGCTTTTTATTCCAGCGCTGCCCCACCCAAATGTGTTGTGCAGGCCAATTGCAAACACTCATTGCAAACGTGGCCAGTCATGTTTATGACAAATGTACAAGCACATACGAATCATAGAAGATTTAAGAGTCAACTTCTTACACTTAGAGTGAAGTCTGGCATGAGGCTTCCCATTATCTGCGTTCACCTCAAGTCTGCGGAGCATCACAACGCTTAAGTAACGTTAGCTAATATGGCCGGTCGGGGGACAACAACCCGCTAATGTTGTTCTTGCTCTTGAATAAACAAACGTTTCAATAGTAAGGTGGCAGCATATGCCCACACATTAAGCAAAATGGTAGACGAGTTCATTAATTCCCACGTTTAACATGATATGTTGTTGGTCTTGCGGTTCGCGCAAACACATTAGCCAGCTAACGCTAGCTAGCTAAAACTAGCATGTGCGAATGTTGCCAAACAACGTCTGCAGCTAACTACATGGTTCTGAAAGGAACGGATATTATAGCTAGTAGGACAATAAACTGGACAACCAATAACTGTGACCGTTTTTACAGTTAAAAGCGTAGGTACAGTAAATGATTAAATTAATCAGCGGACGAGTAAAATGGTCACACCAACCTGAAATATGCGCAGCAGCGGTATTATGGCACACCGGAAGTCTCAACATACTAGTAACGTTTATGAAACGTCCGGTGTGAAACAATGACTCTCTCCTAAATAATATAATATAATATAATATAATATAATATAATATAATATAATATAATATAATATAATATAATATAATATAATATAAAAACTGAAAGCTATCACCTCCACCGTAAGTAACACAGTTTTAACCCTTGCCTTCACATTGTACGCCACACAGTACATGCACACGCACGCACACACGCACGTACGCACGCACGCGCCATGCTTGGTAAAATTCTTGTCCGCTTTTAACCCATCCATGGTCAGTCCTTCCTCCGCGGCAGACCAGGAGCGGTGGGCTGCCAGCCGACCGGCGCCTGGGGACCCAGTTCCTTATCGTCACCATCGGTCAGGTGGTGATCTTCTTGCTTGTTTTTAGTGGGGATTTTTATGGACGATACCCCATGTGCAAATGTAACCTGTCTAAACATACAGAAACCACAATGAATCTGATAGGTTTCCTGCATAAAATGGGCTTTTTAAAATATATTTAAGGATCAAGTAAATCATCACCCCATTGATACATTGCTATATTTATGGAAATACAATAAGTGCTTGACTGAGATTGTTGTATTTCGTTACATCTAAAAACTGGGGATGGCGCTGTTGTTCCAGTACAATCAGAGGTGCCACATGTTTATCCTCTGAGAAAATCTTTGAAACAAAATAGTGATCTATATTTAATAACACCTTTATCACACTTCCATGTGCTAGATGTGATGTACCGGAGACTAACAAACCAGGCATAGCTTTAATTGCCCTTTATCAGAAAAAAGAGTCATATAATAAGGAGGTGAAAGACAAAAGGTGGAGTGCAGATAATGAATTTATGACAGGCTCACTTAGTAAACTCGTGAACCAGCAGTCAAGCAGGAGGCATGACTCTCAGTGAAGTCGACCTTTAAAAAGTGCAGGAAAGCAGAGCTCTCTAGGCAGGTTGTTGACTGTTTCGGACTCTTGCAGGTGAGCACATCTTGAGTTTATCTGAATGTGGGGATGTGAAGTGAATTCAGCTTTAGGTGACAATCATCACATCACTGCTTTTGAGTCTGATTGTTTTAGTTGTGTGGTCTGATTTAGCTTCTGTGCAAATTACACTGAATACTTGATTGGTACAATTTGCTTGCACCAAAAATCATTTTAAATGTCGTTAACACTTTTAGTGCATTCTCGTGTGATTTGATGAGGATCACAATATGAAGTACATGACGAGCATTATGATAACAAGTAAATTATTAAAGTACAAGTTAATCAGACATCTTCAAGTTACCTTTAACTTTGCAAAGCAGTGACGCAGTGAGCGGACAGTGATTCCAGGCAGCAGATAAAGCTCTGAGGAGAGGACAGACTTCCCACATGGACTCCAACAGTGCCGGCAGCGTGCAATATGACCGCTGGAGCGAGAACAACATCAACATGAACGTGGAGGGATCACAGTCTACTATGACCAGGTGAGGCCAAATGACAGCTGACAAAAAGATGCAAAGATCAAACATGAGGTTTTCATGTTGTTGAGAATTTGCTGACACTACTAAGCAGAGTTCTAGGAAGATGTGGACGAGGTTTTAACAAACTTTAAGTGTACTGAAGAACACCAGTAAAAATCAGGATTTCAAAACACACTTGCAGCACAATGGTATTACATCACAAATGTGTTGTAAATATACTTGAAGTGAAATCAAAGTACACTTTAATTAAGCATGCTAACAGTATATTACAAAGAACTCGAAAATAAGCATACCTTTTCAGGTCCACAAACCTATTAAAGACCTGAGGTCGTCCAGTCAAGTGCTCCTGGAGGTCCCCAGATCCAGACTCAGGACTAAAGGTGACTGAGCCTTTTCAGTGGCAGCCCCTAAACTTTGGAGCAGCTTGCCGCTGGACATTAGGGCTGCTCGGACTATGGAATCTTTTAAGTCCCAGCTGAAGTCCCATCTTTACTCAGTGGCTTTCAGTTTGGTTGGGCGTTGACATCCTGGCTGCATATATATTGCCTTTCTCCATTTTATGTTCATGTATGTTGTTTTTGTAGTGCTTAGAAGTCTGTAAAGCACTTTGGTCAACTTGGTTGTTTTTAAATGTGCTATATAAATAAAATTGACCTTGATCTTTCAAAGGGATACTTTATTACTATTAAAATTATTTGTAATTTAGTACAAGTACACTTTAGTACAATTTATGATATACTTACAATAAAGTATTTTTTTTATAAATACTTTGAAATACCACTTTAAGTATTGCAGAATTAGTATATTCATATTTACTACATTTAAGCTAAACTTAATGACATCTATTTAGATGTACACTTTTTAAAAGCACATGTCAAACATTTTAAATCAAGCACACAAAGTAAAAGTGAACCTGTAATGACTCTTCTGTACTTAAATTATATTTCTAATACACTAAAGTATATTATTTTTTGACTTGGGAAATTAATTGTGATTGGGACAGTTTTGAATTTCTACTTAGTGAAAGCTTTCTCACCAGAAAAAAAAAAAAAAAAAAAGACCAACACATAATACGCTACTGAAGATGATGAGGTTGATCATATTCTTCATTAGCACAGCTTTTTAGCACTGTCACAATCACCCAAAATCACACTGTCAGACCCATCCAAACCTGAATGGGACAAACAAAAACGACCTAATTCCAAAAGTTAAAAAAAATGATATGATCACATTTTAACTGATTTTGTTGCAGTCACACATCAAACTCATGCTTCATTCAAAGGTCTGTGCATTAGCTACGACAACTTGATGACCTTATGATGGAAACTTGGTAAAACTTATGTCATTTTCCTCATCTCATGCATTGTAGGGCCGACTTCCTGTTTGATGCTTTTCCTGCATACATATGTGATGTGATCAATTTCAGAAAATAAACTCTGCATAGTTACACTGTCCCATTTGACCTTACATCCCAGTCATTGATTTGATGATTAACTTCAGATAAATTTCATTGCAAAAAATCTGAAATGACATAATTAATATGGAAAAAAAACAAAAAAAAACAAAACATGGTAGAGCCAAGTCATGAAATGATGTTGGAATGATCGACCATATGCTGCTTGGCCTGACTCTGCTTCCCTTTCGCCTTCACAGGATCTACAACAGGATGTGTGTCGGCACCACTGGAATGGTAGTGAAGGTAACAGGAGCTTTGGTTGCACTGGTGACCATCTACATCTTAGGATACGTGACAGGATACTACGTCCATCGGTGCTGATGGTGGAGCCCTGTCGACAAAGAAAAGAGCTCTGGGATGCTGGATAAACCACAAATTTAAAATGTGGTGTAAATAAAAGCCATCCTGTTATTTTGATATTTAAAGGAAATAAAATTGACTGTGATTCAGAAGCCATGTCACTCTAAGAAATGGAAAATGGAAGATTGTGTAAAAGTTTGTAAATGCTGATTTTATTCTGATGTGACTTCTTATGGTGATAATAAACCTGCTTTGTTGCGAACATGAATCAATATGGAGTCAACTGAATTTCTGAAAGTTAAAGTATCAAAGGATGTCCTGCAAATGCAATATGTGCATTCACTGAGTCTCTACTATCACAGTATTTTTACTGCTATGATAGCAGCAAATCAACCTCTGGTAGATTATCCTAGAGAGAAAAGTCTAGAGTTGACCTTGAGGACCTTGCTTCTCCACACTGCATAGTCAACACATTTTCTCAGTTATTGTACTTCATACATTTTGGTCAAGGCCGACTTCTTCCTGTGTAATGATACAGCAGCAGCATTTCTGGCACCACTGATTGACAGCAGAGGGATGTTTCTGCAGGCTGCTGCAGTCATAGTTTGTCTTAGTTCACACAAACCCATGGAAGGTTTTGACCGAGTCAGGATGTGTGCAAGGTGGGCTGAGTTTGCAGCAAATTAATGGATAATCACGTAGATCTGGAGACAATGCATTTTCACAGCTTTTTTCAAAGAACTAGGTATTCAATATGAGCACCTGTAACCACTGTGATAACCATACCATATCCACTATTATCACGTCTAACACGACACCAAGAATAAGGTTTCATAAATGTGAAATGGATTTGTTCTGCAATGAAAAGTCACTTCTGTATTTCAAACAAATCTGATCTCATTTGCTTTGATGCATTTTGTCCACATGTGGCAGACCAGGTCCCGATGTTGACCCCAGAGAGAAGTCTGTGTTTATTACAGCTCTGAAATATTCACTATTCAATATTATTCAGTATTCATATTTTGAGGATATGTAAGGTTTCACAGACATTGTGGACATGTGGGACTGGACGTTCAGAGCAGGGAATGACTGGTGCATGCTGGGAATCGAAACTTTCAAGTCACGTTTACCAGCTTGTGTCCTTCATCGGGGTCATTGAACAGCATATTGCAAACAATGTTTAATAGGACCATTTAAATGTGGTTTGTAATGGACTTTTGAACAATAAGACAGTGTCTCCTCTCTGTGCAAAACATTTGAAGCTGCGCCACAAATCCCTGTTCTGCATCAAGCATGCGACACGTTTCCATGAAATTTGCAGTGGATATTCGTTATTCCCAGAAGATGATTACAAATGTTTTTGGTGAGCCAATGGGCCCAACCATCAGGACAAAACATCAGCAAAATGTCAGATATCTTTTAAACAGAGTCTGATTTCTTTACAAATACCAGGATGGTACTGTATGTACTAAAGAACATATTAATCATTATAGTAGCCCAAACTGTAACTTTCTATGGAAACAATGTAATTTAACTTTAAAAACAACTCAATCAATGGGCTGATTAATTTTACATACAGTCAGCTACGTAAAATGTAATGTGAAAAATGTGAAAATCCAGATTAAGGTCCAGTCCTGGAACCAGAAATGTGCTCAAGTAAGTGATAAAGGACAAAATCCACAGACACACACTTTTGAAAACATATAATCCTAAATTTATGAGTAGAAAATGAGGTTCCAATAGCCTGAGTTTGACATATTAGGTGGATATCTTCCAAAGTGACAGTCTTAAGTCTTCAGTGTCAAATTCCACCTTTTATTACTTCCTTCCACTGCAGCTCAATGAGAGACTCAGAGTGCTGAAGCCTCATATAAGCTTCACGGATAAACTTGTGTATACTGTTCCCTCCATCACTCGTGCCAAAAGAGGAGGAAGAAAGAAACAAATCTTTTAGTGGCTGGTGTGGATTTATATTGAGGCATGTGTATACACCAAATATCCATATCATACCATAAAATAGAAACACCTCGGGCTACAATATGACTGTGTGGCACATGAGAAAAGCTGACATGCATATCAGTTGGGTTATTGAGTTCATTTCTGTTTTTGCCACCATCAGCTTCACTATATCTGGACCAAATCACTGACAGCATGTCATTTGGAAGTCTCTCTTATCTTAGATCACAATTACGATAATGAGGAAGCAATACAATTATATAATACAATACAATTTCCGTAGTGATAAAGCAACATAGTGCAGTCAGTCAGTGTGCAAAATCCAATAAATTTTTATTTTCATTTCTAAAACATTCTTACGAGACCATATAAAGGGCTGAGGTGTTTAACATATTTGGATGATGTCATAGACGGGCTGTTAACTTCATTACATCACTGAGAAAGAAAAGTGTCTGTGCTTGATTAAAATCAAACACACACACACACACACACACACACACACACACACACACACACACACACACACAAGATTAGACTTAAGATATAATTTTACTGTTCGTGTGGCAGGGCATTTAAGATAAGGTTAAGATTAATTAATTATTATAATTATAGACGAATTATTATTATTATTGTTGTTGTTGTTGTTGTTGTTGTTATTAACAGTTTAAATATCATTTAATCAAGACTATACCTGGCCCATAGCAAAGAAAGGTTTTTTTCTTTTTTATGCTGTTATGAAAACAACCTGCACTGGCACTGTGGTCTTGTTCAACTTTTGATGATACATGTCATCATGTGCACCACTTCGTGCACACATGTTTTGAACATGGGCCAAATAGCATGAATGCTTAGATGTAAGGGATTTAAAAACACAGTCCAGGCACAGTGCAGCAGACAGCATGGTGATCCTAACTGAGTTTGAACTAAATTTAAAACATCAGCTGCGGCTTGACAAGCCCATACTGCCCTCATGTGTCCAAACAGAAACAGCCTTACTGCAACCAGGCTGAAATTTGAGGGAATGCTTGATAAAACAATGTTTTCATGTGCCAATAATGCTCCTATCTCAGCCAAGAATACCAATTAAATGTTCTTGAAAATAGCAGCATTTTTTAAAGAGGTGCAATTCTAGAAGTATGTGACTGATACCTTTCAGAAGACAACCGTCACGGAGCCAGACTCAAGACTATAATGATTTACAGTGATGTCTGGGTCTGAATTGATTCTGATCAGATCAGATCACAAATATACAAGAATCAGGAAGTGTGAATGAAAAGATGTCAGTGTCACTCACACAGATCAGAACGGTTGCACTGTGGTGTATTGCACATGCCCTTCTGTGATCAAAGATGTGTGACAGCACTGAGTAAAAATACTCACATTTACATATGAGGTTTGGCTGAGAAACCTCAGTGGCAGACAACTTTCCTTCAACACTTCCGTTTATACCGTACCTGCTACTCTATGTCTAATAACATTTCACCTGAAGTTTGGGATTAATCACTTAACTATGTGATATATGGAAAAAAGAAATAAAGAGAAATGGTGCAGAAGAATTTCTTGTCATTTAGACTTTGTCGTATCTGATTGTTAGACTGGACCTGATGTAGGAGGATGTTCCGCAGCTGGCGTAAGTGTAGCCAGACTGCTGTCCATCCAGTGTTCAGAGGTTCATCACAAAGAGGTGCCACAGTGCAATGTAAATAGATGCAATCATAGAAATTTAGCAGATATGACGTTAAACTAGCATGGCTTTGCCTCGTATCAACATATCCAGATCGTCTCAGGAAAGAAATGCTACAGCAGAATTGTTTAAACTTTTAGACTCTATGATGTCAATCACCTCTGAATGTCAAACTTATGAGTCTTGTGAAACAGGGAGGGATGGCCACAGCTCATAAAGAGGCTCTCACTGTGTTCCTGTTGAACACACACCTGTAGCATGCTCGGGTAAAACAGTAAACGACGTCTGCTACTCTTTCTTGCAAAATGATCGAGTTTCTTCTTTGTTTACTGTGACTCGACTGAAACACAGTTAGCCACATCTGGCCATTTCTAATCAGCTGTGAAAAGCAGCATCAGACTGTGGGGAAATCCGTCAGTGTGATGTCAAATGCTGCGGACAGCCGAGAGGCGGATCTGAAGGAGCTCAGCTAACTCCACAGCGTGTCTGAGCAAAATGAAACATGGATGAGGAGGTCTCCGAAAGTTGGGAGGAAGCTGCTGATAGTGGGGTAAATTATGAAAGGCTCAATATATTTTCAGTACAGGCGAATAGCCTTTTGGTACCTTCTTTATGTGAACCTGGTTGTTTTTAGAAGTTCTGTTAACGTTGTGCTATGTTGATGACTACCGCGGGCCAACAATGTAGCTAAAGCTAGCGTTAGCTTTAAGAAACTTGGCGAGCTAACGTCAAGTAGCTAATGTTAGCCAGTGCGACGGGCTTAACATGGACTTAGCCAGCTAGCTAACTAGCCAAGTGACATTTACCATTTTTTTTTTAATTTATTACGTATGATATAGGGCTAATATGTCTAATCAGTAGTTAACTGTTTGAACTGACGAATATACATGACGCAAGCTAAACCCACGAAAGTACAGTCTTTGTTGAAATGCTTAAATATAGATTGACGTGTGCTAATGCTTAAGCTAGCTCTGTTTGCATAGCTAACATGGAAAATGTGTCAATTGAATGTTGGTGTTACGCTACTTCTCGGCAGATGTACACCTCGCACAAGACAGCAAAAGCCCCTTTCACAACCCACACTCATCTCAGATTTACTTGGTTTTGTATTTTGTAACGCTAACATTAATAAGTGTTGTGCTAAGCATTGATTCTTACTATTCCCCGCAATAGCGACAAACGTCAACCCAAGCATTCTGTAGGCGACAGCTAGCTTATGAATCAACGTGGACCGTCGAAATCTGACTATAATAAAGTGACGATAAGTTTACAAAATCAATTGGTTTGGCAGATTCTTTAATGGGGTCCAGTACCATTACATTATCGTATATTTAGCAAGTACATTTTCTATGGAGCCTGGCTGTAACTCTCCATGTTATGATGTCAGCTTGCTGAACTAACTTGGTGATTTCCTGTAGTTAACGAGGCCAAGTTGTTGTTGGACAACAATTTCGGCCATGTTGCCAGATAGTTGCCGGGTAGCGAGCTAGTTATGTCGGTCACATTTAGCTAACATTAGCTAACGTCGCGGTAGTTTGGCTATCGCTGGCTCATGACGTCAAGAACGTGGCTCTGAGGAGAAGTTGGTCAGGATGTGAGCAGCCCGCCAGGTTGAAGCTGCTCCTTTCTTAAATCATATCCCCCGGTGATTATTCAGTGTGAGAAGATATTTAAAATTGCACCCCATTCTACCTTTACTTAACATTTTTATCTGGCAACATTAGCCGGTTAATGTTAGCTAACTGCGCACTCCCTCTGTTATGACTTGGCAGCTGGCTTCCACATGTATAAATAGCTTGTAACTGAATCCTGCTTTCCATCCACTCTAGGCTTGCTTACTACCTGCCGCACTTCTCTTCCTAAACCCTAATCAAGCTGACCATGTTGTTTGTTGACATGATTGTATGTTTGGACTATTTTTTTCCCCACAGGAAATGGAAAAACGGTTAGAAGAGAAGCTAAGAATCAGCCAGAAAGAAAAGTAAGGCTTTACGAATGGAAGAGCGTGTCCCATATTTATGACTTTTTTAAATAATGGCGTTTTAAATAATGATGTATCTTGCTTGCCTGTAAAAGTATGCACCTGAACATAGCCTAAGACGTAAGACTTCTTACAGATCATTAAGAGCCACCACCAAGAGCCAGTTCATCTCAAGTGATGCACTGATTCCATCCACTTCATTCATTTTTTTAAGTGAGCTGAATTGAAGAGCAGATCCTAACAATTTAGAAATGGTCTTAAAACATGTATCAGGTCTGTAATGTTGCTGATTAGAAGGGACAAACTGAATCAGTACTAAATGTATTTGGGTTTCTGTCACAAGTCTTTTGGCCATGCATGCATCATCTAAGCTATTATTGGCACTGCCGCCCCCGCTTCAAGGTAAAGACCTCTTCCTGTCTGTCAAATCACTGATTTTTCCTGGACTGTCTCTTATTGGTCTGCTTTTAGGGAGTCCAGTAATAACTCTCCACGATCTCCATTGAAGACAACCATGGTGATACAAGACAACTCTCTTCCAGCAGCACCCCCACCTCAGATCCGCATTTTGAAGCGGCCTGCAAGTAACGGGTCATTGGGATCACCCTCGAATCAGAACAGGCCCACACCACAAGTTAAGTCCCTGGCCCAGCGGGAAGCCGAGTACGCCGAGGCCAGGAAGAGAATACTGGGCAGTGCCTGCCCAGAGGAGACGCCTCAGGACAAGCCCAACACTGACCGGTAATAATCCACAAGTGTTGACAGTTTAGAGGTTTTACTTGCAGCCTAATAAGGCCTTGCTCAAGGGCACTAACAGTAAGTAAATACCATGTTGTGCTGCAGACTCTTTGACTTTTTGTGAGCTAAGTATCCAACTGAGACAAAGGTAGCAAATGAATAAGCATTATTGTAAGATCCCTCCACCCCCCTTAATTCAGGTAATAAACGGTTTTCTTTGTTGAATATTTAAAAATCAGCAAGCAGTGTTTTGTTTTTTAAATTTACATAATTAAATTTTTACTTCTGCCAACAACTATACCACGGTCTTGAATTAAATGAAAAACCAAACAAACAAATCTATATTCAAACAGTATGAATAAAACAAGTACAGGTAGATACTCAAATTAACAATCAGAACTATAACTAAGGAGAAAATGGGATTAATTCCATCTGAATCCCAGATTAACTGTTAGAATCCACACATCAGCAGGGTGGTGAGGAGACTTGGTGACCCCCTCCTCCTGGTGTGTTACTTTTGGTTTCATTATATAGGCTGCAGCTATCAGAGGTGCATTGCTTTTGTCTTTGTGTTGGCTTGGCTGGGTTTTGCATGACAGGAAGTGTAACAGTAATCTTAGAAAGCTCTCCGATGGAACTTTGTAGAACTGCTTGAAGTTTCATTTCTTTTGTGTTAGTTGGATTTGAATGCCAGAATGAACCTAAAAATGGACAGTGAAGAAGAAAGAAACCCTCCTAATATCAAGATGCTGCAATATGACTGAAATCATGGGTGGATAGCTGCCTGTTGTGAGATGATGGGGATCCTGTAATCAAGACAGCTCAGGAGGAAGTTTTTGCCCAGCAGTTGGCACATGCGAAAGGATGCTGTCTCTAATTTATTCCTGTCTCTTGTTTTTCTGTCAGGCCAGGGCGCAATAACTCAACATTGCCTTCAGAGGACACCCGATCAAACAATCACACTGTCGGGCAGCCAGACAGTACCCAAGGGTTCCGACAGCACAGATAAGTGGGCCCCAGGGCCACCCAGCCATTGAGGGGAGAGAGATCAAGGCCACCTGAGAGCAAAGACAGTAGTGTATTCTTAAAACTCCCTTCCTTCATTTCCATTTTATTGGACGGCTGCAAGTACAGCCACACTGCTGCTTCCTGCTAGCTGTCCCTTAGAACTGACAGGGAGTGAGGAACTCCAAATGGAAATGCGCTCTCTTCTCTCCCCTCTCCAGTCTGTTTGACACTGTGATGATGGACATCTTCTGGACTCACTGTGATGATCCCTTTAAGAAATGCCCCTCACCTCCGTCTCTCTCCTCCTCCAGTGCCCAGCTGCTCCGTCTCAAGACGCCTGCAAGGCGGAAGCAAAGACTTAAACAAAGGATGGCAGAGAGAGGAGAAGTGACAGGCCATAGCAAAATGAGATGAGCTGGTACTTGGGCAGCAGCTTCTCCTCAGCAATAATACCAGATATCACATCTCACACCTTTACATATGTTTTTAGTTTTTCAGACGTAGGCTGGCAAATTTTTATCTTTTTGTTTTTCTTGCTTGTCTTTAATTATCTATATAGGGATGCTCTGATATCTACCGAGTACAGATAAAAGTACTTCACATCATACATACACCACCAAGAATCCTTTCATTAAAACAGTATCTAGTATTGAGATTTTTAAATGACACATATCTGCAGTTTTTTATGAAATAGGAAACAACATTTTTCAACGTTTGTTTGGTGATGAAATGGTCTAAAATGCTACGTTTTGGTTGCTCCTTACGGTTTAAATACATCCTGGGCTGCAGCTTGTGGTGTCACATCTCCCAGAGTAAACTCACCTCTAATACTGAGTGTTTAACGGGTCCCGGCCCAGTACCTCGAGCTGTCACTACATCCCTAATATGTAAATTGCCATGAGTTTTTAAAAACGGTGGGTAAGGGTCATGTGTGTTGAAGTTGTGTATGTGTCAGATTCTGTTTATGGTGTGTTTTTCTTTTTTTTTTTTTTGATTTAATCTTTTCAGCTGTCTTCCTTGGACCGTCACATCATTATTTCTATCTACAAGTAAAAACCAAACAAAAAAAGAAGACAAATGAAAGGAGTTTGTGGATTTAAATCCATTTTTAAGTAGCTTTTCTGCCTTTTTGTATGAGACGGCAGCAGCGTCAGAGCAGTATTTTAATTGAAATGAACCAAAATCCCATTTTAAAATCACCCCATATGTCAGTTTATTCAGATGTTGTCATGTGAAGGTGGTGTTGGCGGCAACTCAAGGGGAAAGTCAGAGGGGGAATTTACTGCTGTGCTTCACAAGCCTTGTGGTCACATCTCCACCTCGTCACCAGTGTGCTCGTTTCTCGGCATCCCTCACTGACGCACAGCACGTAGGAACTCAGGTGCAGGTGAACGAGACTGAATGAATGATATGAACTAAGATTGTATTTTTCCCGCAGGTTTGATTGCTCAAACAGCAAATGTCCATATTAAAGCTTGGGCTGGCACTTTGTTAGAAACAGTGCTGCTGAGTGCAGTGAAACGTGACTGAAACAATGTCCCCAGATCATGAATCCCTGTTTTTGTTTTTTGTCTTGGCTGTTGGGATCGGGGTCACAGAAGAAACTGTAACGTCACCCTGTGTGTGACTGTTGAAAAACTGATGGTCCACTGCTGAAGTGGATCATAGAGACACAGCTGTATGTGAAGCAGAGAGGCAGTGACGATCTGGCTGACCAGGACCATTGTGCCCAATAGGTGTTCCTAGTTTTTGATCTTTATTTGTTCAGAGATCTCAATAAAGCCATATTCAGAGGTGCACATCATCAATAGAGAAGTTTTTGTAACGGTTCAATTCAGCTTGTGCCTCCTGCATCACATCTTTACTTCCTGGTTGTTGATTTTAGTACTGTAGTTCAAGTAACAGAATATATCCAAGGGAGAATTCACCGATTAGATACAGAAAAGAGAGTCAAGTTCTGGAAATCCAGCCGCAGAGCAGGAGACAGATGGGTTTGGCTGAGATCTGAGTGAGAACACAAACTGCCTGTAAATACTGATTTAATAAAATGATTTGCAAAAAAAAAAAGCCTTTCGTTTTTGTGATGTATGTTTAATTTCCTGGTTTATGCAAAGTTGCTCACAGTAATTGCTTTTGAAGTCAATGGGAACATTATCAGTGTGAGTACCAGGGACATAATTTCTGATACTGCTGTTGAATACTTTTACTGGCTCAGCTGACCCTTTCATTGGCTAAAACATGCAAACCCACCAGCACAGTGTGGCCCTGTAACAGCCCTGAGGGCACACTGTTAAATGAGGCCATAACTTGACAGAACAAAACACGCTACAGTTTAAATAAAAATAGTTTTATTAATACAGGTAAAATATGACTTGGCATTGGTTGGGGATGTGGCTCAGACATCCACTTTGATTGGCTTGGGTGACTGACAGTGTCCAACAGGAGAGAAAGCAGACGCTAGCTAAGACAGATGATTGTGTGATCTGTGGGGACCAGGGGTTGATTAAGAGGCGGCCACGATGGGGAGTTAGACAGAAGGATGTTCAGACGTTTATACTGTTTCTTTGACTCACGTCTCCCACGCAGTAACCGCAGACAGTTCAGGATACCTGCGTCTATTAGCACCTGGAAAAAAAACAAGCTACAGTCAACAAGGGCTTTTAGGAATATTTTACACTTAACGAGATTGTCCATTTGGAGTATCAATCGATGAAAACAGACAAAAAGCAGACATTGTATAAGTACAATACACTGTTGTGCATTTTCTCTTGTCTAATTATGTGGCAACATTTACTTAAGAACAATGTTCGTGTGCAGAGGAGAGAAACCTCCTCGCATGTTGTGAAATTAGGAAATGGCAACTTCAAACAGAAAGAAAAACAGCTTGTAATATAAAATGTTCAAGAATCTGCTTTTCCATTGGTCCAGAAGCAATGCTTTAGTACATTTGAATGAAGTTTGAACGTTTCATGATCGCAAAAGTCAGTGCTTTGCTTTTAAATCTGAGGTTTCAGACTTCCCAGGTGTATAGTTTTCAAGAATTTGGTTCATCTGATGCAGAGAGCAGACACTGACCCCCCACACCAGCAATGGTGAGATTGAATGTACTGAACATGCACAAGTAGTCAGAGAAGTTACAGTGGGCATTTTTACAACCTGCAGTGGATCTTCAAGAACAAATTTTACGTGGATTATAACTTTAATGTGAAGCATCATGGACAATCCCAACATCTGTTGTATCCACAGACTCGTGCGTCTCATCTGGTTGGTGTTGGAGCTCATGTAGCTATTTTTCATGTAAATGTCGATAAACAGTTGTCCTAAGAGGGGACATTAAAGGTTCGTATCATCACCTACCTCCACAATAAAACAAATGAAGAAGTTGAGAGCAGCCACAGCGATGAGCAGCATTTTGAAGCCCATATCAGAGATGTCGTACAGCAGAAGTTGCTGGCGAGCCCAAGACCCAGGAGACACCACCAGCCAAGTCATCAGGGCCAAGAGGAGAAACAGCAGACAGAGGAAAATCACTGCAAAGATAAGAAGAAAAAAATCACTTCTGAGCTGAGATTTCTAGTTTCACTTGTAATATTAGATTTAATTAAGCTGACAACTATGAATATCTGGCCATTTTTTCAGCATGCATCACTCTTCCAACCCCACATCATCATCCTAGGACGTCTCTGATCACTCACCATTGTGGTAGAGAGGTTTCTTGTGAGGGTAGCCCTTGGTGACCACCACAGCCATGATGATGTACTGGTAACCTGATAAGGAAAACACAACAGTGTCCTCCATGTTGGGCAGATTGGCTGTTCCATACACTGTCGAATTGAGTGGAATATACCTACAAAAAAACCCCCCCCCAAAAAACAACCATGTATTAAAGTGCATCATGTGTGGGTGAGATGCTGATCCTTTTCTAACCAGTTACTGACCAGTCCTGTGAGGTGGTGATGAAGAACACGGCCAACTGGCCCAGGATGATCATGCAGGTGTGGATGAAGAGGCTGCCCAGGACAGGCAGGGTCAGCAGACTGGCAGCGGGGCGGCGGGAGTGCAGCTCCTTACTGGGGCCTCCTCTCCCCATCACGATGGCCAGCACAGTCACCAGAAAAATGTCACAGACCAGGAACTGCAGGTCAGCCATGGTCGTCTTCACCTGGACAACACACACGTCAAGATGGCAGGTTTAAAAAAAGGGCTACTTTGACAGTGAGGGTGTGAGGTGCTCCACGGCTACTCACTGTGTACAGGATGAGGATAGCAGAAAACTGAATGAGGCTGTACAGGGCCATGTATCTGAAGAGACTGAAGGAGGTGATCAGGGAACATCGGCCCTCTCTGCGCAGACAATGAAGAAAAACGTGTTATTATCTCTTCTCCTGCAGATAGTGTACCAAAACATTACTGGTTTAGTGGGTGCTCAAAGACGTCATCCACATCCACCCAAGCTTTCGACCTCAACAGATGTAATGCTTTCTGCTTCCTCACCTGATAAGCAGCGGCACACAGCTGATGTTTTCAGTCTTGGAAGTGAAAGGTGAAGCGACTGAAGCCTCAGCATCAGACAGGGAAACCCCGACATCAGCAGCCCTCAGAGCCCCACAGTCATTGGCCCCATCCCCACACATGCCCACCCGGTAGCTGCAGTAATAGGAGGGGTTTGACTAATTAGTGTTTTATTTAAAGGCAGGTCGCAGCCAGTGTTTTATATATATATATATCTATATAGAAATATATATATTCATTCTCTGTTGCTCTCAGTATATTCCTAAATGTTCATTTGCTTTCTGCTCTTCCTCTGTGTTTCCCATCCTTCTGGACTCACTTTAGTTTCTGCAGCTCTTTCACCAGCTGGGTTTTCTGGTCAGGAGACATGCGTGCAAATATTGTAGTTCGCACCAAAACCTGCAATGACAGCATGTGAGAAAAAGAGCACTGTTGGCAAACAATTGACCACCATTGATTTGACTTCTTTCAATCATCATCTTTGTTATTCAAATGAAAATAGTGCTTGTAATAGAGTCTGTTAAGTTATCCTTCATGGATCTCCACATGGAAGTTCATTCTCTGAATGTAACCTCTGAGCTGCCGTGCTGAGGGGTTAGCACTGCCAAGATTGTGCTCATTATGTGCTGCCCCCATGCTCTTTGTCTAATGCAACTTAACCATTGTCCATGTCACTACACCCCTAGTTGTTGTATGCCTGTGTCATTGGTGTATTAGTGCAGTCCACTGTCAGAATATTCCTACTGGGATTACGTAACATACATTACCTTTGGCAGATAATCAGGGAAGTGGTCACAGAGGGCAGCAAAAGACTTGCCATTAATAGCTAAGTGATAGCCAAATCCACCCTGGTACAGGCCCTGAGAGGAGGAAACAAAAGCATCAACAACAGCAAGCAATATTCATTACAGATGAGGAGCATAATTATGGCTACAATCCAAAGTACCACAGCGTGACTAACATTTTCAAGAGTTCTTTCACAGAAACGTCTCACACAACAATCCTCCTCTTCCCAGATGTCTAAAATATATTCTGTGCCAGGACTGAAACAGACTGAGGAGCAGTGAGCTGCAGCGTTGTGTTGGAGCAGGACCAACCTGAGTGATGACCTCAATGGAGCTTTGGGTATCTGTGGCCCCTGCATCTTCCACGTTGAACATGAGGGTGGGCATGGACTGGGCAGTGTGGGGGGTTGCGTTGACGAATATCACCTTCTCATCAAACCCCACCATCCCACAGCCTTTTGCTACATTGACTGCTGTCAAAATGTTGTCCCCTATGTGAAGAACAACAAAGCAAGATTTGACAATGACACTGATGTCATTACGTTGATGCCTGCAACTTAATGCCTTCATGAAGAGGGCGTGCACAGCGCCATTGGGCTGTGGTTAATACAAATACAAAAACATCTCACCAGTGACCATGACACTGCGAAGGTGTGCCAGTCTCAGGATATTAATAACCATGGCACTCTCTGGCTTCACTAAGTTCTTCATCATCAGCAGGCCCACGAACTGCATGTCTTTCTCTACCTCCCCTCTGTGAAAGACACACCACTGCATTAACTCACTGTTGTAGCTTGTAGATTGTGTTTGCAGCACCCATAACTGGACGTACTACACTCTTCATGCATTGGGAAAGAAGGAGTCTTTGGAGTCAGGGCTCCAGACTGCAACCAGTTAGTCACACACTGTGTCCATTTTTGGAGACATTGCTACACAGTTTTATAACTGCGAGCACCAGCGCAACTTACAAATGTGGCCCCTGTTTATTTTTTGTTTCGTTTTTTAAAATCATCATCACATGTCATGTGAAACATCAGTAGCGGCATGGCTAGCTGCCCCAGAAAAAAAAAAGAAAAAGGTTTCAATCATCTGATCCACTTCCTCAATCGGCCAGGGACTCAGTTGTTGTTGCTGTGCAACACATTTTTTATTCTACCCACAAGCTCCAATCTGCCTTCCCAGATGAGAGAGGTGACCCATGACCAGATTATCATAGTTTATAAAAATGCTGCATACTGATTCTACAGCCATTTCTTACAAAAGATGTATAACGCAGACCTACTGATTCAACCCACACTGGACATACTCAAATGAGTCAGTTGTCACTCTGTCAATGTAAGTAAAGAGTCCATCTGCAGTGTGGAGCTATAACCAAATCAAACATCCAGTATAAACTCCCACAGGCATCACTGTACACTGGCAGTAACAGAAGTTCCCTTATGAGCTCTCTCCAGGGGTCTGTCTGACGTCTGCTAATTATTCAGTAGGACACCTCTTCTTACACCTCAGTGTATTTGTGTGTGATAGTCATATCTGGTTGTTGTAGAAAATGACTCTGTTATGTTGCTGCATGCTGGCTTCAGTGGTGCTCCTAAAAGTTCCAGTAGGGAGTACCAGTGATACTCGAGGAAAAGTCTGGAGCCCTGGACGAAGCCACAGAGAAGTCAGAAATGCCGACTCAGTTCTCACCTTTTAATGGTCCTTATGTCAGTGTTGCCTAATGGTTTACAGGCAAGTGCAAGAACCCTGAGGCCTTCACTTGAGAAGTTTCGTAGTTTGCTGGAGAACTGCGCTGGCACTGTGAACATACAGCATCCTGTTAATCTCCGACACTGACGATACCTGATCCACAGGAGCTGGTGTTAAAACATTTCCATTTCAAATCATTAAAAATATTGTCCTGCAGTCACATATTTACACTTAAAAGGATTCATATTATTGTTATTCATGTCATTAATGATGAGTTACTGACCAGTTTCTGCTTGGCAGAGACTAGCCACCATCTCTGGGGATCCTTTGAGGAAAGCGAGAGCTGAGTGTCCCCCCCGGGCCACCGTCACCACACTCATCCTCTGCAGGGCCGAGGAGAAGGGAAACCTCTGAACAATGGCCACCGCCTCGCTTGTGGACTGACAGCAGAATGAAAGAGAGAAATAACTATTGTGCAACACTGGAAACTCCATACAAATTGAAAACTGACATTGTAGGGACACAGTCAGCAAGCCAGGCAACTGCTGGTTTACCCACTTCTGCCTTTCTTGTGTTATTTCATACATTTGCCACATTATCGAAATATGATGCTATGGTTAAGAAATGGAAAGGCCTTTATAGACCTGGGACATGACGAAAATGCAAACTACTCATCTTCAAATATTTTTGTATCAGAACTTTTCCTACTGACGGTTGCAACGTTTGTTCAATGTGAGGTTCAAACAGATTTGCGCCACATGCTGCCTGTGATACATTCAATGTGTACGGTGGACCATCAGTTTGACAACATCATGCAGTTCATTAGTAATTCCTCTAGATGACAGTGTCTACTAATTCCTGCTTCTGCTCTCCTGGTGAGCTTGGTGCTCTATGTAGAACATAACACATTAGCTTACATTAGCCAAACCTGCTTTAACACTGTTGCCTTGCTACAAACTCTAATACATCCAAAGTACAATCCATAAACTATACAGTACAGGGTTCTGAGACACATGAGGGAGGGATGGTGGGGACACTCACAGCTCCTTGAGCTGGACATCTCATAACAGCCAAAACTTTGTGGCCTCCGAACTCTGCATCCAGTGCTTTTCCGTCTCCCTCTGGCTCCTGGAGCGTCTGGAGAGTGACATACAGTTTAAAGATGCTGATTTGAATCAACATGTTAGAGCAGAGGTTCAGGGAAAGATGAAATGTTCTGAGAATGGATCACCAGAGACACACAAGAACATAACTGCTTGTGTTATGACATAAACATTAACATTTGCAAATTAATTTAACATTTGCAAGTTAATTAATGAGGGTTTTTTAAGTAAGCCAGTAAAGCATCAACAAGGTACTGTTTCAGTATGTCATGAAAACTCTCAAACAATACACAGCTCTAGTCAAGGACCTTTTGAAGTAGCTAAAATAAGCTTTACAGTATCATACCCAACCAGTGGACTCGACCATCTTGAGCTCCAAAGGGTCTCCGAGGGGCTGACCTCGCAACAGTGTCACAGTGTGACAGCAGGCCAGACCTGAGAGCATGTGCCCAGGAGACAGGAGTCTGGGCTCTGGGACCAGCTCAGAGAAACCGGCAGGTCCCCCCTCCATCACTCCCCACACATCCAGACCCTCCTCTGTTAGAGTGCCTGTCTGGAGAAACAAAAGTACTCTGATGAAAGGAGACTTCAACACGTCAAGTGGTCATGACTGTCCTCCACATACACAGTGAACTTCAGTGCATGGATCCCCCCTCACCTTGTCAAAGCAGAAGACTGAGACCTTGCCACAGATGTTGATACGCGGTGGACTGATGCAGAAGACGCCCTGGTTCTTCAGCCTGCGCTGGGCATAGATCGTGCCAGTGGTGATAGCAGCAGGCAGGGCAGGAGGCACTGCAATGGTCACAATATCCAGACTCCTAATCACCAACTCCACCCAGGTCACCTTGACACATCCACACACAAGTAAGAAATATCATTTCATTTATTCCTTGGCATGTCAAATAAAGACAAGGCAGACATTATTTGGACCTTACATTGTAGCTTGTACTTACATTGGTTTTGAAGAGCACCACAAAGCTGTAAATGGTGCCAATCAATGCTGAAACAATAAGGAACATATTGGAAAAAGTTTTAAGTGGTGCTGAATTATTTGTCAAATAGGCATCAAATACACCATCTGAGTAACTCAGCTGCAGATACAGATAACGTTTCCTTCTTCATACACTCATGAAACAAAGTTCAGTCAGATCTAAACTAAGCTAAAACTCTTACCAACAAAACCCAGGATGAGCAGGAATTTGGCAGAATCTTGGTAGAAGCGGAAGTTGGTCGGCTGAGGATACAAAATGGAGCTGACCAGGTTACCTTTAGCTGTGAAAAACCCTGAGGAGAAGCATGAGAAGTGTCTTGAGTTGGAAAGCAAACATGAGCACCTAAAGGTGACCTGTGGAGTTTCCTTGTAAACAAACTAAAGTTATGTCTACATTCATTGTTCCTCACCAAAATGTATCCACCGGTTACCTTTAACTGTTAATGCTCACTAAAATGTTACTGATTCAGATCACAAGTTTCTCTACCCACCAGTGCTTGTGACCACAGCGACAGCACCGCTCCCTCCCGGCCTTCCCCCTTTGGCCTGAATGAGCTGGGTACCACAGAAGAGAGTGTGTCTGCGCTCAGCCTCTGAACTGTACTTCCCTTCACCAGCCGGCAGTGGGGTTTTCAGCACAGGGACACTTTCACCTGGACACAGTAATGATGAGGACAGGTTAATACATCAACCCCTCAATGGAAGACCAGCTGGAGGTTGGTGTCATGTCCTTCATGACATGAACATAGACTCTTTTGATGAACTGGCACCAGTTTGCAGTCATCTTGAAAATCACTTTTCACGGCCAATTTGTGACCCTAATGGTTTTGAAATGTGACATGACCTTTGAAGGGCATTTTTTAATTCAATCCTTCATAAAAAATGAAAAATGCAGCAGCAAAACACTGACGTTACTCAGTGTGGAATCGGTGGGTTCTGAGGGGCCTGGTGATCATGGCATTTCATTAACACAAAGCAGAGCAACTAATCAAACAGATGAAGTTAGAGAATTTGACAAATCTCTGCAGCTACGCTCTGCCTGAGGTGTTGAGGGTTTGATCACCTGTCAGCATGCTCTCGTTGACCAGACACTCCCCAGCCAGCAGGGCAGCATCACAGGGCAGCAGCAGACCTTCCTGAGGGATGATGAGACAGTCGCCGGGGACCAGGTCCACAGAGCTCACACACTCCTCCACTGAGAAAACACACAGCTAGGAATGAATGTGCAGGTAGAGAGTTATGGATGGCAGTCAGTCCATGTAGTGGCCATTTGTCAAAATATAGGCTATAACCTTTAACTAAACTTCAAAAATGTAAATCAAAAAGCCACTTTGCACCGTGGGCTTGTAACTTACGCAGGCAGAAGAAAGTCAATGTCCATTTCAAAGTTTATGGGTTTTCTCTATTTATTTTTCCAGAAGCAAGCAAACGAAGAACAAAAAAATCCTGCCTCTCCTGCTCTGGTAAAAAACCATAGGCCCACCCAGGTGCATTCTGGTCCTACACCTACCCTTCTACCTATGTGCCTTCTGGTGCCCATAACCAAATTCTGAAACAAAACAAATGAACAAAATAATAAGTAGACAAACTAAACACTAAACTGGGAAATAATTTAACTAAACAAACAACTACAGAAAATACTAAAGAACTCTAATCTAAACAAAACAAACCTCTAAAATAATCAAACAAAAATATCACTTAGAATTAGCAAACAAAAACTAAAGATTAACAAACAAATAGCTCCCACAGTCCAATATAACAAAATCCCTTCCTGATTTGTTTACTTGTTTTTATTCACATTAATGAGAGCCAGAACACTCATGTTCAGCAGCTAACCCAGTAGCACAAAGCACACACCCACAGCAGTGAGCAGTAAATGCCAGGCCGTGTAATCGATTCAGTCTGAAAGACTGACGTTATTACGCTTGTGTTTATATGGCTGCAGCATTTAACAGAGTTGTTTATCTATGTATTTATTAATGGAACCGGTCTTCTCATGACTACTCCTGTCATGGGCTCGTCCTCTGGCAGTACTCAGGAAGTGCGTTTGAGTATTTTGGGGGAGTGGCTTTGGATGGAGGCATGAAGGGAGGGGATGGGAGTTGTTCAGTTGCATTCTTTCAAAATCTAGTTTACTCTTGCTGGTTTCTCCAACATCACCAAAGCCAGCTTTAATAAAGAGGCCGACTGCCTCTCTTTTCCATCCATGATTTCACCCCATTTGAGTGGTACCCATGCAGAACTGACAACTGCAGTGTTCCTACTGAGGACAAGGAGCGGGACATGGAATCCCAGAGATAATTCTACAATTGATTGCCTAAAATTCTACTTCAGACTTTTGATTTTCAGTCCTGAGAAAAGGGGAACTAAAACATTGGTGGTTCCACAGATGTGTCTAATTACGGAGAATACATAGCAGCTATTATTGTCTACCATCTTAAACAACACCTGGGTACAGCATCGCTGAGCAAATTACAATCATATTATACTATTTCTGACCCCCTTTCAAATTATGGTTATTCATCACTACTCTAAACCATGGCTATGAATCAACACCATAACCCTCTTCACCAGGTCCTCATCAGGAAACCAAGGTGCTGCTCTCACTCCGCCTTCTGCTGTGTTCCTTTGGCAGGCTAAAACACTTTCTGCGCCAAATCTTTTCATTGTTTATCTGCCACTTTTCCACCATCAGATGAAGCACATTACTGCAGGACTCATGTTAATGCCAAGTGAACAGCATGGCCATATATAGCAACTGAGTAACAAATCCACAAACATCAAGAGGAAGAGAAAGTAGAAGAAATTCATATTGGAAGAAGACATTTGCAAAAACTCACCTCCTGAGTCTCTCCGTATAGTGACATTCGTGACAAACTGGGCCATGTCACGAAGAGTGACGCTTTGCTGTGAAGTAAAAGGCCGAATAAGGTTTATACAATATTATTCACAACCACACCAAGAGCTAAACACATAAATTCTAATTACATGAATTATCTCACTAGAGGCTCACCTTACGTGTCTCATAAAGTGAGATACAGACGGACAACATGGAGATAATGAATATACATATGGCGTAAACAATATAATCATCAATCAACCATAGGGTGATGCTGATCAACTGGAAAATGTAGAACGGGTTGAGGACCTAAAGAAGCAGATAAAGAGAGAAAAAACGGATTCAATTTAATAATTCATCCAGATTTTGAATAAAATTTAAACATTCAAAACCATCATTAAAAAAATCCACCTGTGGGAGGACAAAAGACAGACTGGTTCATCTCACCTCCTCAAACAGGAGTTTCACATAAGACTTCACAGGCACATCAATGAGGTTGGGCCCATACACGCGTCTCCTGAAAGAATTCACATCATGAATTACTCTGCAGCACCCTCAGAGGTTTAAACTCGCTTTATTTCTCCATTCATGAATCCTTGCCAACCTCAAGCTCTGCTTCAGGTGACTCAGGCCCTTTTGGAAGCCATACAGGTCCTTGCAGGTCCAGTCCTCATTGAGGACACTACAGACAGAGATGGAAGGTTTCAACATTGTGATTAATCAAAAGGTTATAACAGGAAATAATTGAATTTCTATTCATCAAAAAATTAAAACAGTCTGAGTTTAAATAAAGAGTTGCTCAGTATGCAGTGACTTCTCATAGGCTCCTGGGTTTCCTGTTTCAGTACCTAACATGACAAAAAGCTCCTTTTGTGTCCAGCCAGATGAAGCGCATTCCTTCAAACAGGTAGTAGCGCAACAGAGTTTTCTGAAACACAAAAAAGTCACTTTTAGTCTGGGAAAGAAGATCCCTCTGGACTTTATTCTGCCTAAAAATCTCTAAACGTTGGCTTCTGCCTCACCTCCTCACTGTAAAGCTGAACTGTATCTCTCCATTGTGTTTCCTCCAGCTCTCCCAAAGTCTCCAAACTGAAAGTGACAAACCAAGTCAGCATTTTCCTTTTGTCTTTTTAACAGTTTTGTTGTTGTGTTGAAAGGCTAAATGTGATGCTTCCAGAGGACAGACATAGAGATGCAGCTGACCTGCCCTCCTCCACCTCCTCTGTGAGGACCTCCACCACATGCTGCTGACCAAAACTGTCCTGAAGGAAAGACAACACAAACACATTTGTGATTGCTGGAAAAGAGGCACTTGAACAGCCAAGATAGGGAAACATATAATGCAGCGAAGACAGAATACTGCCAGACACATGGTCCTCTTTTTATTCATGCTGGGTGATCAGAATGTCATGAGACAGAACCAACACATATAAAGTATGAAATCAAGGTATATATAAACTGTGTCCCGAGTTCACCCACACAACCTTTGAAGGTGGATGTTTGCAAACATGGCAACTGTGTACACAAATTCAACGCTCCACCCATAAAGTACATGAGAATCAGACAGTTGGTAGGTGGCTTGAGTAATAAATGCTGAAGTGAGATGAGGTATTTACAACAACCTGATATGGATTTTTAAAGGCCAATGTTTATATTATTTATATTATATTAAGGTTTTGTGCCCATGTCAACCTATCAACAATTCAAGTATACAGTATCAGGCAGAATTCATTTCTTGCCAGTGCAGAAAAGACAGCATTTCAGACATCCACTGACACTAACATTTATGAAAGTCTTTCAAGATTAGAGCAGCACTTTGAATGCAGAAATCATCCACACTTAATTGAACATTAAGTTAGAATACAGACCGGACTGAGAAAGTAACATTTCAAGTGCACGTCTCTTTAAGAACATGAAAGGATAATGTGGGACAAAGTGACACGCAGTCAGTTGCAATTCTTGCTTCAAATCTGAGTAGGAATAGATTCACTTTCTTACTCTTATTAACAGAATGTCTGCCAAAGCCAGAGGGCAGGAGCAGCAGCGGGCGAGGACGCCAAGCCGTGGGCACCAGTGAAACACAATCAGGAGGAGACCCAAGGACAGCACAGCAGCCAGACGACACAGCCACACTCGCCAGCGCACCCACTTATACCCTTGAGCATCCTTGTGGGGCAAAGAAGTCAGAGAGTGAGTTCAGATTCAAACGGAGGCTCATTTCCATAAAACTGGTTAGCTTATCAGCATCCATATTAAATGATACAAAAGCCAGATTGTGATAGTGGCTTGTTCTGCTTTCAACAAGGAAACCTCAACCAAATATTCAAAGTCACTGATTCCTCTGTATGTGTAAATAAAGCAAGGGTATAGGGAACCATGCACATCTCCAAGTTCTATATCTAAAGTTGACAAATGTTAGTTTTCACCACACCAAGCAAGTGAAGCGCATAAGCACTACCACTTCAGCCTGTCCACCTGTCAACACAGACTATTTTCCCCACATTTTCCTCTATATCTAAATCTTTGTTACAAACATTGCTTGTCACACTTGTGTTAGTTGAGCAGAAACACTGAGAGGGTTCTTACCATGAGTGAGTCAGGACCAAGCAGGGGGTCTGGTGGACTGGGTGAGAGGAGTCCGCTCTGCGGCTCCACCACACTACCTACAGATGACAGGTTGAGCTCAATTATCGTGACAATTCCTCTACATTTAAATGAATGGAGCAGCACAAAGCACAGCTTCAAAGTCACTATGAAGAAAACACACCACAAAGCTCTCATCAAGCCCATGTGGCACATGGCAGTTACCTTTTGAGTGGCACGCTTCAATCCCATCTTTTGAATGAGGACATGGTTTGGTCTGTACAATGTGGTCTAAACGTCATGTTATCAGACACCCTGAAACTTCACCACTACATTCATAGTTTAGGTCAGAGTGTTTAAAAAAAAAAAACTGCTTTGGGATGTTCCGTTCAATGAATCCCTCTACAGACTGGAAAAGACAGGGTGGAAAAACAAACAGAGGCAAACTAGGAAAACAAGGGAGATTAAGAGTTTCTGTAAACTGGAATGATGTCACTAAACACACACCTGAGTACGACTTAGACACGTTGAGCTCCTGAAAAAACATTAACTTTTGCCGGCTACGGAGGAGAGTAAAACACCCCATTGAGTATTTTACGTTTGCAATAAACAGGCAGTAAAAACAGAGTATTTCTAATATACAGTAACCGACGGCATGAAAAATACCGCAAAGAGCAGCAAATGGTTTGTTTAACACGATGGTCGCTTCCGCTTCCAAAGATCCCGAAAAGACGAAGCAAAACCAACTTCCTTCACATGAACAGGCTGGAGGAAGAATGTGCTTACCGTCAACCCGTGACCGTCAGTCTAAAACAGGTGTTTTCCCCAAAATGACGAAGATGAAGGCTGAAGAGCGAACGAATGAACGTCAGAGACGCCGCCGGTACATCCAGCCTGCCCTTCTCCTGCGACAGCGCCCCCGTTTTTTTGTTTTTTCTTTACTGTGAGTGGCGCACCTGACGAGCCGACCTGTTCCACTGATACAGGTCTAACCGGCTACACACGCAAATATGGGACACAACCCACGCAGCTATTTCTGGCGACAAATAAATAACCAAACAACATCTCGCCAGTGAAACGAGGAAGGAGAGGACGCTTCATGCGCTCACTGTGGACAAGAGCTTCACGCGCTGAGGAACGGACGGTACACTACGCTACACGTGCAGTGAAAACAAAGATTATCTATCTACGTGTTGTCGTATCATCAATTCGTGGTTGGCTCATAAACACAGCGACAGCAGCAACCTGATAAGAAAGGCAGACATCTTAATGTTGTCGCTTAGTTCACACATCAGTCTTATGAAAGCCATCATCAAAGTCTAAACGATTAGTTCAACATCACGATATCTCTGACGTAATTGTTTCCGCATGATAAGAGATTACGTGTGCTCCTAAAATATGTTCATATGTACTTATTCTTTGTGTGTTATTCCTGTGGCTGGTAACCGACTTGTTGCTCACACACAGCACAAGAAACCAAAGAACAGCGTCATCTGTTTTGTTAATATACTTATGACTGTAATCATGTGGAAGCTTTCGAGGCAAATGCAGCTGTTATTTGGTCAAATCACATGCTCTCTTTGTTCTAACTGGGTCAGTCTCCACCAAAAAAGGATCAGGTCTGCAGTCAAAGCCCACTGGTTTAAGGTGATTCCTCATGGTTTGCTGTGTGTCAGACTCTTTGGAGTGACCTGGTTCAATAAAGCGACACTGTAGCAGCCAGTGTTTCCTTCATGTCTGCAGTGGTATGTCCGTGAAGATTGTCATTCATCTAGGTCACGGTACAAAGCACTTAGAAGTCTGAAGTGGTATTGAATTCCAGCTGGTTTCAAGTAATCCATTCATTCATGTGCTTCACTGAAACAGACTGTCTCAACACACACAGGAATTCCAAGTGCCTGGAAGTCATTTTTAATTACCTTTGTTCTGGCCTTCAATCAACTGTGGCTTGATTCCACGAGACATGGCTGTGTCACATGCTGGCTGCGACATGACCGCTGGAACTGATCCCGGCCACTCTAGGCCAGTGGTGTTCAAACTTTGCATGGCCGAGACACACCAAAGGGCAAGCCAAAATCTCAAAGCACTCCTTTATTCAGATCTGTCCAAAACAGCCTCTATAACACGTTGTAGCTGCTTTAATACGTGTTACAGTGAGGTTCAACTAAACAATCTACCTATAGCCTGTATAAAACAGTGACGACAGGTTTCAGGACATGAACATATTTGCTACGCCTTTTACTATGGGACCATGCCAGACAATCTGCAATACAAAGTGACTGAGCTGCAAAGCAACAACCTACGACTGTGAGCAGTCCCCCCCCCCCCCCAAAATTGACGCATGTAAAGGCTAACGACTGATGGACCCAACCCTGGAAAACCAGCTGCAGCTTGCATCATCATCATCATCATCATCACTACCATCTGACATTTAATGCCTTGTCAAAGAGAAGCACTTCCAGCCATCACAGAGGAAAGTGTGATATATGTGTTCAATAATTTAGTGGCCAGGGGTGCTGCAAAGGGTTGAGGGTCAGCATGCCCCCCCTCCCCCAAAGCAAGCAACTCCTTCCCCCCGTCGCGTATGCACAATAAGCTTCTCAGTTAAAAAAGTTGCTGAAACACGAATGGAAGTTTTGAAATTGGTCTATAATAATTAGGATCTGTGTGGTCAGGGTGGGGTTTATTTGATGAGTGGCTGCAAGATTGCATGTTTAAAAATGCCAGTACTTGACCAGACATAAGAGAGCTATTTTTTGCAGACAAAGTGGAGTGTCAAATCCCTATTTGAGGAGAAACAAGTACATGGGCGCCACTGGAACATGCATGAGCTCAAATAGTAGATATTTTACTGACAAAGACATTCAGAAAACTATCACAACCTGGTGTTACCACAGTCACTGTCAGTAGGCTTTTTTAAGGAGCTTAATGGTTTGAAAAAAGAAAGAAAAATATGTCACTCTCAAAAAAAGCATTAAGGAATATTTTAATATGTCACAGGATACTTGTACTGGGGGGGGGGGTGAAACATGAGGAGAACAGCATTGCAAGTAGCAGGGAAATAACAAGGGTTGGCAAGCATGGGATGCACATTTTACCATTTATTAGAATGACAGAATGCCAGATTGGTTCACCACATGCAGATCAGACGCCAAAACTACCGCTGCAGATTGCCAGCCACTCACGGCCCGTCCTGTCTGAACAACCCAACTGTTCAACATGGGCACCGAAAGGATGCGGAAATGCTTTGCAACGCTACCGCCTCCTGTCTGAACCCAGTGAAGCAACCAGACAATTACACAGGGCAAACTTTCTGCTGTGTAAAGAAAGGGAAATGAGTACGTATAAATAACTAGACAGACACAAGACAGTCATCTGAGCTGAGGCTGCAAAAAAAACAACCTCAAATACCACAGCAATGCTGCTATTACTGCTGTTTTCAGGTACTGCTTTTATTTCATAGTTTTATGTTCACTACATCAGGAGAAGCTATACATTATTCATTCACCAGCTTCATCTCCAGGCCATGTCAAGCCAAGTTTGTTCACTCAACTATTTGGTGGGTCAGCCTGCGAGACACTTTGTAGTAGAAGCAAATCAAGAAGTACCCAATACTGGATTTTTTTTAGGCCAATATCAATATTTTAGAGTTTAAAGCTGCTCTAATCAATATTTCTGCATTAATAATTTGTCACATAACTATGTAAAATGTGAAAGGGGTTGCTCACAGTGACAAACCCAAAGAATTATTAACCGATTAACTTTACAGTTCCCCTCAGCTCTACGCAGCATTTCATTGTCTTTCAGCTGATTGTATTGGTTTTGACAGCACAAAGCTTAAATGTTTTGTCTTACTGCTCTCATCGCAGTCTTTTCCAGAGCTGCTTTTAGCTGCAGCTGTTTTCAATCAAAAACATTTGAAGAACCCACCATACACTACTTGCCCAGTACCAAAAGTCAGACCAGCAACTAGCTGGTGAACATTGTGGTGTATCAGTTATTGAAGGTTTTAACGGGGGACAAAGGAAAAACCTGAATGAAAGAGTGGGGAAACAACATGTGTGGCTCGTATAACAATGCTGAGCACACCCAGTTGATTCTAATTTTAGATGGTAAAGTACTAGTATAATTAGTCATTTTGGCAGTTGCTTTGTTCCAAAGTGACATGCATATGAATTCACACTCTGAAGGGGGGCAGTGTTTTTTTTTTTGTTTTTTTTTTTTGGGGGGGGGGGGGGGGGGGGTTCAGTATCTTGCCCAAGGATACTGGGTGACATGTGGACTGCCGAGGCCAGGGATCAAACCACTGACCTGGACGACAGCTCTACCTCTACCTACCACAGCCGCCACAGAGTAGAAGATGAGACATCCTGGGAGAGTGCATGTGTGGCGTAAATCAAGTGAATGGTACAGGCCTGAATGCTTGACCCCTACAGTGAGGAGACTGTTGCCCCCATTATGCTGTGGGGGCACTTCAAATGCCAACATGAAATTGTTCTGATCACCTTTATCCTATGGTGAAACATTTCTACTCTGAAGGAAGTGGTCTCTTCCAGGATGACAATGCCCACATCTGTAAGGCACAAGAGGTCACTGAATGGTTTGATGAATATGAAAACTATCATATCCTGTAGCCTTTGCAGTCACCAGATCTCAACTCAGTTTGAGACTTTATACATTTTATAGTTAAAAAATAAACTTGACAAATGGAGACCAATTTGCCATTTACAATTTCTTGGTACTTATCCTGCATATACACCATACAGTAAATCTGCAATAAGCTAATTAAGGCTAATTTACTGATTGGGATGAGACACTAGGATTTTTCACATTACACAAACATATTCATTTACTCACATCCCACTTGGCACTAGTGTTTGTTAATGTAGTAGTGACTGTATTAGCACCTGCATTAGCAGAAATGGGGCAAGAGAGAGGTCTGTGGATTATGTATGAATGAATGGTCTAACGGAGCATTGAATGCTCATTAACTGTTGGTTGTCCAATGATGACGGTTAGCTAAAGTATGGTCTCCGCTAAAGTTAAGTCTTTCAACACTAATTCATTGAGTGCAGTGGGATACGAAGCTACTAGTGATTGTTGGGTTCGTTTTACCAAAGAAAGATGAGGCAAATCATTTTGTAGGCGAGCTGACCGCAGATGACAGTTATATCCACCATAAAGTCTGCAGTCAGCTAACATTTGTCTGCATGGAACCGGCAAGACAAGCTAACTTAGCCGCTCATGGCTAGCTTTACTTTACGGTTAGCAAACACGTCTGTGTAGCTGAGCGGTCTTCTTTCGGGAGTGAAGGTTTACTGAAATACATTCAGACACACTCACCTCGCCTGTCCATCGTCTGGTCCCGATAGCGGCTTCCACATTACTTTCTTTCACACCATCGTCACCTCAACGACAGGCTGTTTTCTATCCACACATATGTGATGTTCTGTCAAAACATTAGCATTGCGCTACAAACTGTAGTTCGCTACGGGAAGTCACGTTGTCCAAAATAGTTACAGGCGTGCCCACGTGCGGAAGGACCGGCATAATAATACCACAGTGGCGTGGTTTACTGTGGAAACTCACGTGTGACATGCATCTGGCCAGCTGCTCCACGGAGCAGGTCATTTTCTCTATAGAATATGATATTTCGTAATTAGTTTTCGTCCCGACAAAGTTTTGAAATCCCTGTGTCAGTTTGATACAAAATATTAAATATAGCCTTTCTTGGTCAGACTTTTAGCTGTGGTACACAGGTTTCTCTTATTCCTTAAGACCAATTGATGAAACCCGCTTTGTTATTGTTGATCATGTTCAAGAAATGCAGAAAACCGGGAAGAATCATTTAATACAATGTAATATACTTTCAACCAAGGCCCATTAACACATCCACTTGTCTGTAAATCCAATAGACAAATGATGAAAATTTTTGACTTTTCAAAGCACGAAAAGCACAAGTGTAAATAATAACATTAACAACTGCTGTGATCCATTTAGCTGCTTCAGTTCAGGTTGCTGGTACTGTGCATGCTGGCTCACTGTCATGCCTAAGTGGTACACTTGAATGCAACAAGGCCATTGTTAGTGTGAGCGACACCTGTGTTTCTCTTAATATGACGTCAAGCTATCTGCAGTGAAAAAAGCCTTTTGTGCATGCTCACATACACCATCTGTGTAGGCTTTGACTGGATCTTGTGCTAATTATAGCAACATATGTGAGTTTACAACCATAATATTAGAGAGAGATATGTTGTTTTCATGAGATATGTCTTTGGATAATCAAATGAGATTCAATGGTTTCTTGTTTCAACATGAAAGCATCTTGTTACAGTGAACCATTACCATTTATTTTTGTACTGAGCCTTTTTGGCTATTAAGAATGACTTATTAGATATTTCAATACTGTTTTATGCAAAGGCAATCCACAAAAGGGCAATTCATTCTTTCCTAATCCATAAACATTAACATATTTAAAATCCACAATGAGCCCAGCACATCTTTAATGAACATATATTTAAATATTTACAGCCTAGATATAATTTCATGAGATTTTTCCAAAGAGTAAATAAACAAACATGAGAAATGTGGTCCAAAATGTTGCATCACTCAAAATATTATGCTTAATGGTTCTTTCTGGCATCATTTTCTCATGCTTTCCTGTCATCTGCTCCCGTATACTGTACAATCGCACTCACACATATCCACACATTCACATCTCACACACTCATGAAAATCCTAAAAGATGTTGGTTCATGCAAAAGTTCCTGGTCGGCTCTTTTCTTCCTCTTAACTTAGTTTGAGGTATAATTAGTGGATCTTGAGTCAGCTGGATTTTTCAGATATTCATGAAGCTGCCGCTCTCTTCTCTTTGTAAGTTGCCATCATTTTCTTGATCTCTGCGATGGCCTTTCCTGGGTTGAGTCCCTGTGGAGACGCGTGTCAAGCAGACAGTGAGACACTAAAACTCGTTTAACTCTGTGAGAGAGCGTGTGTGAATGTTTACTTGCAGGTACCTTGGGGCAGGTCTTAGTACAGTTCATGATGGTGTGGCAGCGGTAGAGAGAGAAGGGGTCCTGAAGTTTAGACAGACGTTCCTCAGTGAATTCATCACGGGAGTCGATCATCCACCGGTATGCCTGTGGGATAATAACACAGTTGTCATCTGTTGCTGGCTCCATGTATTCATTTTAATATTGGGTCTTGGGATATCAGTGTTGCTATACTGGTTAAAACTTCGATGCAGAGTGAAATATCTTGACAGCAATTGAATGGACAGCCATGAAATTTGGACAGACGCTCCTTCCCTTCGGAGGCTCTAGCACCACTGCCAGCTCAGATTTCCCACATGTCTAACACTTCAGTTCACATGATTCCTCTTACACTCATGACTGCATCTGCATCATGAGTTTTAGAGATATCGTGTCATGAACTGACATCACATCTCACGACACCCTAAAGTAAAGTCTCACATAGAAAGTGCTGAATTTAACCAACATCTGCATGGTAACATCCAGCAGTCGATCTAAATGCACCAACTCTTAACGTCAGCACAGGTGGTGATTGTCAGTACAGCTGAGGGTGATTAAGTACGTGTACCTGCGTGTAACTGGAGGATATTCTGATTACATATTAACAACATGGCCTTTGCTCTGGCACTACCCTCAGAGTAAATGTCATACTATTTGCCTCACTAGTGGTAAGGATCTACCAGAACCTACTTTCCATTTTTCCTCTGCCCAATGATTTTGAGTGAAATGATGCTCATTGATGCATCAGTGGGCCTCTGGACTATAATTCTTATTACTATATTTAATATTTGAATCACTGGGACATGCATCTCATAACTACATATGATTACAGTATATGTTCTCAAAGTGTCTTTACCCACCTGCATAAGGACAGCAGGTCCCAGGTATTTGTCTCCGTTCCACCAGTAGCTGGGACAGCTGGTGCTGCAGCAAGCGCAGAGGATGCACTCATACAGGCCGTCCTGTTGGAGTAAGAAGAACAGCTTATTCTGACAGTCTCTGTGCTCCTCTGCAACCCCACAGGAAAATCACAGACAGGTTAGCTGACCACTTCGATTGATAAAATGATCATTGTGGCCACGATATGAAGGCCTCCAATATGGCTGCCAGAGGATATGTTACATAATTTGTGGGATTTCACACTTTTTTACGGGAAGAAGTTTTTTTGTTGTTGTTGTTGTTGTTTTCTTACCAGTTTTTGTCTGTCCTCCACCGACTGGAAATATTGTTCCTTCCCTTCTTGAGTGTCATCCTTCTTTTTCAGGTAAGGCTCAATGGATTTGTACTGTGCATAGAAGTTGCTCATATCCTGGTGTAAATCATATGAGAGAGAACTCATAACAGACACTCAAACCACCAGTAAATGGACCATAAAATGCTATTTTCATGAACATCTGCAGTAGCACTTTCAAATATGGCCATGGAAATAAACTGCCTAGACTTGTGGTACTTACAGGCACCAGATCTTTGACCACATACATGTGTGGGAGCGGGTAGATTTTGGTCGGTTTGCTTGTGTTGGAGTCAATTTTGTTCAGACATGCCAGTGTGTTGCCTCCATTTATGTTCATGGCACATGAGCCACAGATACCTGAAGAAATACACACATTATAAAAAGGTTCACTTCAGCAGACCTGCTTGTAGATTTCATTTATTTTGATTTTTATAGATTGTGCAAGTTGCCTGTTTGATCCTTACCCTCACGACAGGAGCGTCTGAATGTGAGTGTGGGGTCAATCTCATTCTTGATCTTAATGAGGGCATCCAGAACCATTGGACCACAGCTATCAACAGGAACATGGCAGCAGATTATGACATTGATAATATTCATGACAGAAGTAAAATACAGCTCAACATGTTTCTCTTCATGGACCTGGTCATGACTTACGTGTTGAGATCAATTTCATATGTCTGCATTCGTGGTTTGTCTCCGGTGGTGTCAGGGTCCCAGCGATAAATCTGGAATTTCTTGATCCTGGGTTCAGGAGCTGGGGCAGCAGCAGTTTGAGCATACCGCACCGTCTGTGTCACAGTAATAAACAAGAGAGGAGGCATATATGAATCACATAGATGTATGGAATGAACATTCTACAATAGGTATAATTTATGATGTATGATCTATAAATAAAAGCAAAAAAAGGAACACATCGTAATGTAACCTCACTGGTTACATGAAGCAAGGCAAAAATAGGAGGCACTTGGTAATTCTATCCTGTACCACCAGATGACCACACTAGTCTTAACACAACAACAATAATGACATTTTGTTTGTACTGCACTAATCTAAATGAGTTAGTACTTAAAAGTAGAATTAAGTAATCTAACATAAGGAAATCAAAGCTAACATAAATTCAAAACAACAAAAACATTAAAATCATCCAATACAGCCAAAAAACATATTGTGAGTATTACAAAACATAATATTGATATTGTGAAATGTAAATGACACATATAGACACTTTGAGACGCACTTTCAGGCTACAAATGAATGTGATTATATTGTATGTATGTCTCCCCCTAGTGGTAGACTGCGTGAAATGACATGAACGTGTTACATCACCGTACTGTCACTGGTTACCTAACTGACTCTCAAAGGACAATGAAAAATGAACTAAAGCACTATAACTGAAATAGTTATTTATAGTTGTGATAAGCAAACATTTGTTTGAGTACGGTGACTGCTAAGTCAAACTTTCAGACTTGTAAGTAAGTTTGATATGAGGGAGGAGTTGCACAACAGCTCAGCTCATTCACAATGGACATGTTTACTAAGCATTTATAATAATGTGCTAATGATAAAACATGTACTGTTTTGCTTGATATACATTTCTGCTCATGCCATTAACACTTTAGTATGAAGCAGATAGTTCTGGCATAGGCTTCTTCTATGTACTGTCAAATTTACACACACCTAGCCTGCTAACAGAGTGTGTTATTACTGGTCTTTGAATGAGGAAACTAGCAGAACGCGCTTTAAGCTGTACTTTCTAGAGTACACAAATTGTACTACACTATAAATGAAATCAAACACCCAAATGTAATCATGCACCTTTCTTAAAGTAGCCCATGAGGCATGACTGGTCTGATACTATACTAAACTGTTTTGTACTTACCACCATGATGCCAGAATTTCTAACAGCCAAAGCATTTCGACTCAAGACAGCACAAACCGCCGACATCTTTGAGACTGAATATGTTGAGAGTAACTACACAACAGGACAAGCAGGACAGCTCACTTGGTCTCAGTCACCCTGTACGTACGAGGACGCTCCGCCATCTATATGCAATCACGTAGGCACGCATTGTACGTCATAGTTGTTGCCTCCAGGTACTCCCGCTCAGCTCGTTCAGCCGGGCGCCAAACAACAAACTGACAAACACATTTTTTGTGCTGCAGCTGAGGACGAATGAGAGAAAAAAACATAACCATTAGGTGTGAATATGGAATCAGAAATGGTGCCATGTTAAAACGAGTGCTTTCGTTAAGTGGGTCGTATGTGTACACTTCATCCATTCAAATGGCTATATATCCGACAGCACCTGAAGGCACCATATGTGAAAGCCTCTTTCACAACTCTCATTGTGGTCAGGGTCAGTTACCAACGTATACGTAAGTGAAAACATACAGTGCTGTGTCACTGATATGTACAATTCATTTTGATTGGGTCGTGATCATAATAATTATAATCTAATTTCTGCCATATATCTCCCAACGTTTTTATTTGATGATGGTGAACTTAAATGTATTTTTTTCTACCTTTGACTGAATATATTGCATTTGTAGGTATATTTTCATGCTGTACGTTTTTGATATCAATTTGTCTCAATATGCCAATTGTTCAGGCCATCTTGATGAAATTCTTAGGTTTTGTCTTATCCTAACATGTGTGATATGTGCTGTTACTGATTTCCTGCTGCAATAGTCCCCTTCACTGTTGACCTACTGTATGTTGCCTTCATAAAAGCTCATAAAACAGATAGGAGTCACTCTGTGTGGTTATATGATGCCCATTTTATGTATGTATGATAGTGATGTGATGCCCTCCAGTCTGATCTAATTTAATATGCAGGACATCACTGGGGCAGAGATGTACACAATAAGCTATTGTGATGGTAATGAATTTGAAGGTCAGAGGAAAAACTTATGTAGATTTTAATTTATTCAATGATTTTTGCCCACATGGCCAATAAAACTGAACATTCACTCTCTGGATTAGATAGAAGATGTGCCCTTCACCAGTGATATTACTGTACACATTTTATAGGCCTGTACATTTTCCTAGTCGAGACCCTCAACCATCTCACATCTCACCCCTATTTATCCCTTAGTTAAAATGATCTGGTGTTATTTGTTGTATTCCGTATTGTAAAACTGTATATCCATCAATCAAGTAAACTGAGGACCCCCTGGACCTCACGCCTTAATACATGAATGCACTACGTCACAGTGTCAGTCACAGCCTGCCTGCAATGATTTTACTTTTCATTTCTTCAGAATAAAAGCAGATATAATCCGTTTCCTTGAAGACAACTTTTTGGGCTGATTTCTGTTAAGGTTTGCAGGCAAGCAGAAAACAAGGAGTGAACCCAATGATGCAGACTTTACAAAAAGACTGAGAGGAAACAGTCCAAATGATTTATTTAACAAAAATTAGGGCAAACAAATTCCAGCTATGTCCAAAACTCCAAAAGCAAGAAAACCACAGGGAAACAGGACAGAGACCAAAAATCACAGATACCAGGGACTAGGCTAGGAACTACTTACTAGAATCACGAGGAATAAGCAAAGCTCCATATAAGGGATGATGCCACAAAGACAAAGGGAAACACACTGACTTAAATAGACTGAGAAAACTAATTAGACACAGGTGAACACAATCAAACAATCTTAAGGGTAGGAAAAATACAGGAAGTAAAATCAACTTAGAAACATGAGGGATGGCTACCAAAATAAAACAGGAACTAACCACTAAACAGTCCAGATCCTAACAATTTCTATAGGTTAATTGTAATGGTCTGTAATGTTTGCAGTGGATACACCGTATAAATAACACGCCACATAAGCAACCATGAATGGGACATTTTGTACAGCAATTCATAAATTTATTATCCATAAATTCCTCCTGGCTCCTCTCGTTTCACGTCGTATATCAAATGTTGCAGAAGGCTATTCGTCAATCATTGTTTTATTTTGAAAGACTTGTCAGGAAGTTATGACGGTTGGTGTTCTTGACTCTGGTCCAACCACAACCAGCATGGTCTACATTAGAGCCTAAAGTGCAGCCTGTTGCTTGGACATTATTGAAGCAGCATGTCGTGGCTCTTCGGCTGGGGGAAGGGCTCCGGGTCACCGCCGGTGGAGGAGCAGACACCCGCTGCTCCTGCTGAGGGTGCCGGGGGAGCACCAGGAGGCCCAGGGGGAGACAAACCCGGGGATAAGTGGAGTAACTTTGACCCGACTGGGCTGGAGAGAGCTGCAAAAGCTGCAAGGGAGCTCGACAAATCAAGTGCGTTGCGTTCTAATTTCTTATTTTTTTCCACCAATTCACAATATGACTTCTTTTCTGTCATCATTTCTCTGCTGTTTTTAAGTCCAGCGCTTCTTTACTGCTCCTGACAACCTGTCCCATGTTGGGACGCTCTGTTCTTTTTCGGATGAGAGTGCCTCACAAAAGGCTGGCCTCAAAGTGTCTCAGTGACAGATGTGCACACGGTGAACATCATGCTGTGTGAGCACTGTTCAAACGAACAGTTAACAATTCAATTATTTACACGGTCCAGGCTGGCAAAAGCCACTGTGGCACTTTGCTCTGAAACTTTAACAGATCTTGAGCTTAAAGCAGTTGTGAGGTCGGTGTACTTTGGTGGTTTTGAATAGAGTTTGGATTGCAGTTGTCTCTCTTAGCCTCCTGAATTACTTACTAGAATTTCTATCTTTCTGGGGCCGACCCGGTCACACACACACACACACACACACACACACACACACACACACACACACACACACACACACACACACACACACACACTAATGATGATGATATTGTTATTATTATTATTATTATTATTATTATTATTATTATTATTATTATAACAACAACAGCAAACCGGGCCGTAATCCCACCCGGGATCTGACCCGGGGCACACACACACTAATAAGAAGAGCAGTTTCAAGTTTCAGGGAGTCAATGCCGAGCAGCTAAAACTGAGTTTTTCTTCTGGAGGTCAGTACCCGGGATCCGACCTGGGACACACATTAATGATAAGAATAATGATAACAGCTGGGTCCCGTCAACTTGAATTAAAGGCATGGGAACTTTCCCGGAACATACCCGGGACCGACCCGGGACCAGACCCGGGTTCCGATCCTGGATCCGACCTGGGACATGCACACACTAATAATATTATCAATGATAATAATAGTAATAATGATAACCTGTGCCGGGATCCGACCCGGGACACACACACACACACACACACACACACACACACACACACACACACACACGCACGCACGCACGCACGCACGCACGCACGCACGCACGCACACACACTGATTACAGGAAGTCAGTGCAGTAAATGGTGCGTTAGAGCAGCGGTCCCCAACCACCGGTCCGTGGGCCATTTGGTACCGGGGCTCACAGAGAGACTGAACAATAAGTATTTTGTTGATCATCAGAGTCTGACAGAAGTTTTATTTTGAAACTCAGGTGCGTCCACCTGTGCCTCTGTACACGTCAAACGGTAGGGGAAAAAAAGTAAGCCCACAAGCAAAAATGATTAAAAACCAAACGTCTTTGGAGAGCTTCTTCGGAAAGGGGAAAAGGCAAAATGATGAGACAGAAGAAGAGCCTACAACTTCCAAGAAAAAGAAAGCTGCACTTCAGAGACAATATCAGCAGAGCAGCCCTACTTAAAATACGCGTTTATCGCTTCAGGTGTTTCTCACGCACCAAGCTCGCCGTGCGTAATATGCGGCGACAGGCTCGCAAATGAGGTAATGAAGCATTCTCTTTGAAGAGAAACAAGCGCAGGGCTCCCACTTATTACAGCAACTACATTCAGGGTAATGTTGTGATGTATTTTTAACAATTTGTTTTAATTTGTTTTTATGCCGGCCCGGCAAAGTATTGCTTTACGTGAAACCAGACCGTGGCGCAAAAAAAAAAAAAAAAGGTTGGGGACCGCTGAGTTAGTGTCATCAGGTCGACTTGAAATAAAGGCATCTGACCCCAGAATCAGACCCGACCCCACACACACAAACACAGATGGAGATATGGAAGAAAACAAAATTAAAGACAATGAACCACGCAATGAAATATTACAATCTCTGCAAATCACAGCATGAAATTATGGTATAAGTAGGTTAAAATAGATTACATAGAATGCATAAAATCAAGTAAAACACAATATCAGGGATCCAACCCAGGACACACACACTAATAATAATGATAACAGATTAAAAAAATGAAAATAAAATAAGATGGAGATGAGGATGAAAACAAAATAAAGCAATAGAATAAATCATAGATCATAGATTCGGCTGGGTTTAGCTGTCAAATGACGGCAGGGTTTCTCATTTGACCGCATGAGACAGGCGGGACAGTCTACAGCACAGTGAGAGGGATTTGGTGGGTGTGTCAGGGAGCAAAGAGGGAACAAAGTGTCCCTGCGAGCTCAGCCCCTCGCCTCTCCTGCTCATCATGCCTTTCAGCATTTGCACATGAACATTTGTTACTGCTGTTCACTGCATGTGGGATATTTTGCCCCAGCAGTGTCCATGTTTGGTTTTTTTAAACACTTCAGTCACCTTTCAAATTTCTGCTGTGCTCTCTGCAACAAGCAACAACAAGCAGACTGTCCCACATCACCGTGTAGCAGCAGTTTGAAGCACAGTGTGTAACTATAATTGTATATGTGCAATAATAGTTGTTTTCTTATTTACCTCATCAGGACATGCCAAAGAAGCATTGGAGCTGGCTCACATGCAGGAGCAGACTGCACAGCTGGAGCATCAGAGCAAAGTGAAAGTAGGTGTTAGAGAAGTGTGTGTGTGATCAACTGTGTCAAATGTGTTGAGAAGAGGTACCTGCTAAACCCTGATGTCTGTATGCACCACACAAACTCCCCAACAGGAATATGAGGCGGCTCTGGAGCAGCTGAAGGGTGAGCAGATCCACCTCCAGGGCGAGGAGAGACGGAAAACTCTTTCAGAGGAGACGAAACAAAACCAGGCTGTACGGGATTAACTCTGCACATGCCACACTGTTTTGACATTAAAACACAGTAACAGGCGACACATTTTCCATTTGAATGTAATGAATTATTTTCTGTATCACCTCTAGAGGGCACAATATCAAGACAAACTCGCCAGGCAGCGGTATGATGATCAGCTCAGGCAACAGGTAAACCAGTTAAACCTTTGCAATGAATTCCTGCATTCCTGAATGGAGCATTCATCATCATCATGTTTTTTTTTAAATCGACAGCAATTCCTCAATGAGGAGAACCTTCGCAAACAAGAGGAATCAGTAATGAAGCAAGAGGCCATGAGAAAAGGTGGATGAACCCAAATGGGCTGTTTCTCTTACACATTATCTATTCAACTCTTTCATTATCCTGCTTAAAGGTGCAATAAGTTGGATTTGGGTTACTCCAAAGCAAAGAATGACTTGAATATGTCTGCAGGTTGTTGATCAGTGCAGATGACTCAGTGATTACTCAGCTCACTGTGAGATTTGTGGCTCTCTAGGGTCTCTCTGTTTAGCTACCCGATCCAGGGGAGTCAAGACAGTCAAACAATATTAACATTTTTCTTGTGGATGATGAATTGGCTCATCAGTGCACATTTGAATTGGATCTCCCCTCTTATAAGCTAGGCTGCTACTCTTTTTATTTTCTGTAATTAAACAAAAAAACACAGACACGGATAAACCTTTTTTAATGGTGCCTTAATAAGTAACTAAACCAAAAGTACAGAATGAATAAAGAAAATTGGGGTGCATTCAGAAACAAAATGTTCTTTTTGTTTTTGATTTTTGAGATAACATTCTTAAGTACAAAGGAGCGTATCTTTGCATCAGTGCAGTGTGATAATATGTTAAACCATGCAGATTTTAAAGTAGGTCAAATGCTCAGCTCTGGCAGAGGTCTTCATAAGCATGTAGTCATTAATATCTTTCCTCCCAGCTACCGTTGAACATGAGATGGAGCTGAGACACAAGAATGACCTGCTCCGCATCGAAGCGGAGGCCAAAGCCCGTGCCCAGGTGGAGCGGGAGAACGCAGACCTGATCAGAGAGCAGATCCGCCTGAAAGCTGCTGAGCACAGACAAACTGTCCTTGAATCTATAAAGTGAGGCCAAAATGACTTTCCACTTTCCTTAATCCTCAGAGTAACTGGCGTGTTATCTTCAAGTATCTCTCTCAGCTGTAAGTAGGTGTTAAACTAAAGTCCCAGAGGGCGGTGGCGAGTGTGGCTGCCACAGTGGAGGCAGTCAGTGTGATAATTGTGTTTCGCTCCTGGCAGGACGGCAGGTACGGTGTTTGGGGAAGGATTCAGGGCCTTCGTGTCTGACTGGGACAAACTCACAGCCACGGTAAATCCATGTCAGACCTGTCACGTTTTGTCACAGGAGGACTGCAGAGGATTATGGGAAGCAGTGGTCTTTGTGTTTATATGCCACACAGCGTGTTTGAAGATGTGTGTCTGCTTTTCTTTGCCCATCGCAGGTCGCCGGGTTGACCCTGTTGGCCGCAGGAGTTTATTCTTCCAGGAACGCCACAGCGTTGGCCGGGCGCTACATCGAGTCTCGTCTGGGCAAACCCTCACTGGTCCGAGAAACCTCCAGGCTGACTGTTGCAGAGGCCATCAAACACCCAATCAAGGTCAAACTACGTCCTAATTTTCATGTTTTTACTATTTGTTGTGTGGTTGGTGGCCTACAGATAAAATCCAACATCTACACAAGAAAAATGTAGGGTGTGTGTGTGTGTGTGTGTGTGTGTGTGTGTGTGTGTGTGTGTGTGTGTGTATATGTATATAATGAGACAGCTTTAGATGTAAATAAGTGCATTGTAACATAAGGATTATCTTGTTTTTTTGAGAAGCACTGTGCAGAAATATCAGTGAAATGTCTGGAGTCTTGTTGTAATTGAGGTTGTCGACATCAGCCTGCAACAGCTGGTAGCGCATCAACTTTCTGAGAAGAAATTGTTTAAATGGATTTGTTCATTCATATATTGTCTGCAGCACATCCAGCTAATCCTGCCAAATGGACTGAATCTGTGAGAATTTTAGAACGTACCAAACTGGCAAAAACTTCAAGGATGCTATCAGTTATACCAGTGAAGTGTGTAAAATTAATGAGTGCATACATTTTATTGAGAAGACACCAGTACACCAGGGGGAGTCCTGGGCTTAATCTTTCAAGAAGTCATTTTCATGTTTTTAACCCCAATATCTGACAAGGAACTGAACATTTGAATTTGTCTGTAGCAGAGCATAAGAGTCACTCATTGGTGATAAAATGTTAAAATGATTTCGCTTTTTTGTATATTATGACTGGAGTCCAAGAAATTCTATGTATAAGCACTCAAACACAATTCCTGTGACTAGCTGTTAACTGATTAGTGCTAAAAGTCACCACGCAATTCCCTCCGTTTCCCTATTTTTAGACAGCCAAGCGTCTGAGAAGCAGACCGCAGGATGCCTTAGAGGGCGTGGTGCTCAGCGTGAGTCATTCACTGTTAATGATTTTCATATCTTCTGAATTCAACATCTATGTTCTCTTTTTACGACTTTGTGGAAAGTACTGAACGCTGTCACTGTGCTATGGATCACACAGGCAGCTTTGGAGGAACGTGTGAGGGACATTGCCATTGCCACTCGTAACACCAGGCAGAACAGAGGCCTGTACAGAAACATCCTGATGTATGGACCCCCTGGAACCGGAAAAACACTCTTTGCCAAGGTATGGCCAGGTCAAACACTGTTCGATTTTCTTTCTCTTTTCATGTTTTCACATTTGGCTTTAGAAGATGGTTGAAGGTGAGGACACTGACTTTCTATATAAATAAAAGAATATTTTCTACTCCTTTATGTAGATACTACAGCCCTGAGCCAGCTTATTATAGCCATGTGATGTAAGGCGTTACATTTTTGGCCCAACTCTCAGAGTCTGGTCAATTTTTCTCTGCCCATGTCGTGTAATGCATTATATTTTTCAGGTTTTTTCAGGTTTGTTACAAATCGCATAGAAAATACCACAATAATGACTGATTACAAAACATTTCACCACAAATCCTTACAGATATCAGTCCTTATCTTACAGATATCACTTTAAAATGTTTATGCTGTGCATAATATTTACGTTGTTTCTGATGCATTTAATTAAAGATAAAACTCATTTGCCCCGCGACCCCAAAAGGGATAAGCGGCATTGAAAAGGGATGGATGGATAAAACTCATTTGTAAAGCAGAATATTTTCTATGTATTTAGCTTCTTCATGTTTTTAAGATGCACTTATTTTTTGCCTCAAAGCTCTTTCCATTACCTTTCAGAAACTGGCTCTCCATTCAGGGATGGACTATGCCATCATGACAGGTGGGGACGTGGCACCCATGGGGCGCGATGGAGTCACTGCCATGCACAAGGTGTTTGACTGGGCCAACACCAGCGGAAGAGGGTAGGCCACTTTCATTTGCTCTATTAACATTCAATAAATTTGTCCCAAGAATATGTATCGTTAACTATTGACAGTTCAACACTAGACCATATGCTGTGTTACATACAGTACAGAGCTACTGTTATTCTGCTGGCTTAATTACTTTAAAGGCCTTAGAGAAAATGGCTGTTTTTAAGCTCGTTCTCTTTGATCTCTGATTCTCTGCAGCCTCTTGCTGTTTGTAGATGAAGCTGATGCATTCCTGCGTAAACGATCCACAGTGAGTTCAGCTGCAGTCCATATGCATGGTGATGGTGCCCTGTGTTTTAATCATATATTCATGAGTCATGATTTTTGCATCGCAGGAGAAAATCAGTGAGGACCTCAGAGCCACCCTCAATGCATTCCTCTATCGCACCGGGGAGCAGAGCAACAAGTTGGTCTCTTGCTTTATTCACTGTGCATTGCTGGGTATGAAAAGGTCATTGCCCTGACTGAAAAGGTCACTGGCCGACTCTAAGTAGTCTCATTTTCTCTCCTCAGGTTCATGCTGGTTCTTGCTAGTAACCAGCCAGAACAGTTCGACTGGGCCATTAATGACCGCATTGATGAGATTGTAGACTTTGCATTACCAGGTCTGGAGGAGAGGGAAAGATTGGTGCGCCTGTATTTTGATAAATTTGTGCTGGGTCCTGCCACTGCTGGGAGACAGTGAGTACTTGCATTGTATTTCAATAACAGCTACTGTTGCTGCTCTGTAGCAGAGGAAATTTATGACCACCAAGGAAAGCATTGATCCCTAGAGGTCGCCTTGCTAGCTCAAGTTGCATAATGGTGTATATAATGTATTCAGTCTTGAAAGCAAAGTGGTGTCTGAGTCTTTACTTATTGCTTTTATGAAATGGTGTTTAAGTCCTCTGGAGATGTAGTACACAAGCCGTTGCAGAGTGCATTGGTCAGTTGGAACCAGTGAATGTACGGATCATCAGTGATACGAAACAAGCTAAAGCTCAGTTACTGTGCAAACCTCTTGTGCTTTAACTCAACAGGAGATTAAAATTGGCTCAGTTCGACTATGGCCAGAAGTGTTCAGACATTGCAAAGCGAGCAGAAGGCATGTCTGGTCGTGAAATCTCCAAACTTGGTGTTGCATGGCAGGTGAGTAGAAAAGCCCAATGACACAAAATATGAGTCTGCTTTGAAGCACATCCAAAACCAACCATTAATGAAAATGTTTTCCTGTAAGGCTGCTGCATACTCTTCTGAGGATGGAGTTTTGACTGAAGCGATGATTGACTCAAGAGTTGATGATGCCATCAAGCAGCATGCGCAGAAGATGGACTGGGTGCTGATGGAAGCAGTTGCAGGGGTTGGCAAGGTCGGCGTTCTCCTCCCTAAGGAAATGGCTGCAGGAATCACAGCCCAGGAAGATGCTTCACTTGTCCAAACTGAAGATACCACCCTGACTGTACAACAAGTCCTGCCACTCCTTGAGGTTGTGAGCAACACTGCCCAGGCAGAAGCAACCACTGCACCATTAGAAGTGGACGCAGAGGTAATCCTCAAAGAGGCAGTGACTTTGGTTAAAGAAAGTGATGCTGTTGCCGGGAGAACTGCAGAAACAGCTGATGCCACTGTTGAGACAGCAAATGCTGTCTCATTGGTGCAGGAGGTTGAGGCTATCAAGGACCTCACTGAGGAGGTTCTTGGTACAACTATAGCTACAGACACTGTTGCTCCTGAGATGAAGGATACAGCCAGTGAAATTAAAGAAGCTGAATGTATACCAACTTGCACTGTCCAAGAAACTGCTGCCGTGACTAAAGAAGAGCCAACTACTGATGTTGCTGTGCAAGAGACGGAGGCCACAGAAGTAATCAAGGAGGAAAAGGATGTTGTTGCAGACTTGGAAACAACAGTCCCTGCTGTTGCTCAGGAGAAGGAATTAGATGCTGTCGTCTCTAATGTTGTCCAGGAGCCAGAGGCTACAGGAGATGGACTGTCTCAGGAGACTGTTGTTCAGGAAACTGTGTCAGCAGCCATGTCTGTTAATGGTGTAGAAACTGAAGCCATTAAGGTTGTTGAGGAGGTAGCAAATGATGCTGCAAAGATTGCAGAAAAAAGTGTAAGCAGTGTAGTTCAAGTGACTGAGACCATGGCAAACACCGTAAAAGAGGCTGAAGCAATAGCAACTGATGTGGTCAAGGTGGCTGATACTGTAGCGACCATCAGTGAGGAGATGGAGGCAGTTGTTACCAAGGAGATTGAAGTGATGGAAAGTGATGTTGTCAAGGATGAAAATGTGGTTGTAGTGGGTGAGTCCCAAACATCAGAGCTCACTAAAGAGGCTGAAGTGGTTGTGACAGATGTGGTCAAGGAGTGCGAGAGTATTGATCCAGAGGTTGTTAAGGAGGTTGAACATGCTACGACTGAGACTGCTACCAAGGAAGCTGAAACCATCCCAACAGAGTGTGCCACTGAAACTGACACCACAGGGTCAGAGGAACCCAAGGAGCCTCAGATTACGGTCACCAAGTTTACCATAGAAGGTCAAACCCTGGCAGAGATAACAAAAGACCCTTTAACAACAGAAATTGCTGCAGAGGCCACTGAAGTCACCCCAGCAGAGGTTTCTGAGGAAGCAGAGTTGCTAACAACCGATGAGGCTATATCTGTGTCTGCAGAAGATGTGAAAGTGCCTGAGACTACTGTGGTTCCTGCCAAGGAAGCTGAGGCCAAAACAACCAAGGCTGCGGAGGAGGAAGGGACTGTATTAACTGAAGATGAAGACGAGACAAACTCAGCAGCTGTCCCCAACATAGAAACCGAGGTTGATACAGAGACGGTTGTGTCAGATCAGTCTGAGAAACTTGAGAGTCAAACCACAGAGAAGTCTGCCGCCTCTCAAACTCCCAGCACTGAAGAAGCTGAACAAAGCCAAACTGAGAAACCCCTCTCAAACAAACAGACTGGAGATGATGACAAACCTCCTGCCACACCGAGTCCAACGCAATGATCGCTCGGAATCTTTGATGAAATGCTGTTGTGAATGTTTCGTAAATACTTCAGCACTTAAGTCTGAAACATTCTGTCTGCTCTTCTATCAGTGTATTGGTAGTCATTTAAGCTGGGCTCAGACTACAAGAGTTTTGGGTACATTTTTCCCAGATTCACCCCTCCTGACAAGGTGAAATCTGAACTTGGTCAGCACCTGACTGTGCTGCTAAACATTGTATCCCTTGAGGCTAATGTTAGCTAGCATACTGTTGACAGACATTAAAACTGAAAGTTAACATCTCACCTCCACTTCTTGTGGAAGAATAGACGACCAGTGCTGAATGCGTCTGCTCAACCATTTTGTCCTCCAGACCCGTTTAGCCGTCTGCTTTTGTTTTTTAAGTGTTACTACAGCAAGGTGTTGCACCACGTCAGTCTCCATTTTGTTTACATCTGCTTCCCCATGTGATCATATGAAAATTCATGTGGTTCATTTCTCCCTCGACATGATAATAGTATGGTATGTGATGTGCCATTATTTTCAAATCTTTCAGTGCATGCATGTTTGAGATTAGAGAACATCTGTGAAGTTTCTCCTTATGTGCATGAATGAAAACCTGCAGTCTGAGCCCGGCTTTACTGTGAGTGCCACGATAATAGTTTGATTATAGCCTGTAGGTTTGTATGAGTCTGAATAAAAGGATGTGGGAAACACCGACACTGTCTGACTGTTGCCTTCTGCTTTTTTCCTCCTTCTTTTCTGTTGCTGTTGCCATTTTCAAAGGCTGTGTCTGTCTGACATTTTGAAAATTTGCCCTCCAAAAAGGATGTTCTCCCATGTTTGCTGACCAGCTCTGGCAAGAGTTCAATTACACATCTGCAAAATGTTCATTCAGAACATCTCTTCCCTGGCACTTCTTAGCAAGAGCGCTGGTGCAGTTGAGACCTGCCCTTGACAAATATCCATCTTTTATAGAATGACTGTGGGTCCTGCCAGACCTTTATTTAAACGTGGTTTGGAGAAATGCTTGAGATGCAGGTGACTGTTTGGCCTTTCTCACACATGCAAAATCAAACAAACGCATCCAAAAATCCACTATCATTGATGCATTTTAGATTTGTGTTAAAATGATCAGTTGACTAATCAATTAGTTGAAAGCGTCACAAGGAATCAATAAAACTTTTGATAACCAATTAAACGCTGATGACTTTCCATGCAGGTTGAAGAGGTGTAACTGTATTTACCGTAAAGCTCCCAGCCAAGGTGGAAATACTGTTTTAAATGGCCTCACTGTGACTGGAACGCGCCATATTGTGCCCGTGGATAATAGTGGAGAGCTTTTCTCAGCTGCATCAGGATGTCATTGGCATTGTTAGTCATTTCAGAAGTGTTGTTAGTCAGTGCTTATGAAATTTCTATTTGAATTATAATAAACGGAGCTGAAGTTGTCAGCAGGACCTCTCTGTATAATCTGTCTGTTGTTGCTGCTCTGGAATAACCCCTCGCTATGAGAATGTGTTCTCATCCTCACTCATATGATTGGAATGACACAATCAAACATCAGAGGTCACTGTTGTGCTTCAATGGCACTTTTAATAAAACAGACATTTCATCCTCACAACAGCAATGTCTGGACAGAGAGGACGAGGGGGGGGGCTGGGTGAGGGTTCCCTCTGCTGATTGGCTGGTTGCTCCTGATAAGTGAGAGGGAATTGGATAAAGAAAATTGAACTGTGCTGTTGAGCACAGTGTGGGGAAGATGGAGGGGTGTGTGTGTGTGTGTGTGTGTGTGTGTGTGTGTGTGTGTGTGTGTGTGTGTGTGTGTTTGCGTATTGAACTGACTCATCTTGGCTGGCATTTATTTCTCCTTCCGTGTCTACTAAAGAATGATAATATAGCAAAGAGAACCCAGACCGCAACCGCACACGTTCCCCTCCCCCTCACATATTTACAGGAAAAATTAATACATTCAGTTAATTCACTAAGTAACAAAGCTAATTAATCTGTTTTTAGCAGAAATCACATGGTTTCACATCCAGTTTTCAAACAGACTCGTCTCTCTGTTCCATTCTTAGAATCTTTCCGCACACAGTCCATCATTACATTTCTATTGATAAACGACTCACACAAAAATCCCCCCACGCACCCCCTTTTAAAGACTGTTAAATCCCACTTGCCCATATTTATAACTATTTACAGAAGCAGCAATCTAACATCACAAAAACCCACCCACCCATCAGTCTCATTCACCCCTCCCCACCCAATACAGAAAAAAAATATCCTGACACCCGTTTTGCCGCCCCGTTCCATACACTGCCCACATCTTACCCTGTTCTAAAAGAGCATGCCAAGTTTAACAATGAACACAGAAAATGTCTCTATACAGAAAAAACACCCTTAAAAATGCTTCTTTTTTTTCTTTTTTTTCTCTTTCTTCTCCCACAATGGTGGACATGGACATAAGACAAGATTTCAGTGGCAACAAATAGTCATCTTGTTCCATTTTGGGATCTTTTTAGTGCTGACAGGGGGCGGGTTTAGTCAAAAGAAAGTCCTGTCGTGGGGGTTTAAGGGGGCCATGTTATGAATAGTGGGAGGGCAGTTTTCCAGGGTCTCTGAGGCAACAGTTGGCCAAGAGGCAGTTTGGGAAGGGGGATGAGGGGTTTAGGGGAAGGGGTCTAGTTTTTTTGTTTGTTTGTTTGCTTTTTTTTTTTTTGAGTCAGAGGTGGCGGGGACTAGGGTGGCCATTGTGGTAGAGCTTCTGCTTGATGTGGACCATGTTGCCGCTGGAGTCTTCCAGCTGTCTGAGCTGGGCTCGGCGACGGAGGTCTCGAAGGTTGCAGAACTGGGGCAGCCATGACCAGGACGGGGTATCTGGAGGAAGAAGCCAAGAGGCAACATGTCAGTCAGAGGAGACTGGGATTAGTGTGTGGCCAACAGCGTATACTGGCCTTTCCTTTAATACTGTTTGCTGGTCTGTATCCACCTGGATGGATGCATGATGGATGGATCATGTATTTGAAGAACTGGTCGCCTGTTTGGACATTGTTCCCTTGAATTTGCTCTAATGCAATATTATGAGCCTGAAGAGAAAAATATACTCCTAAAACTACAGTCCAAAGCAGAACTGTTCAGTCATGGTGTTGACAGCTTATTTTGTTGGGATTTTGTCTTGCAGCAAATTGAAAACATCCCATGGACACATCAAAAAGGGTAAAAATGGTTTTCATTGGAGTGAGCCTACATTGTGTTGCTTTTGTAGTTGTGCAGACATGCGCAAAGACAAATGAATGCAGACTTCGAAAGACGGCACGGCTAGAAGAGACGACACTCATGAGATCAAGGCGCACAATGGTGTGAAATCCGTCTTAGCCTGGTTTTCTGGCTCTAAATCCAGTTAGAGGCAGACAACACATAACAAGCAGCAACATAGAGAGCTGATCTCTGAGCTTTAAACTGTCCTTTTCAATGTTAATGTCAACACTCATTCTCTCTGTGAATAATGTATGTATGGATTCAGGGCCACTGGTATTGGCTTGTCATTTTGTCCACCTCTGATGACTATGATTCCTTTTCTTTCATTGTCATGCTCAGTTTCAGTGGAGAGGTGATGTTCTAAATTCTGCATTTCTACTGACAAGAATATTATTTTAAAGACAATGTCAAAAATTTATGTGAAATTTTAATTGAAACCATAAAACAGTCAACTTTAAAAATCATATCTTCCATCCGACATTTAGTATTTTCAAAGCTGGGCCAGTTCAACCAAAAAATGGCCCAAAATCATGTGCAGTAAGGTTTTTGTATCTCTGTAGTGTGCAGCACAAGAGTGAGTTATGAGCTCCAAACAGACTGGAAAAGCTGGTGTTTAATATGTCTTTAAGTCACCATCTTCCTCATAGCTGTAACTACATTTAATTCTGGGAAGTAGGGGGAGCTTTTTACGGTGAGGGCAGAGTGACAGAGCTGAGCTAAAAGATTGGAACACTGAAAAATTGGATGAGAATGGTCAATGGCATCAATCTCTTCAAGTGCACCCTGGCATTGCCCTTGATTTTTCACATTTGTGTTTGGGCTGTTGCACATGTGACATGTGTCCTAGCTTTGTTTCTCTACGGTCAGAAAGCTTTTCCAGATAACATTAAGAATGACCCCCTTTTCTTTTGCGGTGTCAATGTGTCTTTCTGTCTTTGACCAATTAGCAGCCACCATGGTGCACATAAAGATTACACAGGCGTTCTAATGCAAAGGTCGACCTGCCGTGAAATCGCTGACCGTCTGGAAAAAAAAGTGGGGTTTCATGTATGTGAGGTGTAGAACGTGAAGAGGGGAATGGCAGAGCAGACATTCGTGCTTGTCAGGTTATAAACTGGAGCCGGCGAGGCGGAGCGAGGTCCACAGAGACAGCAGAGAGGGAAGGAGGGGAGAGCCCCAGACAGCAAACCCAGTAGCAAATGGCCCTTCTAGAGGATGAGCGAGAGGAGGGGTGGAGGTGGTAGTGGGGGTGGAGTTGGGGAGGAGGCGGGTGAGGTGTTGGATGGAGGGAGAGAGAGTGAGTTATTTATAGCTGTGAATGGGTATGCTGTCCACAAGGACTGCTCTGAAGGGTATCCAAAAGAAAAGGGGCAACGAAGACAGGTTTCTCTCATTTGAATAAAAGGATGGAGATGGACATGGGGATGGAGTCTGCAGACATGATAATGCAAGGCAGAAAAGGGGAAGTGAAGGCACAATTGTTATGCTATTTTGGTGGAAGGTAGTGGGAGGCTTGTTAATGCTGAACGCCGGGTCATCACATTCTCCATTTATAAGACAATTTTTGTCTTTCTCTTTCAAAAAAGACTCCCGTATCAGATATTTGCAGCACATCAGCAATACCAGAAAAAAGTAGTTGCAGCAGGAAGCATTGTAAAGGAAATGGCCAGGAGTAGATTCAATAAGTGAAGAGGAAGGGGAGAAGGAGGAGCTAGAGATAGAATTAGAAGAGGGGGGAGCAATGGGAATCAATGTGCATCTCAATGCACTGTGTGTGTGTGTGTGTGTGTGTGTGTGCGTGTGTGTGTGTGTGTGTGTGTGTGTGTGTGTGTGTGTGTGTGTGTGTGTGTGTGTGTGTGTTTCTCACTTGCCATTCCAGCTGCTCTCTCTCATTCTATTTATAGCTCTGGAGGAGAGTGTGTGTGTCTGTGTGTGTGTGTGTGTGTGTGTGTGTGTGTGTGTGTGTGTGTGTGTGTGTGTGTGTGTGTGTGTAAGTGGGGGTGGGGATGTGACAGCATCTCCATCCTGCATCCATAACACACACACACACACACACACACACACACACACACACACACACACACACACACCTTTCCCCGCTCTGTCAGCCTCACCTTCACTCCTCATCTCAGGGAGGCTAAACGAGTCTGACCTAGCATCAACGTCACAGTCGACACCCGCAGAAGCGAGGGGCATTCCCTCCCAGTACAAAAGAAGACACCTATAACTCCCACTATATAATATTATTATATTAATATTATTTTTTTTTTTTTATTATGGTGATGTATTTTACACTGTATGCACTGGTGAAAACAGCGTCCTCACCCTCTGCTGCACAACCTTCCACACCCCTGAGCAAAGCAATACTGGTGCAGTTCAAGCCCCTTAGTATTGTTATTGTTTATTACAGCAGCTCCTACAACACCAAAATATTCAAGTACAGCATGATCTTTTCTATCCTAAAAACTAATATTAATACACTTTTGGTTGGATTTTGTCTTTTGGTTGTTGCTGGTTACTATCCCACCCTGCCTGAGGAGCTTTTCCATGGCGGCCAAAGTATCCAGGTCATATATCACCTACTTTAGCATTATCCTTAAAACTGAGGATCTTTCCCCCCAATCCTGTTTTTAAAAGCTTTGTAGCGATATTAAGTTTCTCTCAATGTTGCTAATTGGTGCCAAATGAATGAAAAAAAACCCCGTTGTCTGTGTTTCCCTGTAGAGTTTGAGCCTAGCTGGGTGGAAATGCCCATGAAACCGCCACAACTTTGAGAAACTACAACACTGTAATCCAGGATGCTAATGCTTGGCTCATCGGTGAGCATCTCGCCAGTGCAGTCAGTGGTTGATGTCTCTTCAGCAGAACGCCAGACTATGAGAGATTTCATGCTGCCATGTCATGATTTCACACGTGTGTCTAATAGCTGCTTAGCTTTAGCATCACTGAAAGCCTTTTATTCTTCTTTGCTCATACAGTATCTGCACAAACACACTAACAACGCTGGTGAACTGTACACCACATGTTCTGTCACACTACATCTGCCACATTCCTTTTCTTTTGCTAAGGTAACATGCATCCTTCATGTGTCGGGAGGAGATGGTAAGAGACATGAAACAGATCTTTCAGGGAGCGCACTGACAGGAGACAGGAAATTAAGGAGCAACTATCGCACTCATTTGGATTTAAACACATGGTCTGTTGGAATGTAGCTTTCACTACAGCACAGCAGATGGTGGGAGTGAAGTCATTTCGCAGTATTTGGTTCTCAAATACTGTATTCGCAGTATTTGGTTCTTGGTAACTTGTTTATGTATATTTGTACATGTATTGTATTGGTTATCACACAAAATCAATACTTGTTTTAAACAAACAACAGCATGGCCAGGTTTTCTCATTAGACAATAAATTTGAAGCTACTCGTTCCCCTTAATTTACGTTATCTTTAGTGTAATGTGACCTGACGAGCTGTGCACTCAGGCAATATACACATCTACACACCAAGACACTTTATGGCTCTCTGCAAACGTGTAAATATAATCCACATCATGTTTAGTAGCTGTAACTTAATTTCTTCATATTCTTATGCTCCCTTGTTTTTGTTTGCTGTGGATGCAATATTGAGTTTCCATTTCACCTGAACTGCCTTCGGACTAAGACAGGAAAACCGTGCAAACACGCACAAAGCATAGATGTAACTCCATACAGAGAGTAACAGGGCCAGGGTTCAAACCAGGACCCTCTTAAAGTGACGTGACAGTGCTAACTACTGAACCACTGCGCAGTCACAGTGTTATCAATGACTTGGCTTGACACGCAGACATTTCTGGGACATACAGTTACTCTTGAGGCAAAAGTGATATTGTTAGTTGAGTTTAAGGGCCTGCACACTCATGTTCAGCGTGATTTTAATCATTTGGTCTGATTCAGTCCTGTGCTGACGTGTACATACTGATCTTGACCGGCATCCTCCTGACCCTACTGTTAGCTTTGTTGGATGGGACAAATGCATCTTTATCATTGGGTGTGCTACAAAACCTGATCAGCGCATTGCTGGTCTGTGCTGGTAGGATACAGGTTACTCCATCTCCATCAGGCTTGCAAATGTCACATGCCGACTTGAATCCACAGCTTTGTGTGGCTAGAAAATGGAATACCATGTGCATCGTAAACAATACACACATATTTCAGCTGGCTTGTGTTGGTTGAATTCAATTAGAAAAGGTACTATGCTGTCTCTGTCAAAAGATTCATTTCATCTTCTGGTAGAGATTCAACATTATACCTGCTGCCTTAGATGCTGCCTGCAACCCATTTAAGCAGGTTTCCCCAACCTTCCCTTTTACGTAAGTAGCACAGGCAAATGGAGCACAGCCATTATTTTTAATTCATGAAGTCTGATGACATCATGTAAACTCTAGCATAGCTCTGCCCACCCTAAACCTGAGGTCTAATCAACAAGACCAGTTGGAAACACCTGTGTGGCTCTGCAGGGCGGTACCTTTTTCACAGAAGACATGTTGATAGGCCACAGTAAGAAAAGCACAGGTGGAAAGAGTACAGTTGATGTTGGCTGAATTCCATTTAGGTGCACTGGTTTCAAGGTGTGTGTTAGAGCACTGCTACACTGTCATGACTTACAGACGCTTGAATAGATCGGAGCCATTGCTAATGTTGTTAGTAACACCTGAGTCAAAATGCCTGCTGTGAAAAAGGCCTGTTTAACACTCATGTACATCTTTATGACCAAAGCAAGGGCCCTAAATCCTGGAATTCTGGAACAGTTTCCATGTGCAGTGACTGATGTCTTGTTGTTACTGTGAGGCTGCCAGGCAACCATGTAGTGACTTCGGGAAATCACTGCGCTTGAAAAAATTGTTTGAATTTAGCTCATCCATTGACAGTATGGATCTCCATATTTAAATCAATTTTCTGATAAGCTTTGCTGGCATCACTGATGTGGTGCAGGAGTGGTTTACTTCATACCTAATAAAACATCTTTCTTCTATTGAAGTCGATTTGTGGAGTCCCCCAAGGATCTATCTTGGGTCCCTGATTATTGTCTATTAGTATGCACTCCTTGGGGTATGTCATCGCTGACAAACTGTTCAAGTCAAATAAAGGTTTGTAATATAGATGTATTGTGTGTTATGTCATGTTTCTCATAATAAGAGCAGGATTTCCAAACATTTGAAAGAGTCAGATATCCTAACAATTATCCCTCCTGGGCCCCATATTATTAAGCCCATAATCTCAGGTCTGTCATTAGACGCTCAAGGGGTGTGAATGTATTTCATTTAACTGAGGCACATTGCTAAGAGTTTTTATTTCTATTTACTGCCCTGGAGCTTTACTGTTGTGACACACTGTTGTGACGCACTTGTGGTCTTAACAGGGGAAATATCAACATACTACAGTAAATACAGAACACTGCTCCCAGGCTAATCACACTGTCCAAGAGAAGTGAGCACATTGCCTAAATGCTTATCTCCCTTAAGACTGCCTGTCAATGGTAGAATTGATTTTAAAGCTTAGTTGTGTGATTTGTTAACCCCAAGTGAGCCTTGATTGCTGGTTGAGAGCCTCTTTTAGGGTCCTTTATCATGGGAGAGTTATGCGTACTGTTCGACCGCCGACAGCTGGGCATACATTATAATCAATCAATTATATATATATATGTGTGTGTGTGTGTGTATGTGTGTATATGTGTATATGTGTATGTATGTATGTATGTATGTATGTATGTATATAAAATTGATTCAGAACTTCAATATTTTGATACATATCTTTGCCTTTACACTGTAAATTACTCTGTAAAGTCTTTTTTTAAAGCACTATATAAAAGTTTATTCTTTGTTATTAACATACACTCATGCTCAGCTAAAATTCCACATTTCAAACATTAATAGCCTACACCCAACAGAAAAGGAAGTTATATAACAATGAATGCTGTGAATCAATTTTTATGAATATAAATTGAGGGAATTGTCATTTTGCCCGTTAGCTAACTTGTACCCTGCAGAACTTTGTTTTTCGTACTCCCGTTGAGGTTTAACTCAGCTCAAGTGTTAATTGAGGGTTGCATCATCTGCATTATTTCAGTTCCTATTAATATTCTATTTCACTTTACTGCATTGCTTTGCTATTTTGCTCTTGCAGCATCTCCAGTGAGACCACTGAAGGTTTAACTTAGCATAATACAAGGGTGCACAGATGCTACAGTCAGCAGAGATGAGTCTATTAGACGTTAAATGTTTGATATTTAATTCAAATCATTGCTGACAAGTGATTGAACCAAACATACTGAGAAATGATTTTGTTTGACATCAGCTGTCACAAGGACATCAACTTTTCTGTTTAGTCCAATGCTAACCCAACGTTTTAGCAAACAGGCTAATACTGAAAGACCTGCTAAAGCTTAGTGCAGGGATTACACTGCTGTATGGCATCACAATGAATTTAAGAATATACATTAAAGCTAATATCTGTGGGGGATTTAATGAGAATCACAAGCAGAAGAGACCAAAAATTCACAATTCAATCATTTTGTTTGATTAGTTTTTTCACTTAGACCAATCTCTACAAAAGTGCTGCTTTTAACATCACATTCTCTACTCTGAATTCATGCAAAATTATACTTACAACCACTTCTGTTTCATCACATTTATCTTTTTGAGAGTCTATAGTACCACAGTTCTCATTAGGATTTGTTTTCTTTGTTGACTTTTAAAGAATTTTCTCCTAAATAATGAGTTAAATATACCTTAAATACACATAATGATGGTGATGTTACATTAGGATATGAGTGCTGCTGTTTCCTGAAAACAAACCAAGAGGATTATTAGTGAAATAAGATTTCAGGTATTTCCACTGTCCAAAAAAGAAGACAGCAATTTAAAAATAATTTTACCTCAACTGATAGCCGACGTCTGAGTCATCACACAGTTGGAAGGTTTAGCTGTGATTTTCCAAGAGGTCGCAGTAAACTGAGAAAAAAATCAGTGAGAAGAGCCAAAAATGGGCCAAGCAATGGGGGGAAGGTCATTAACCAGAGCTCCACCAACTGCTGTGTTAACCTGGCAAGCACTTGCACATGCAGATTCATGGTGGACAGATATAGAGCGTATTTACAGCATTTCTGTAAACAAGCGTTTTGCAAATATTGGCCACCATAAATCCTGCTTTAAATTATAGATACTTTGTTACATGTTATTTCCTGTCATGAGCTGAGCTCTTGTTTCAGTTGTGTTAATGTGTATCTGCAGCAGACCAGCGAACAATGTCCATCTTACCGTAGTAGCGGCTCGCCCTCCAGGCCCTGACGGCACAGTGTAGGACTCCATCCAGCCACAGCAGCAGCCAGCTGATGCAGAAGCCCAGCAACAACCCCAGCATCAAGTCCATCTCCTGCTTGGTCACACTGTCACTCACAAAGTAGTTCTCTGATGAGTCCACCAAGGAATGGTCCCCATCATATGGGATTACGTAGTGGACATGATGCCTGGGGCCAGGACAAAGAGGGGACGGGAGTGTTAGATACAGTATACGTAAACCAATATAATAATCTCGTGAATATGGCATCTACCCCCTTCACAGCGAGGCACAAAATGTGAGTGTGTGTGTGTGTGTGTGTGTGTGTGTGTGTGTGTGTGTGTGTGTGTGTGTGTGTGTGTGTGTGTGTGTGTGTGTGTGTTTTTGTGTGTACGTTTGTGTGTGTGTGTGGGTTTAGGGTTTACGTGGGTGCTTCCAGGGTTTATAATGTACCGTCTTGAGGTCTGGGATCATATGGCACTATCTCTGTTTGTTTTGAAATACAATTTGCACTACAGTTAAATATATATTTAGAGCAATGTCTATTTAACATCGTTTAATGTGCATTTGTATATTATTTTTCTTACTATTATACCGAAATACTTTAATACTCTTATTTATATTTGTACAAGGAAATTGTTGATTACTGTCTTATGTATGCCTGGATGTTACACTCCACTGTTCCAAATTAAAAAAAAAAAATCTTGGTAATGAAAGACACAAATGAACATATCTTAGTCATCTCAAAGACAAATAGATGAGTGACAAATTAAAGGAAAAGCCAACATAAAGTAAAATACTGGGCGACCGTGGGTCTCCAAAACAGCTTCAGTGCTGCTTGGCATATATTCTGTGGAGCTCTATGGAGGGCTGAACACCATTCTTTGAATAGATATTATTTCCTTCATTTGATGTTTTGATGATGGTGGTGGAGAGCTCTGTATAACACGTTTCCCCAAAATCTACCATTGGTATTTGACTGGGTTGGGATCTGACGATAGAGGTCATCACATATGATTCATACCATTTTCATACTCATTTTGTATACAACTGTCTATATGTGGAATACCCATTCTAACTTGGTTGATGTCTTCAGATTTCTATCTAAATTTTAATTCACACTTTGCTGCACTCCCCATGAAGCCCTCTCAAGGACCCCTGGGTGTCCCCAGGCTGCACTTTAGGCAAGTTTAAGGCAACCAACTTATAGAATAAGCAACACTCTGCTACCTCCTTTACTGCCTACTGTTAAGGTTTTTAGCAAGGCTTTTACTCCCATATCCACAGTAAAAATCTGTAAAAACCTTGATAAATAAAATCCTCCCGATGTAAATACATCATCTAAAATCAACGAAGTGTGCAAATAGTTCTTGAGTTATAAGTAGCATTTATTTTTTCAAAATGGGCTTCATCTTTTTCACATCATTTTGGGAAAACATTCTCAAGCCACACACATTCTGACTAGAAAGTTTCTAAATTTGTTCCAAGTATTAATGACATGAATCCAAGTTTAATTGTTTTTCCACAAATCAACGGGGTGTGTGATTGCTACTATCCAGGTGTCACAAAGGACTGTGGTGAAAAATATTGAAATGTTGCGCCGATAATCTTTGAGGTAGATCAGTGACTGCATCACTCTGTTGCATTACGGCTGAGGCATGGTGACACCACATAAAGCTCTGTACATCAGCTGCTGCAACAGCTGCTGATCAACAATCGTCCAGTTCCTTACATTTACTTTGCCTCATTGTCCACTGCTGACCCCACTCCACTGTAAACCAGATACATCCACTTGATATGAAGTCTTATTATACTGGTATTACCTGCCCTCCTGAGAAGGGATGAAGGCTTTTTCCAATCTGACAACACAGTGAGTTGTCTGACAGACACTGTAAGGATATACAGTGGGAGCTGAGAGATTTAACTGCTGGAAGTGAGTACAGACGCACACCTCTGTTCACACACTTTGAGAAATTACACTGATAACACTTTTAGACTGGTGCAGTTTTTTAAAACCATTAGGACTTTTTACAAAGAGTCCTCTGGCAATTTACTAATGCACTACAATACGTTTGAAGGACGTGCAAGAGACGAACTTAAACACAGAATGGTCAGAACTGAGGCAGCAGAGACTGAGAAATCCTGACTTTTAGTCTCTAGTGAGGCTCAAGTGAGATTCTACATTTCCTGTAAGGTAACATGGTAGCATCTTTGCTCCCTGCCAGGTTAATGCACACATCTTTGAAACTCCATGCCCCAGTTTGTACCACAGGTTTTCTGCATATTTGAATAAATGTCTGCTTTTCTTATCTCTATCTCCTACTGATATAACACCTAACAGTTAATGAAAGCTGCTAAGCTTAACACTCAGTGTCTGTTGGGTCTTTATTGCTACGATGCATTGGAACTTAACTGGAAGTTTTACTGCTCTTTCCGACTTGTCTGGTGTAAATTGAAAAAGAAGTCAGCATCATGAGTAGCTCAGGACAAAGAAAGAATCTCCACCTACATAGATGCAACTTCATTAACAGAAAATCCACTCACGCAGTTTGATTGACAGTTGATGTCTGGGAAGTGCAGTGCAGAAAAAACACAGCACTTAGTACTGACTATAGAGGAAAAAAAACACATCTTGCAGATTAGCACCTTAAGTATCTTACTGAAGAAGCAGTGGCGCCATGTGGGGGATCAAAGCCCCTGTTGGACCTCACTGACTTGGGCCATACAGCCACTGAGGTCCATTAACACAAAAACATTATCTCAAAAAAAGAGACACGTAAAATACAAGCCAGAATCTTCCTCCAGGTCTCTTTCTCTTCCCTGAAGAAAACTTTTACCCAAATGTCTGTAAATACAATAAAGGTTTTTTTTTTTATGCTGCTTTTGTACCTTTAATCTGATTTACTGTGAGTCCTATTCACCTGCCCCCACCAAATTATTGTGTATGTCTTCTTTTCTAGTATAAAAAATAAATATTATTCTTTTGTAAGATTTCGGGGTGAAAATGCCACAATAAGAGCATTAAGATAATCTTAAAACAGCTTCTCTCATAGCAGCATGACACCAATAAGCAGGGTGCACCAGCTGCACACACAGTCCCACTTCCTACAATCTCTCCTTCTCTGCCACAGAGGCAGCTATTGTAGGCCAGGCTTCGGCGCATCAGAGAAGGTAAAACTACATCCAAAACAGAGCACAGGGGCTGCCAAATAAAATGACACTGGCTGTGTCCTCAAGCCTGATAAGGTGAGCGCTGTGGGCGTCACGACACCTCCAGGCCTCATGGATGGAAGGGCAGGCGAGTGAAGCTCAGATCTGCTCCGTTTGTCCACATATCCTCTGTTTCTCCTGTTTGTGTGAACAAAAAACACATGCCTGACTCTCATTTAGGTGGTGTTTCCAGGTCAGTCAAAGACACTGTGTGGGTACAGTAGCCTGAAGTTTAACTGAGCAGTGGTTTGGAATTGTACTGTTTTATCAGTGCCTATGGATTGACAAACACTTGGAGAAAAGATGATCATTTTCATACATAAACAGAAGTCACCGCTTGATGCTGCTGATGTGACTTTATTTCGGAAAAATCCTGTTGGCACTCACAACCAGTATGTCATGATTGTCAAAATATTCTATATCAGTGATACATCATCTCATCGCAAATCCTTTCTCCAAACACATTTCTCGTCTTGATTAGTCCATATCGCATCACATCTGTCAGTGTGCAAGAGGTCTGTCCAAAACTTTGACTGAGATTATCCCTCTTTGACAAACATAATCTAATAGCACCTGATGATGACCCATTTCTGGATTTACAGGCTAAAAAAACACACAGAGTAGGAACTGGCCTCTTAATGCTGCTAATGAACTGCTTGTACATCAACCCCCTCACTGCAGCATGCACAGCATACACTGCTGTTTTGTTTAAATGTGCATCTGTTCAGCTTGCAGCAACATGAATGGTGACATTTCTCCCCTCCTGAAACACTGATCTGTCTCCGTGGCTGCGTGGCTATAGGTTGCCTGCAGGAAATGAGTGAACCAGGATCTAATATCTGAGTAGGTGTGAATCTACTGGATAAAATGACTTTAAATCTCGATCAAAGCAACACTGTTGCCATACCCTCTGAACCTGTAGTCTTCAGACCATTTAAAAAAAAAAAAACAGACCCGCATGTGACTCTGCTCATCCACACAGCCTCTAGCCTGCTGTATGACTTGCTTACTGTTAATGGAAAATGCATAATTATGCTGCTTAAATCCGAATTAATTTATTAATGAGTGTCTTGCTGCTGTTGCCCCCCCCCACTTCAAACCTGCTCTCACTGTGACAGCAAACAGCAGGTAGGCTGATGAGCCAGCCAGTACCCTCAGCTCCATAACACTTCTCAAGCCATAGCCACTTCACTTCAACACTCATATGTTCATAATTGGCCCAGCAGGTTTAGATCCTCGCCGACACCGTGTAGGCCTGCGTGCATCGCGCAGCGCACTTGATGCTCAGATTGTTTTTGAACGGCCTTATATTGCTCACAGTTCATTACCTATTTATGGCTCCGACACACACCTTCGTATATGCAGCAAAGCCGAAATCCTCGCAGCAGCTCCTTTTGTAAAGGGGGGAAAAAACAAGAAGAAGACACATCGCGACCGAACGTGTCATCGGGTTTTATGTTCGAGCGAATGAGAATAAAAAGCTGTATGAAAACATCCGCCGCTATGTAAGAGCACCGACTGGCTGATAGCAGGTTGGCTCTGCGGGGGCTTCACCGCCAGAAATCTTCGAGGCCTCTTCAGCAATTAAGAATTGACGGGTTAAAAAAACACACACACCACCATGTTTATCCCAAATATTGTGCGAGGATGATGGCATTTACCTTCCACAGTTGCAGTGACAGACGCGGTCCTCCCCTCGTAGATGCGGTAAGATGTAGTTGTGAAAGCGATCCAGTAGTGCGTTCATGTCCATTAAACAGGCTATCGCCTGCAAAGAACCATGCAAGTCAGCTGGGACATGTCAGGCAATAGGCTAGGCTATTCCTACAGACAGCGAGGGATTCTTTTCATTAGGCTATGGTATCAAGATAAATAACAACAGTGAGGGTCATTAAGAAAGGGAGAGAAAATAGCCAGAACAGATCCTCCCGATTCTAAGAGGGGGACTCTTGCCTCAAAACGGACTTAGATTATTTATTTATGACAGCAGGTAATTATAGGTAGGCTAACCTACTTCCACATGTCATTGATAGGCCTGCTGTGTGAGGTATAAATGTGGTAGGCTACATTTATGGCACATTTGTACTCATCTGATCAAACATTAGCCTCGGTGAGTAAATTAGAAACCTCACTGTAGCTGAGGCAGGTGAAGATGTCTTACCATTACAACTGAAGCACCAAGAATCATAAAAATCATGGTGGTTGTGATCATATGCATCAAAACTTCCAAACTGGCCGCCGTCCTGTAGCCCGGGATTCTACCCGCGGCGGTGGAGACGCTCCGGCTGGGCTCTGGGCGCTCTGTCCCGGCAGGAGCCGCTCATGGAGCCGCCGCGCCGCTCCTGGCTCCCCGTCCCTTCAAACTGCCCGGTCTCCCTCCGTCCCCTCCTACACACACACACACACACGGCAAGCCGCTCTCTCAGCCTTCACAGCGCCCTCTCTCCATCCAAGTATCCCCCCCCCGGTCGGTCGGATGCGGCTGCCGCTCGCTCCAAGGAGGCAGCCCTCTCCTAATTACCGATGCAAAAGTGATCCGTTCTCCCAGGTGCGTGTCTATCTCTATCCAGCTTTAAAAAACCATGAAGAAAACAAGTGAAGGACTCCCTCGATATCATCTAAAAGGGTGTCTCGGTATCCTCTCTCCCCCTTTTCCAAGTTATCCCAAACCGGCTGCGCTTTAATACCGGCGAATTCTCTCCTCCATCGGCGAAAACGGTCGATTTCTCTCGCCTGGACGTTTCAAAGAGCTGCGCCAACTCCTCTCTCGGCCATCGCCCTCGTCGTTCTCGGAATGCTTGATAACATCGACATGAGGTCCAGCTAGTTCCAGTCGGGAACTAGACCCACCCTGCGCCCCGAGTCCAGTCCGGATCCCGCAGCTGCATCAACGCCCGGAGCCAGACACGCATGATTATCCCATCCTGGCTCCCAGCAGCTACACGAGCATCCACTCCCACCACTTGTGCGTGTGAGCGTGCCTGTGCAAGCGCGCGCGCGCGCCTGTGTGTGTGTATGTGTGTGTGTGTGAGAGAGAGAGAGAGAGAGAGAGAGCGGGAGAGAGAGAGAGAGAGAGAGAGAGAGAGAGAGAGAGAGAGAGAGAGAGAGAGTATAGTGGGCTGAGAGGAAAGAACTGCAAACTGCCTTTATGGCATCAGCCTATAGGCTCATTATTTATAGTGGGTACCTGCGGAAGCACTGGAGCCGGTTTCAAGAATGGCAGTCTTCATGACGATTTTACCTCCTTTATCCTCCAGAGGCTTAACCCCTTTTTACCCCTCAATTCCGCCACTTGGTCACACTCACACACAAACACACACGCATACGCACAAACGCCCTTGCTTTCTATTTCTCTTCCAGACGTTGCAGCTCTTCAGTTTCTCATTCTGCACCACCCCTGACGTTTCTGCTCCTACTATCCTGCATGTTTATTCTTCAGAGTGAGTCCCTGATTTACAAAAGAAAAATCATACAACTTTTAAACCTGCTTTTGGAATAAATTCCTGACAGGTTCTTTCACGAGCCACAGGGGTGACAAGTCAGAGCCCCCAAAGTGGCATTGTCTGACATCATTTTCATCTAAAATTGGCAAATAGTCCAAGTTTCTCTCATCAAAGTGCAAATATAATCTTGTGACAATTATTAGAAAAAGCTCACTGAGCAAAGATATATATATCCTGACTGCGCCAGTCTATAAAAAGTACAATAATTAATGTGGATGTGTCAGGTTACACTTTAAACCAGTGCATACATTTCTATGATCCCTGCAGCCTCATATAACCATTACTTATTCAGACCAAAGTATCCAGTAAAATGTGGACCTAAGGAGAGATGTCAAGATAAAGTCTAGGCCAATAGTTCCCAAATGTATCAAAAACTCAACCAATCAGCCTGCACAAGTAATCTAACAGCAGGTTCAGGGAGACATGTTTCTGTTCATCTGTGTAACCGCTTCACTGAACAGCACTGTTTCAGCACCATGGACAGCGACTGTACAGCAGCCTGCATTTACAGCTGCTTTACTGCAATACATTTTCTGAAGTGATGCAGGAACCATAACATTATATGCATGCATTACATAACAACATGCATTACATGCATGTGGCACCAACTACTAAAATGGAAACACTGTGATGAAACAATCAATAACCAGGCTATGGTATTCTTCGTAAGTGCCGTTTGCTGGAACCGCCTTCAAAACATCTGACGTTGTCACCCACAGGCACACTGCTAGTGTTACTTCATTTCGACATCCCCCAGTGAGGAAACACAGCCAAGCTGGGCACCAGTGCAGCATACTCTAATTAAAATCTGCAGGGGGTAGAATGGGGATAATGTAAACATTTAATAGTAAAAGGTCTTGAAACCTGAACAATCACAATTGTGAGTGCTGCTGCAAACTCACTTGAATGAGAGTTAACAGCATTTTTCAGATGTATAAGTGGTCAGCCAGTCATTTGCACTTTAGTACATGAATTATAGAGGTTATAGAAGATAAGTTATTAACATATCGAGGGCCTCAGGAATCACATGACCTTGTTTCTGCAAAGATACATTACTGCTGACTTTTTCCCCATTTATCACAAATACCATTCACCTCTACTGTATTCAGTTGGCAGCTGTTGTTTCAGGAGCAAGTATCTGGAAATCTTAATCACGTGAATTCAGAACCATCTGCACAGCTAGATACCATTAGCAATGAGTCAGAAAATCTGTTTCTTTTAATTGGGTGAACTGACCCTTTAAAGTCTATGTCCTGTGGATCGACCCCTCTGTTTAAATTCCAATATCTACCAAAAACAATTATATTTGTTTAAAAAAAGGGAAGGAAACTTAATCCACTTTATCACAGATGTAAACCTTAACGTGCCGGCTGCTATCAAATAAACATCTGCTGAGGTCTTTTGGAGAGCAAGGGCCGCTCCTGAGGACCTTTCTTGACTCTGTGATGGTACCAGCCATCTTCTACAGAGTGGACAGCTGGGGCAGCAGGATTTCGACTGTTGACAGGAAGAGACTTAACAGACTGGTTAAGAAGGCTAGCTCTAGCCAGGGGTGCCCTCTCGAACTGGTGGAGGTAGTGGGTTGAAGGAAGACGGTTGTAAAGCTATCATCCCTGATGGAGAACATGTCCCACCCCACACAGAACACTGTGACCCACTGGGCAGCTCCTTCAGGGACAGGCTGCACCACCTGCAGTGTGTGAAGGCGAGATACTGCAGGTCCTTCCTTCCTGCCGCTGTCAGACTTTATAATCAACACAGCTCCCAGTAGACACCACACACTGAAACTGACAAATCTAAACTGTGTTATATCATATTTCCTATGTGCAATAATGTGAATTCAACCATCGCAATTTAGTCCACCGTGGGATTAATAAAGGGTTATCTTATTTCAGTCCTAAATAAAACATTGTGAAATCAGTTGAAAAGGACCTTCTTTGACATAATGTACTGTACCTATAGCGTAATGATTTAATGCGCCGTGTTGGACTGACCCATCCACACACACACGCATACACACCCACACACATGCACACGCAAACATACTGTACATGCACATAGATACGGTATAAATGATTTGTTGTCCACGCTCGGCTGACTGCCGCTCTGTTACACTCAGGTGACTGACGCTGATTGCTGCACATGCACAAATGCTTGGATAGCCTTCAGGCCATTACATCTGTGCACACACAGTGCCATCACACACCGAGGTCTATAGCAAACCACACACCAACTTACATCTGCAGATGTATGTCCTATTTCTTTCACGCCATCTGGTTTGGTACGTTTTTTTGTAATTTTTTTCTACTTTTAGGAAATGGAATTGTTTTACTGCTTCCTTCTGTTTTCTGATGCAGTTTTATGTCTTGAGGCTGTTTTTTTTTTTTTTTTTTTTTGTCTCAGTGTGTCTGCTGGTCTTTTTACATTGCAAACATCCTGTTTATTGCTTCGCAGCCCACTCCTCCCCCACATTATTTTCACCAACTGTGTGGAGTCATCATCAAAAGGAGTTGGTGGTGAGTAGATTTTCTAAGAGCTGAGGAGAGCAGAAGGTGGAGGGATTTTCAGAAGCAAATTTCTTTACTCAACCTCCTACTTTGTCCTGAGTCACAGTCTGCAATAAAAAATGAGTCAGAGCTTTGTGACTTGTCTCAATTATCAGATAGATAGATAGATAGATAGATAGATAGATAGATAGATAGATAGATAGATAGATAGATAGATAGATAGATAGATAGATAGATAGATAGATAGATAGATAGATCAGCTTATCTACATATATCTGTTATATCCTCATAGAATGGTACGTGTTTGTACTAACTGAATTTACATATATCCTACTTTTTTCCAAGTCTTGTGTATAAAATTGCTGGGGTGTATTGGATACGGACTCTTTGTGTTTATTAAATAAAGTGCTACTGCAATCCAATGCAATTCGTTTTGTAAATCGCCTCTGCTGTTTGGCCAACTCCAGCTTCCGTATTCTTTGACGTACACGGAAATACGCATGCGGAACCTCAGTTGTAAACAAAAACGGACAATCAGTACCTTCCTCTTCAGAGCCTAAAAAGTAAAAACGGAACATACATTTATCTTGTCGACGGAACGTGTTAAAGGTAGGCATTTATCTATTACCTGCGTCAAGTTATCCAGTTGCTTATTATGTAATGAGTCATACAAACGGGAAGATATGATTTGTTATGTAACTAGCGCTAGTATTCACCCGTTGAATGCTATCTAGCTAACGGCTAGCTCTCGAACTTCATGTTAGCTCGCTAACTTCATCGCAAACCAGATAATGCTCGGTTTGTGGTGGTTAGCAAGTAATGTTACAACAAGTAACGTTACTTTGTGCCAGTAGTTACATCGGACAGTACTATTAGCTCGCGATATATAACGAAACTTGTCAGGGGTATTTAGCTTCAACGATACAAAGAATATTAGATCAAAATAACACAATCTTGTTTCTGCATCGGTCTCAACACATTTTATCCGAAACCCCTAAAATGTGAAATAAGCCGGTATTACACTTTTAAATTGCGAAACAGCTCTTCACGAAGGGATGATTAGCTATACTATTTAGCAGTCCTGTTATTCGGACAATATGTTCTCTGCAGAGCGCACCGTGCACAGCGGCACTTGGCAATGTGATCAAAGCCTAGACTATATGGAAACAAAGTGTTGCTTAATATGTAGTTCTATTTTGTATTTGACAGTATGCACTAGAGAATCAGGTAAAATCCATAGTGAATGGCGTACCAGCTGCTATCCATATGTATAGTCTGAGAATCTCAGCATGAAATTGTCCAATTTCCTGATAGTTTGCCATAATGTCTTCTACATCAGGGATAGACTATAGTGGGATGTAAATCTGTTGCAAATTATAGCTTCACAGAAAATTAACTGGCTATCTCTTTGCCTTTTCTGAAAAATTGCCATTCCCCAACTCTGTTTCCATCTTTGTAAATAGGTTCCAGATGTGTGACAGAGGTTGATGCAAGTGCCAGCTCGTTACTATAAGGAGACATTCTTTGGTGTTGCTGGCCCGCAGAAACTGCCGTAGCCAACATGTCAAGGAAACAGACGCTGAAACCTGTACGAGGTAACAAGAAGAGTGAACTGGAACGCAAGAGGGATGAGCGGGCAGCACGCCGGGCCATCGTAAAAGACCGCAAGAACCGGCCTCAGGATTGTGAGGAAGGAGCAGAGTTTGTCAGTTTCTCCAATCAGCTCCAGGCGCTGGGACTGAAGCTGAGAGAAGTGCCTGGAGATGGGTGAGAGCCAAAAAATGACTGTGGCATCTAGCTGTGTCGTCCTCTGTGTTGTCCTTTATGATCTCTGACACTGCAACACACGTCTCTTAAATCTCATTATAGACATAAAAGTTATTTTCAAGCTGGAGACAGCTGGAGACAGCTGTCCCAGTATGAGTAACCAGGATGCCTTGATATGCTTACTTCTCCCCAGCCCACAGTCAGTAACAATGTACAGTAAACTAAACTGCAAAGTATGTGTAAATGCATGGCTGCTGCTTATTACAGGCAAATGTCACTAGAGCCATAATTTGACAGTCCTTCATTGAAACACGATTTATCTTCCCCAACTGACAACACCAGCAGTGGTGCAGGCACAGCACTGCGCCATTTAAGACTGGAAAACAGCACCAGTAATGTCTTTATGTCTTTCTGGCTTAATGAAAAATCTGGATGGGAATTTAATTGATTGACCAGTCTTGCGTCTATCAGTCATTTTTACTACAGGGCAGAAGGTCAGGGAGTCTTGTCATTTGGAGGGCTTAAATCATTGTTATTGACCAATACTGAGAAACCTGCCAGCTAATGCCTACTCTAATGAATGCATAGTGGAATATAAGCCTTTGATACAAACACAGCATAACCTTCATTTTGTCCAGGAACCTTCAAACTGAGTGATTTAACTCTATGCAGTCCTGTGAAGACATACTGTCTTTGTTTCTTGTAGGAACTGCCTGTTCAGAGCTCTAGGCGACCAGTTAGAGGGTCACTCCCGGGGTCACCTGCGGCTTCGGCAGGAGACCGTCCAGTATATGATGTCCCATCGGCAGGACTTTGAACCCTTCGTCGAGGATGATGTGCCCTTCGCACAGCACTGTAAGCGCTGAGACTTTTACTAATGCCTCAGTCAGAATTGACAGCTCTGTCCTCTCACCGTACATGGGAAGTCCATTGATTTCAATGGGGGACAATTTTGATCAGCAACAACGCAGTGACCCCTGGTGGCCATCAGTTCTGTTTGCGATGGAGTGACAGATGCTGTATGTCAGTGGTTCCCACTTTGGGAGGGGACTCCTTGAATAAGCTGTTGCAATATAAATCTGAGAGGTTGCTGTGTAGAAGGTATGAAAAAACATATTTCTGTTCATGGTGTTTTTATTTTTCAGAAACTAATCTTGTGAATTACTGTTTAATTTTACCGTTTCAGGCTTCTAAAATTTGAAAAAGTAAATGTAAGAAGGGAAGAAAGCTCTTTGGTTAAATGTTAGACATGTGACTGCTGATGAAGATGCACATAAGTTTTAGTGTCCCTAGCCAACAAGTTTGGGAACGACTGCTAGTTGTGGACATCTTGATTTAATTCAGAACAGCAACTAATTAAATGTTTTATTTCATTACAGTGCCATGTGGTAATATTTACATCAGTCATTCAGAAATTAAAAAAAAATATATATATGGTATACGTGATGGTACCATCAGAAGCTCAAGAAGAAAAGTTGTGTGACTGTTTCAGATCTTAAGAGTAATTGTTTCCATTTCTTTCCACCCAGTGTCCAACCTCTCTCAGCCTGGCACGTTTGCTGGCAATGACGCTATTGTGGCTTTTGCTCGCAGTCAGCAGGTGAAAGTGGTCATTCATCAGCTCAACACACCATTGTGGGAGGTAGGGATAGATGACATCACACAATCCAGGGTGCTATTATAAATGCAGAATTTATCACCCCTGTGGCGCACCGCACAGTTCATATGTTCTGTTACTGCCGCAGATAAATGGTGCCGAGAAGCAGGTGTGCAGAGAATTACACATTGCCTACCGCTATGGAGATCATTATGACAGTGTGAGGCGGACCGGAGACAACTCAGAGAGTCCTGCTCAGCTCCGTATAGAGGTATGTAGTACACAGTGGACATACAGTGGACCAGCATTTACGAACAATCATTCAATCATTTTCTTTTATTTTTATTATTATTATCAAATGGATTTCATTCTCTATTCCATTTTACATTTATGTTCTAGTCCTGTTTTTATGCTTGTCTTTTTTCATGTGAAGCACTTGATACATGTGGTTTCTTTGTTGTGAATTAGAGGCTCATGTGAAAAGTACAATACAAATAAAGTTTATTATTACTAGTACTAGTAGTAGTAAATGTCAAGAATGCGTCATGTCATGTTTAGTAGTTACATCTATTGAGACATCCTTCACTGATGCGCCTCTGATGTTTCCTCGCTGTTCTCCGTCGCTGTTCCCAGAATCTGCAGAATTCACGAGGACAGCAGCGTGAGTTCGGGGATGGTCAGCGGGACAGACAGAAAAACCAATCTCCCACAGCCTCAGAGGAGGACAGCGTGATCCTGAGCTCCATCAAGAATCGAGGAATCCAGGGTCAGAAGTTATGCTTGACTCATTAGCTGCTAGAATAATTAGACCGTGAGGGCAAAAGAGAATGACTACGAATCAGTTTTGAGACTAACTTCATAACCATCAGGCTTTCAAGCTTGTCTATTCAGATGAATTTTTCATTGATCCCGTAAACATGTCAGCCTGTAATCAAGCAGACTGTCACATCACACTGACTGGTTCTGTTCATGTGTACATGTGTGTCTTTCCCGCCTCAGGTGATGAGGAGAACCTGCTCCAACTGAGTGCGGCAACCATCAATGCTGAATGGCTTGTTGGCTCCATACTGGGTCAGTCCTGCCAGGGCCAGTGTGCTTCAGGATCCTGCTCGGCCTGCAGAGCTGCAGCCACTGACTGCAGTGAGCACAAACAGCCAGCAGAGGGCAGCAATGTACAAAAACCAAAGGTAGTCTTATTGCATGCAGACAGACTGCAGCACCTTTACTCTTAGATGTGATTAAACATATAGAGAAACAAATACATGAGGTTGAAACACACCTCAGTTTCAGTGAAATCACTTACTTAAAGACATTCATTTTGTTTCATTCCCAGGTGACTAACAAGCAGAGGAAAGAGCAGCAGCGGCAAGAGAAGAAGAAGCGTCAGGAGGAGAGGCATCGGCAGAAGTTTCTCCAGAGTAAAGGAAGTCAGGACCAGAACCAGAACCTGCCAGAGGCGGTCACTTTAGTGCCAGCTCTCAATACTCTCAGTATATAGACTGGAGCATGGCCAAAATAACCTACTGCTACTTTAGCTACCGGTGGCTGCCGCTATCCACAGCGTTTTGCACATAGTCCGATTTGATTCAGTCACAGTGGATGACTTTTCCTAAAGAGAACCCTGTAGTTTCTTTGCAAATGGTATAACGGTGCCTGCAAACTTCTCTGTGAGGTGTGTGAAAGTTGTGAAAGACACGAGGGTGAAAGAGCATGACTTTCAGTGTTTTTGCTGGGTTTTGATTCCGTTCGATCCCCGGTTGGTGTTGGTGTATGTAGAAACTCCTTTGATCAGGTCTACCTACTACGCTACCAAGCCTCTTTCTATGCTGGACATCTGGCTTTTCATGACAACCAATGCAGATTATCTTGTGCAGCTGGGCTTTTTGACTCGCTACAGATTGAGCTAATGTTGATTCACACGTTCAGATCGCTGTTTGTTCGATCTGACCAAAGAAGGAAGTGAAAGGGAGAATGGCAGATGAGTGATTGTTATGCATACTGTATAAGGAATGTGGCAATAAATAACAATAAATGATGATTTTCTGTTTGTGTGCACCACCAGATAATATGTTGCGTATTATCCAAGGTGACTTGTTTTTGTGACTCATCAAAGTAAGTTCATTTTCATCACTGTGACGTGTGTTTACAGATGTGAGTGAAGTTATATCTTTCTTTTTTTTATTGATTTCCTTTGGTGTAAATAACCTAAATAAAAGAAATTTAATATTAACAGCAGACATACAGCACATTTTAGGAAGAGGTTGAGGTTTTACTACACTTAGAGCAAAGGTCCCTCAGGTGAAGTTAAGCAGTTAACCTGTAGGCTTAATTATGATGTTCACTGTATTGTAATGTGAAGAAAATCCTTCAAGATGATGCATCAGTTACATCCCTTAAATCCCCAGAATTCTGTACGCTGTGGAAAACATAAACAGAACATGTTGCTGCATCAAATTCAGTAATAAGCATATATTTGCAAAAATCGATGAAACATTAAATGCATCGTCTTTGTGCTGTTTTCAATTGAGAATGTGTCAAAAAAGGATGAACAAATGATCACATTCTGCTTTATGTTGCACACAGAGTCCCAGCTGTTTGGCAGTCAGGGTTGTGCAGAACACACAGCTGATGATCAACATGCTGTAGTTACCTGCAGTCAGTTGTGGTCGTCAATGTGATGCACGAGTCACTGAATTGCATTTAAGAGTGTTGGGTTAACTTGCAGTCAGAAAAGCTGCAACCTTGTCGGAGGGCTAATGACTCGACTTTCTGATCATACAGCATCTGAGGCTGCAGCATGTGGTGCCGTGGTTTTGGATTGCATTTTGATGTGTCAGGGTTAGGGATGTTGTTTTCCCCATGAATGCAGTCCACCCACTCAGTGACTGTGGTTGATGTGTTACAGGGGACATAGTTAATGTTTGCCTACTCTTACTACAGGTTAACAATCTAGTCAAGTATTTGACTGGCTGTTATTCAAATTTCAGGTATTTACAGTGATCAAACTGAAATTCATAAACCAAAGTAGGTGAACGGTTTAAAAAAGCATCACCATTGGGAATCCCATTGTCCGGCGCTCGACTCGCACCAGCAATATAATTACAATACAATGTTGAATAGTGTTTTTCTCACAGGTCATTGGGCCTTCAGCTCATGGCTTGTTGGTCATTTGTCCAATATGTTGTCAGAATTTGCACCTGACAATAAAGCTGTGACTCTGTGAGGGCCCTGCTGTTACTGCTGTTACTGCAGGTGCAAATGAGAGCTTTGGACTAAAAGCTCAACCGGACTCCATGAAACTGTTGATTACTGGGAGAGGGATGGTCACGTGGATATACTTTGATCTAAGAGTACTGCATAAGCAGAACTAACGTCAGGTTTCGGGTTACCTTATATGGCACAACTCCAGTCAACACCCTCAGAAATATAAGAAATGTTCATTTTATTAAAATGGCATAAAAAAATGACATGAGTGGAAGTCAAGGCGGGACTGACAGAGATGACTGTTAGACTTGACAAACTATGTACACTTCATTCTAAACACAGTCCTGTGTTGGTAGACAGCCTCAAAGACCAAAATACACACGCTGCTATACATTACATTTTCAAGCATGACTCTTCTTCTTTTGCTGAATCATGTTAAATCTAATGCTCGTCTAACAGTAGCAACAGCAGAAAAGAACCTCAAAGCCAGCAGACTGACTCCAGACTGATGACGAGAGGCTGCGGCAGTAAACCCGTGAGTGTGTGAACGAGATGTGTTTTATTGCTTATGAATTCAACTCTCCATTTTTAAGAAGATGAACGCGTTCTGTCCGGTTTCAAACCGTCCATAGTCTCGCTTTAAACATCTGGACAGTCAAAAAACTGCTTTATACCCTCTTCCACCACTGTTTACTGAGGAAAAAGAGGCGTGTTGTCTGGTGTTTCTGGGCAACTCATTCTCAATGTCAAGGTTATAGATGATGCAGTTGAACATACCCAGTTTGACATTAAATCTCCTCCGTATGGGTTACTTCCCCTCCTCATGTTGCTTCTTAGTCCAGTCAAACCAGATGAACTCTGTCTGACTGAGGGAACATTAGTTTGGAGTTCAGTGCTTTGAGGGTGAAAGCTGCTGCTCTAGAAGTCCTGTCGGATGTTCTCCTTGTTCTCGTCCCCCTGCTGTTGTCTGAGCTGAGTTATTTCGTTCTCCAGCTGGACGATGGCCCTCTCGATCTCGTAGTTCTTACTGACCAGAGACACCCAGCTGTTGAGGGATGGATACAGATGTTACAGAAGAGGAAAATCTAACCTACATATTTCCTACGTACAGCGAGATAAACGTATATAGTCTGTTATCAAACAGCATACTTTGACTCCAGCTCTCGTAGTTTCGCTCCTCCGGCCAACTGATCATTCTTACGCTGCCAGTTCAAATCCTGGATTTGCTTCCTGTGTATCAAAAAAACAAGACACTGGTAAACATGTGAAAGCTGGTTTTGATAATACACCAACACAGCACAAATGTTCCAGTTCAGTCACCTGAATTTCTGAAGTTCCTTTTGAGCCATCTCGATCATGAAGGCCAAATTACTGAAGGAGGAAGATGAGACAACATGTTAACAGTCTTTCGACCAATAGACAGTGAGTAGCTGTGAGAGACAGGCTGCTGTCACGTACTCGTTGTAGACTTTCCATGCGTTGGTTCCATACTGTGACATGAGCTCCAGGTTCTCAATGCGGACTGCCTGGTGCTCTAGCTGGGCCATCGAGTTGTTCACGCACTCCTGCCACGCTGTGATGTCATTCTTCTGTCCTGATGAAGGCGCTGGCAGCTCATATCTCCACAGGGGATAAAAAGGCAGATGAGATCGGGAACATTTGGAACCATGGAGGAGAAATAATTGTGAAAAGGTACAAGGCTTAAATATACCTGACTAATAACAAATGAGCGCTGGCAGGAAATGACTATAACACATTGAAAGTGATGATTTAACATCTTTTCAATCACCAAAAAGACATTTGGCTTGGAACTGAAACAATGAGTGGATTCATCGATTGATAATCAAATTGCTATAGCAGTCAACTGATTATCTATGGGTTTGGGACTGCTGGTTGGACAAAGCAAGACAGTTGAAGACATCACTATGAGCACCTTAGAAATTTTGATAGGCATGTTTTTCGCTATTCTATGAACCATGTGATTACGGAAGACGAATCCATAATGAATATAATGATTAGTTGTTAGTTCACTGGTGTGATGTTACAGGATTGTGGGATTTCCAAGCCTTGAACTCAGTTACCACACCCTGCTGTTTGCTTACTGGCAGCACAAATAGGTTTATTTTAGAACTTCTTTGGCTGTTTCTATTAACTGAAAGTTTACTTCCAAACAGCAGTTTTGACTTCAGAGCAATCCTAAAGTGAATAACCCAAAGTACCTTAAACTATGAAAATACTGCAGCTGTGGCCTAAACTACAGTCAGAGTGCTGGATGCTGCAGTATTCCTGCAGTGTGTCGGGTTTACCTCTTCATGCTAAGGAGATCCATGGGCTGCCGAGCCGCCAGCCGCTCAAATTCATTCCTCATAATTTCTGTCTAAAGGGTGATAAGAAATAAGAAATGCTGTTATTTCTGTCATACTGGCTGAAGCCGTGAGGACGGTTTCAGAGGTCTGAGGGGTTTGTCACCTCAAAAGCAGAGAAGTCAGGTGTGGGCAAGTAGCTCAGGTAGTTCTTGGTGGGACGGTATCTTCTGGTCTCCTCCTCCACCAACGCTGCAGCCTGAAGGACAAAAGATCATTCTTTTATTTGTTGATTATGAAACACCAACACATTTATTTCACAGCTTGGAAGGGTTGCAGCCTTAGGCCTTAGCCCCGAAGTGCAAATGAAAAACATATGACCATAAAAAGTTTGAGAGGAAAAAATAAATTTTTACTCTTGTGGTTTTTCTAAAATGACCCAGGAGGAGGAAGTTCCTACACCTCACCTCACAGTCCTGGAACTTGGATCTCACTCCTCAGTGAATACTGAAAGTACAAAGGGTGACTGTGGAGTCAAAAGAAAGTCCAAATAGAATTCTTCACATTTCCATATGAGCTCAGTTTCCACGCCTCCCAGCAAAGACAGCTGTAATAAATGATGAATCACGTTTCTTTCTGCAATTCTCTTGCCAACTTTAAGCAGCTTTCATTGACGATGTTTAATTGAGAGGTCTGCTGAAGGGCTCAGGTGTGAGCCGAATCATTAACCTCTAAATGAGCAGCTGCGCTCTGGAGGCAAAGAGGGAGCTTCATGTGCGTCACACGCAACTTCCAAAGTGTTTTCAGTTGGTGGTCAAACAAAGGCAACACATTGGAACATGTCAAACCACCTGATGTGGAAAAAAAATGGTTTTTGGATCACATCTGACTAACAGATGCTTCCAAACCACAAAGGCCTGATCGCCAGACCGAATGAGACGGACACGTTCACGATCTGTGTCTAGTAGTACAGGAGTGCTGTGGAGATTGTTTTCAGTGCTCACGCTCTTTCTGCACTACATGTTGTGTTTTTACAACATGTAATATGTGGACCAAACCATTCTGGCAGTGAAGTGTCTGTAGTGAGCTAATGGAAGTGAATTTGAATTGTGCAAAAGTGACTCATACATTGTGCACCATGTTATAATGATGTGCACATTTTTAGTGTACATCTAGAAATCATTGAAAGCAGTAATAGTGACATATTAATATCTGCACATTAGCATTATAGAAGCATTTCAATTTCAGCCGCCACATCAGCCAAACCTGCCTGTCAATCTCTTAATGAGCGATCCATACCTCATGAGATAATCATTTTGGAATAATGAGATTTTGAGTAATAATGAGTTGAATAATGAGTTTTCTAATAATTGTGAAATACAGATCTCAAAAGGTAAACAAGGTTATCATTTCTATTTGAGAAGTCAGAATCGTTGTGACAATGATAACATTAAAGCGAATTCACTATTAATTAACTCGTGTTTCCTCCTTTTTGGAGAATTCAGAAGACAAAAGCATTCATTTTATGATCAGCTCTTAGTGTCTGAATGACGAGAGTTGGCAGCAGACCAAGCTGCCATAGTATTACGAGTCAAAGAAACAGAGAACTGTTTACTGTGAAGATCCTTTACATTAATTTCGCCCGAAGTAATCAGTGTGTTCAAACAACACAAGAGCAAGATACAGATCTAGGCATAGGATGTATAAGGTTTACTTTGATACTGATAGCTCAAACACCCCCGCGACCCCGAAAGGGATAAGCGGCATAGAAAATGAATGGATGGATGGATGGATGGATGGATGGATGGATGGATGGATGGATGGATGGATGATAGCTCAAACATAGCCATCATTAGTGTTGTCAATGACATCCATGGTTAACGTGCTGAAATAAGCAATACGGTGTGCTGCGACTTTAAGACTTAAGGCACAGCTACGCTCCAACACCGAGCTGCCAGCCAGCTAGCTAGCTTAGATTGACACACTGACGTTATCGAGCGTTGGCTAAGTATTTCACTAAACAAAAGAGCAAGCTAAATATCAATTACAACTACCTGTGGGCATAATAAATCTTACAGTTTCTCACTGCCGAGTGTGCCACTAAAACGATACTTACATTTTACATTGTGCCTATCTGGGTAAAGCATGGTTAGCTAACACACTGCAGTTAGCGAAGTTTACTCACCGCTTCTCTGACACCTGCTGCATCGTAACCTTGGTCGAAATATGGCAAAGCATCGACGAACACTTCACCGGCTACTGAAGCCGTTCCGGCCATTTTAAATCAGTCTATATTGTTGAGTTTGTTTGAATTGCCTATGTCTCTTATGTCTTGGTCGGCTAAAGCAAGACCACTCTCCACCTAAAAAAGCAAAGCTTTCCGGTCTCCACCTTCAAAATAAAATCCTACCACGACCGTGATTTTTTTGTTGGTGACATCTACTGGAGCGGAATGTAACTGCTGCTTGAAGCTGTGAAGTACTGAATACAAAATACAACTGTATCTGGTAAAGATTTTTGTCGTTATATATGTGTTGTTTCGCATTTCTCTGTTAGACTTAAAAAAAAAAAAGCTTTAAAACATCAGTTTATTTGAAGGCAACTACTGAAGACACATCTAAAAAATCACAAATTAGTCTGATGAGGAGGAAGCAGGAGGTCACAAAACTCTTTTTAAACTCACGCATCCATGAGGAACTGCACCACATCACTGTTGACATCACTATTACAAGCACAGACACAGTGAAGATCCACTGTGTTGGGATACCATTTATGACAAGGCCAATATTCACTCCAGTCTGGAAGCTCTCCTCAACCAGTCTTCTTTCATCATGCTAATTAATGTTAACTAATAACTAATGCCATCACAATTCACACCACTGACAGGAAAGTCTGCTCAAACATTCAACTACAATATTGTTTAAGCTGCTGTGCAGACAAATTCAGTTTATTTTATACTGCTGAGATAAGTAAACTAATTTTGATTTCAAATTACATTTAAATACATAATCATGTGCTAATTTAGTAGCAGGTGATGTAATTGCTGAAAGAAATTAAGCCCAGATGCAGGCCAGCTATGTTAATTACAAACACAACCCCACCATCATTTTCACTCCTCATCGTGCAGTGTAGGGATGAGACAAGGAGTCTTGAAAGAAATATATCATAATATTCTACCACAATTTTAAATTTGCTGTCTGTAGTTGGCATGGCATGGCATGTCTATAGTTAATACTGTATTGTAAAAGCAGGTTGCACAAGATTTATAACGCAAATATATAAATTCTGAAATTCTAAAAGACGAGAACATACACAATAATACTACACAGTAGTACTACATCACTGTAACACATAGTATCCTGTAAAGAAAGCAAAATAAGCTCAAGTCTTCAATCTTGAAATAAAGCAGAATATATAACAAGATGATACATAATTTAATAGACTGATATCACTATGACACCTTCTCAATACAGTGATTCTCGATAAACTGTTTGTTTGTTTCATTACAAATGGATGAATTTAGATTGTTCTGGCTGCCCTTGGCAGTTGAACCTTTGGCCATTTTACATTTACAATAGTATACGTGCACATGTAGTTGTGTGTGGTAACACCAAAAAATATTTAATTTACTTGTTGCTCAGTTTAACTTCAATTTTAATCTGTGCATAATGTTTTTCAACTTGAAATAATTCAATGCAGTTAATACATATTAAGTGTATAGATAGACAGAGAGATAATCACAGGTGGTGCATTCTCAAATAACGTGAAGGAAACAAGTCGCCTAAACAAACAAATAAACAAACAAACAAGCAAATAAACCAAGTCGGGTCCTGGACGACGTCATGACGTATTCGATTTACTGCTGGTTCGAGAAGTTACGCAGGACGTGCAGCGGTTCAAAGAGGAAGGAAGATGGCGGATAACAAAGGCGAGGAGGATATGGAACCGTCTGCAAATTCGGACTCAGTGCCTTCAGCGCAAGATACCGAGCAGCCAGAAACGAAAGTCGAAAATGCGGTAATAGTCATAGAAGCGAATACGAAGGGCGCCGAAGGAACAGAGTCCAATGATAACGCTACCGAAGCACCGACACCCACAAGCGACGGAGGGGACGTTAGCGATGGCGGGGCTGTTGGTGCGGGAGGGGAAGCCAACGGTAGCGCTAGCAACGCCGTCAGCCCGGCTGGGTCCAGCAGCACCACTGTGGAGCCAACGGCAGCTGAAGCCCCGTCCGCCGTGGATGCTCCGGCTGGCGGACTCGCCACTGAAATGTCCCCCCCTCCCACGGCTCCAGCGGCCACGCCGGTACCCGCTCCGATTAATTTACTGGATACGTGCGCAGTGTGTAAACAAAGTCTTCAGAGCCGAGACTGTGAACCAAAACTTCTGCCTTGTCTACACTCGTTTTGCCTAAAATGTATCCCGCAACCAGAGAGACAGATAAGTGTACAGGTGCCTGGACCACACGGACAAACTGACACACACATAGGTGAGTTTTTGAGGAGTAACTTGCGAGATTCACCCATGGACAGTCCTTTGCTCTGGTGTTATCTAAGATGAATTGCTGCCCATCAGAAGTTCCTTTAATAGTTGGAGGGGTAAAGGTCATTGACATTTGGTGGGAATTGAGATTGGGTTGATCCGGGACTCTACACCTCAACACACTGATGCTCACCTGTCAGGGAGTGGAATTTCAGTCTATTGCATGGCATAGAAGAAGGTGGCGCGTCTGTCTGTGGTCAGATACACTCCCCTCTCCCTTAGGAACCTATCATTGGTCCAACTGTTAATCACTTCTTCCACCATGATAGATACAAACAAGCAGCAGTGGGTAACATGAACCAAAACCATCTGATAAATTTGAAAGGGGAAAAGGACTGGTAGGGAATCATGTATGTATCGATGATGGTGTCATACTCATTTTCAACAGACTTCACAGTAATATTAACTTCACACATATCCAATAGCATTTTGGCATGCCAGTCTCTCATAGTTTTATAGTTTGAATGAAGATGAATGAATGAGTCAAACTGATAATGCACTGCTCATTCAATTGCAACTGCTAACAGTAAAGTAATAGGAGTAGAAAATCATTGTTGATACATCATGTACAAAGGCGTTCATACTGGTTTCCTCAATATCCAAATGATAAGTTGTTCTCTAAAAGACATCAAAATACCACTGGGATACCTCTTCTCTCATCTGTTATGATAATTGTATCTTGTAATTATGAGATCCTTGTCTCCTTTATTATAATATTTTTTCTTGTACTTTCCACAACATGTAAGTCAACTATGGGACTTTCAACTATGAAATTCATAATTATGAGTTAAGATATATTTGATATATATGTTGATATATTTTTTGAAAGCTTGATTGTCAGATGCCCCCCCAAAATCAGTCACCAACAGTTCAGCTAGTGTACCAAAAGCTTTATTCAGAGAGCAAGCAGACTTAGACTAAAGCAAAACAATAGTTTTGCCATGGGTTTCACTTCCCCTCAGTGAAGCCAGACAAGGTTGAAAAGGTGTTTTCAATCCTTAAGAATACGTTTCTGTGTTATATGTTTATATGTCTCATTTGGTACAGTTCAATCAATAAGTATCCTCATTTAGCCTCTCATAGTTATACTTCAGCTAATTAAACCTCCACCTTTGTTGCCATGAGTTGACATTTTCTAAAACACCTCTGCTGATAATGTACTGGCAGATGTGTGGACTCATTACAGCATCCATGGAAAACCCATCTGAGCACTGACAGTCTACGTAATATAACTCGTATTTTAACTCCAACAAAGGAGTCTCATGGTGACATCTCACATTACTCTTTATCCTCAGGTTTAATATTTCCATGTTTAAAGGCTTGTCTGCCCTCCACCCAGCTTGATGTAATTTTATTTTGTCTATGTTGTCACAGTCTCAGTAGAGTTTTTTTAGGCAATGTTATGCATGAATTGTTTTTTTTTGTTTGTTTGTTTTTTTTGCAACTTGACACCTCTACAGTTTTGTAGTGCATTTCATTACTTTCACGCCGATGTAACTCCCAGGTGAATAACAGCGGTTCTGACCAGGTGGTATCCAGATTCCATCTGGATAATATTTCATTGGGAAATTTTTTTCTGGTTTTCTTTCTGATGTCATCTGGCTGCTCTACCTCAGCTCTCAGTGATTTATGAAGTTTCCTGATGGACAGATGACTTTACTTGTTGCAAAAGTAGCAGGTAACTGCTACTAACTGCTGCTGACATTAGCTAGTTAGCCATGCAGCTAGCTAGCTATTATTAGCTGACTCTCGCCATTGTATAATGTTGCTTTAATATCACTTGGTCTAAATACCATTTTCAGGAATTAATCCAAGGAGGGTTGAATCAAGAGCAACAGGACTTGGTTGTAGAAACTTGAAAACATTTTGCCTCTAATCTAAGGGGCTTCTTCAGTTCTTGAATGAAGTGAAATATTTTCAAACTGGCTAGCCCTCGATTCAGTCCTTCTTGGAAAACCATGACCTGGACTTGACTGAGAAGCTTCACCGATGTTTTCAGGAATTACTTTAGTTTTGGTTTTGGGAGAGATTCAGTGTTACATGATCTCAATTGTATTTATCATCACTATGGATTCTTCTTAGGTAAACTGGAATATATTCTGTTTTAGGGGAATTTTTCAAGTTTCTTTTCATAAACAATGTTGTTAATGTGATTTGACGCAGCCCTACAATTTTTCAAACTGACATGGGAAATGTGTTCACTTTAAATGTTCCTGAGGCAACAGTTGCTGCAAAACTCCGTCATACCCAGGCTGGAGTTTTTGAAGATGGGGTCTGCAGTACTACAGCACAAACATCTCAGCAAATTATTAATCCACCACTGCCACTTTAGTAATTCAATCCTACAAAAAGTTTGTTTCTAACTAGATTTCTACCGTTGATTAACTTGACTTCACGTGGAGGATTACAAAGTATGTAATTCCTGCCCGGGTCAGTCCACTTAGCCAGGCTACTGATTAATCATATTAAACCCTGTGTATTAACCGGTTAGAGGAAAGCTGGCTTCTGGTACGTGCCCACGTTTTTACATGATAGATAATCATTTGAAGGGCATATTTATTCCTGAAGTCATACATGTGAATTGAAAGAAGTAAAGGCCAGGTGAGCGTGCAGAGTTCAGAGGCAACTTCAGTGTTTCCTGCCTGTATCAACTAATTCATTCATGATTTCATCCTCACTTCCTGCTTCTCCTTTGTAATGTCAGCTGTTCTAGCTGGTAGCAGCTTGTTAATGTGACATATTGTCTCTTGTTGCTTTTTACTAATATAGACCTCGAAATCTTCAAACTCAAGATAAGTGATGTCCTCTGAGATTTAAATCTCTTCCTGTATTTCAGGGAGATCTGGTATTATCTTGATCCCAGTGTAAGTTGTGGTGGCAGCCCAGTTGTACGAGTGTCACCTGGCACTTGCATAACGATTCTGTTTTGGTCAAACCAACCTGTTATTGGAGTTAAAATATGTTGATAGTCTTGTTTCCCCTCCATATTTTATGTAGCAGAGGGGTGTGCCATTGATGAACCTAGCAAAACACAAACTCCAGCTCAGAACTTCCTGTTCAGAACATGGTTTTGATTGTGTGTATTGATTTGAAGGGGGCTGCACAGAGGTGTAGCTGAGCATGGACGGCTCCAGTTCAAAGTGACAGCTGTGTAGTACATATGTTTTGGTGTGGGAGTCTGTTTGTTTGTCTATCTGTCTGTGTGTTTTGTACTTGCTACATAGTGAGGACCAGCAATGAGTGAGTGAGCATATTTTTGGAATGTGAGGACATTTTGGCTGGTACTCAAAACTTAAACGGGCTGTTTGAAGGTGAAGACTTGGTTTTAAGGGTTAGGTTCCAGTTAGATTTAGGTTAGGGTTAGCTATATAGTTGTGATAGTTAGGCTTAGGGTAAGGGGCTAGGGAATGCATCATGTCAATGAGTTTTCTCACAAGGATAGAAACACAAGTGTGTGTTTGTGTGTGTATTTGTGTGTTTAGGGGTTGTGCGGGTTCCTCGATGCAGTCCCAGTCCAGCTGCTCTCACAGCCAGTCACTCTGGGACCCATGCAGCTGGAGCTTACACAAACCGGCTGTGTGCTGCTTGAGCCAGTGTAGTCTGGCTCAAACCGGCTTACACTGGTTTTTACCTCAGCTGGAGGAGTGACATATTATTACGCTGACTCAATTTAAAATCATTTATTTGAAGTTTAGTTTTGTGCATAATGTTAGTCTTGAATAAGTTGCAAAGCTAATGCATTAATTAATTAATTGTTTGTTGGTGTATGATTACAGCAGTAATTTAACTAATTCCATTAACGAAGCCACCCTAAGTGATAAAGTGAAACAGTCCTTGTTGTTTGACCATGTGATTTAATATTCTAATAAAACTGCCAAGGATGATGAGATTGAATCTTATGGAGACAAATTAGCCTCCATGAATAGGCAGTGGGTATCACACGGTGCCAAGAATTTTTAATAACAACAGGAATTTACCTTCAGGAAATTATGGATATAAGCAGAAAGTCTGCAGAAGGCCCCTTATTAATCCTCTTTTGTATGAAGCATGACTATTCTTAGCTGAGAGTTAATATGGCTTCATAAGAAATCAGGTAATCACGGGCTTGTCGTTGATGGTGACTGCTTTTGTGTTTTTTTTCTCCATTTTCCTCAAAGATCAATCATCTGTGAAATGTCGTGAAGCAGAGGTTGAATGTGTAACCCAGTGTTTGACCTTTTCACTCTCATTTGACTCATGTCCCCATCTCTTATCTGTCTTTAGTTAATGTTATGCGCTGTTCGGTGTGCCACCAGGACTACAAACAAAGTGACATTATTGACAACTACTTTGTCAAAGATACCACAGAAGCCACCAGCACGTCTGATGAAAAGGCTACACAGGTATGTCAAAAAGGTTGGCATCCTGACTGTGATGTCAATGACAGACATTTTTCTTTAACCTGGAACCATTTTACATCTTTCTAAAACAAGTTTTGTTAAATTACTGCATCAGCATCAATGCCACATCATTTGAGGATCTGAGCACACTATGCATGTACTATGCTGGAGATTATCCTCATTGGTTCTATGTAGAGTTCTTTCAGATACTTACTGCTGTTGTGTTCTCAAGGTTTGCACAAGTTGCGAAGACAACGCTGGAACCATAGGCTTTTGTGTGGAGTGTGGAGAATGGCTGTGTAAGACCTGCGTGGAGGCCCACCAGAGGGTCAAAATTACCAAGGACCACAAGATTCACACTAAGGAGGATGCTGACGCTGCCTCCGGTAAGATGGCTGACCCTCATGGTGAAGGGCAGACCGATCTTTACTGAAGTTAAAACTGCAAAAGCCTAAAGACAAGCCCTAGTTGAAGCACAGTGAATGCGGTGCTCCTGATATGTTGTTGCCATGGTAACAGTGGTGCAGAGTCTGGTTGCTTGGATGGTACCTCTAGCTGGGGGACCATACATCCTGAAGCTCCGAGCAGACATAGCTGCTGGGGCTTTGACACAACTTTATTTTTTTTTTGCTCTCTATTTTTGTTCGCCTTTTGTTCTCTGTTTGTTTCACTGGTTTCTGTGATTAATTTGCCTCCCCTTTTTTGTTTTCCTCTCCTTCCAATTAAGCATCAGTGGTGTCTTTTCTCCTGTGTGTCTACAGAGTCTGTCAGTACATCAGGACAGAGGCCTGTTTTCTGTCCCATCCACAAGCAGGAGCCACTGAAGCTTTTCTGTGAGACCTGTGACACTTTGACCTGTAGGGACTGCCAGCTGCTGGAGCACAAGGAGCACAGGTAGCTCAGCATCTAACACATCCCACATATTTATTTCATCACTAAACGTTCCCCCATCTATCAGCTTCCTTTACTGGCATAGTACTGGTATTTTGTAATGTTCATGTCAATCCAAATTTGCATATTGGTTGTACAAGTTTTAGGCCATTAACTATCACTTGCATACACTGAACATTACTGCTGCCAATTTCCCAAAGCGCACTGTAAGGTTTTTATTGATTTCTACCCTGCAGGCAGACATTGGGTTCAGCTCACTTCACTTCAGTTTATTATGAAAATCAGTTGCAGAGATCTGAAACATGCTTGAGATGGGTAAACGATCACACTGATCCATGTGGCCACCTCACGGGAGTGTGAATGTGCACAACAAATTTCCTGCCAGTCCGACCATCAGGTTACAAGATGTGGCGATGATAAACAAAGTGGTCACATTAGTCACGACTTTGAGATGTAATACAAGGACAGTGGCCCATCAATGTTGTCCTGTCTGAATCAGTTTTTCCTGCATAATATCAACTCATGTTTATTTGTGTAACTCATTATCACATGAAATGTCTCAATGGGCTTTACAAGTCCACACCGACAACAATTTGCAACCCAGCTGACGACACAACAACAAACAAAAGGGTTCTGATCACACCCTCGCGCTGTGCTTGTTTTAGCATTGACCACAGGTGCATTTATAATATCCAGTCTGGCTAGTTGTTTCTGCAGGAAACTGTATTCAGAACATCATGTAAAATCTTCAGCATAACGCCGGTTTCCAGCAAAGCCATTGGTTGATGATATCAGTAATTTGAAATGCGTGCAGTTTCAATCCAGATCCCTGCTGGTTTTTCATTTTAGGCATCTAATTAGGGATTGATTTACATCTTGCAATGGAATGAATGGAGGCAGAAAGAGGCAGTAGCTGCTTTCACGCATGGTTCCTTAGTACCAATGATTAAAATGTGCTTGTTCCCAGGTGACCGGTATATGGAAGCCGAGAATGGCTTTGGTTGCAATTTTTTTTTAAATGCAGCTATCTTAAGATCGCAAGTTAATTAATTTGTTATCTAGAGAAAACGAGCTTTGCAATCTCCAGATCACGAGATAATGAACCCGTTATCACAGAAAATAAAAGGTCGTTTCATCTTGTTACTTCTAATGTTGTAACAAGTGATTTCAGCTGAAGGTGTCAGATCAAGGAGAACCCAGTATTGATCAGTGCATCAGACTGTACTTCAGTCACGGTCTGACACAGGCAGGAATCACAGTGTCTTCTGTTACAGAGGGAAGGGAACAGGGAAGCGCACTCCAGATCCTACTGAAATTTGTTTTCTCTTGATGAATTATTTCATTATCTTGAGAAATTGGCCTTTTGTTTTCTTGAGATAATGAGGTGGATTAACCCATTATCACAAGAAAACAAGCCTTGTTGTCTCGATAATGAAATAAATAACTCATGATCTCAAGATAATGACATTAAGAAATAATTCCAAGCACGGTCGGTCTCAGCTTTGTAAGACCGGGTCTCTCTTTTTTGTCCTGTTTTTATTTTGTGAGCTTTCAATGACTTTTCTTCTCTACAACTCAACTTATATTTTAGCCCTCTTTCATATCTTTATCAAGCACAATTTGTGAAATGGTCTTTCAGACATTGAAAGTTGTTGGTGACATAGGAGTGCTACCTCTCATCTTTCAGGTACCAGTTCCTGGAGGAAGCTTTCCAGAACCATAAAGGCATCATTGAGACCAGCGTGGCCAAACTGCAGGAAAAGAAGAGCTACGTTCATTACTCTGTCTCACAGGTGCAAAGCAGGTGCGCGTTTTTCATCACCAGCTCCCTCTCCCGTGCTCCCTGTTGACATATTGTATGTTCACACCTGACGTATGCGCTTATTATATGTCTCTCTAATAGAAGTGTTAACTGTCTTTTTTCCTCCAGGTTAAAAGAGCTGAATGAGACCCATAAGAAGGTGGAGCACGAGATTAAAATTGCAGTGTTTACTCTTATTAATGAGATCAATAAGAAGGGCAAATCTTTGCTGCAGCAGTTGGAGGTAAGAGAATATTAATGAAAATCGGTCTGACTAAGAGCTTCATGAGGTGCTGCAAAGATACTTGGAAAACATTATTGTAATAGATGTTAAACAAATTTTGTATATGGTTGTGCGAGCTCACCCTGTGCATGTTGAGTCATTTTTTTACTGAACTGAAAGATACAAACTTCACTCTGGAAACATACTAATTTTGTCGAAATTAAATCACATATTGAAAATGTGGTTTGCAAAAGGCTTTTGTGCAGTTTGATATAGATATTTAATAGATATCTTTGTATCATGATGCGTTCAGTTTAACTTTAATGACTTCATTCTCATTCTCTCATTGTCAATCTCATGTCTTCTGCTCAGTGACAGCCATGCTGTGATTTTTGTCCCCCAGCATATCTTTGCTCGCTTCTGTCATTGACTCCATTGTACTATATGTTACATGCTGTAATATTTTTCTGTTCCCCATTGGCTGTGCTCTTATTTGTTTAATTGTTTGTCTGTGCTGTTTTTTATTACAGAGCGCTGTAATAACCCAAGCTCCCCACTGGGATCATTCAATTTTAATCTAATCACATCTAAGCATCTAATCCATCTCTACACATATGTTAACATTTTAGTGATAGCTTGTAAAGCAGTTCGGCTTGGTCAAGACTCATTCATTTATCTGGGATGTTCAGGCTCTTTCAGTCGCAGTCCCTTAACCACAATAATCTCACTTTCTGTCTAGAGTGTGACCAAAGAGCGCAGTATGAGGCTTGTGGCTCAGCACAAGGATACCACCCAGCTGGCCCAACAGATCCACCATGTGCTCAACTTCTGCCACTGGGCAATCACTGCCGGCAGCAGCACAGCGCTGCTCTACAGCAAGAGGCTGGTATGTTCCTCATGAAGCCTAGATGTTCAGCAGTTTGAGAGACTAAAGGTGGCTGTGTGCTTCGAACAGAAGTGAATGACGACACGACTGGTTTGCAATCATGGTGAAGCGTTGCATATGGCTTTGGTTGGATCCCATATTTTCAAATCTTGTTTGGAGGAACATTTGATTTGTGTCATAACTTCACATAACTTGTGACCTCGTCATCATCATCAGCTGTGAACAACAATTCACTGTCAGATGTAAGCTCATAGCTAGAATACTGTGTATATAGTGTATGGAGTACATAGTGCTTTTCTGCCCTGGAAGGCTGTATTCAGCAGCGGTGTAAGAACGTTTTGTTTGGAGTATACCACTGTCCGTGCCATCTCTAGATATGTTGGTGAACTTGCAGAACCAGTTTTTTTACTCACGTTATTTAGATTCCATGCCATTTTTTCTCAAACAAGGGAGGCTTCTGCCACATCGATTTAAATATTTACCACAAGACCATCAGCAAATTAAATAATTGAGATAACTTTTTTGTGGAGTAATGCTCCTGATGCAACTATTGACAGATGAGCTGTTGGTTGGTCCGATGTTGCCAAGCTTATTCTGTGTTTGTGTTTGTGTACCTGTAGATCCTGTTCCAACTGCGGCAGCTCTTCAAGGCCAGACTGGAGCCAGCACCCCAGGCCAACGGAGTTGTGCGCTTCTTCTGTGATCCAACCTTCTGGGCCAAAAATGTGGTGAATCTAGGTGAGAGTCCGAACACCTTATTATCCCTCATAAGTCAATATTTCCGTCTTCAGTATTGACTTTGTTTTTTATTGGTTTATTCTGATCAGTCTTAAGACTGAGAACAGTGTTAATTTACCGCTTAGTCCAGAGTCTTGCCTTATTGTGTAGTGGTGAATGACTGTATAAGTGTGAAAATGGAGCAGTGAGTAACTGATTAATGTTCGCTGTCGTATATATAAAATAAAGAAATATTTCACAGCTGTGCGCTTCTTTAAATTATGCTAATTGTCATCTCTCATTCTTATTCTAGGTAATTTGGTAATTGAGAAGCCACCCCCGCCTGCGCAACCGCCCAGTGTGATGGTGGGAGGACCGCCCATTTCAACAGGCCAAGGCCTCCCTGGCAAACACACTGGACAGATCAACCTGGCCCAGCTCCGGCTGCAGCACATGCAGCAAGCAGCCTATGCACAGCAGAAGCAGCAGCACCAACAGCACCAGCACCAGCAGCAGATCCAGCAACAGATGCGCATTGCCTCTCAAATGTCCCAGCAGCACCCCCGACAGGCCGGCCCACCCATGGTACAGCAGCAGGTACAGAAAACATCAATATGGATGTAACAATACCAAAAACCCACAGTACAATAACACCTGACTATAGAGTCTACAGTACAATATATACGGCAATATGAAAAAAGAGGAATTGGTTGAAACGATGCCCTTTATTAATAAACTAGTGTGTACACTCAATTTTTTGTTAATATAAAGTTTGTTTTTAACCTAAAGTGCTTCTATTTTCCTTCTTTCATAAAACATTATAAAGTAGAGGGCCATGACCGCATTGAAATTAATTGTCTTTAGCAATAAATGATTGAACCATGTACAGTTTCCAAAAATAGTGCAGCAGTGCTTTAATAAACAATTCAAAACGCTGTACCATCGGGTGACCACATCCAGGATCAGTTTATCTACTGGCAGGTTTAACAGTCTCTGTTTGGTGGTCAGTTCAGCTGCTACACGCCTCACTCGACTAAGTAGACGGCTGATGTGTTCAACACACTTGTGAAGCGAGGGAGTGTGTGCAAAACATGTTATGTGTAGGGACAGTCGAGCTTCTCTCTCCTCTACATTACAACTCCCAGCACCCAAGATGCATATTCTGTGTCAGCCCCAGAGGGAGTGCGTCTGAGAGACCCAGCTCACGAATCTGTCTAAGTAGATTTCCATAAGATCATTGTTTCACAGAGCAAAAGGTGAATTGAATTTTGGGCTTCTTGGACAAAACAGGTTACTCTTCAGTGTCAAGATTGCAATTTCTACCGACAAAAGGCTGAAAGGTAGAGCAGCTGAGATTCTGGAATAAGTTGGGTTCCTGTGATAGTTAGGGTGTGACTGACCCGGGATCTCCTCACAACACAACAAAAGGTCTCACTCAGGGGTATGTTAATGTAAAATAGCTAATCTCAACCCAAAATTAACTTAACGTATAGAAAGGTAAGCAAATGAAAATATGAATTATATTAATTCTATTAGAACTTTCTCTTACACTGACTTTTCCGAAGATATCTGTTTTCCAATTTTTTTTAAATTCATCAGTTTATTTGGTTTTGGATGAGATTCTCTGCAGACCTCTGAGAGCTTTACCAGATGGGTTATTTTCATTGGAGCTATGTGAGGGGATTTGGTGACAAACTACTGTAACACTTAATCCATGATGAGCACACATGTGGAAAATTGACTGACATACCTAAGGAAGATCATGTACATCACTGTTTTTTTTTGTCCCCTGTGCTGGATTACCTATCTCAAGCAAGGTTCAGGTGTCTGGAAATTGATTTCTTTTTTTCTGCACTGAAATAGGTGAAGGTCTGATGAATTGATTGCCTCTCTTATGGCTCTTTTTTAACCCTGAGAACTTTTGTCTCCCTTCTGGCAGTGAGAGTAATTACTCAAACACCGCTGACACATGCTAATGATGTCATAGGCACCACTACCCTTGTTACTGTAGCTTACTTGGTCACCACAGTGGCTCCCGCCTTCACTTGTCTCAAAGCGAAATTTGCTGCTTAGCATAAAATGCGTTACTGCTGGTGCACGAGCACAGAAATGTCCCACAGACACCAGATTTGAAAACATTTGTATTGTGTGAAATACAGAGAAATTTACCTGGGGACGATTTAAGACTTAATCAACCTTGTGTGAACTCATTTTACACAGGCTTGAATATAATGAATGTTCATTTATATGTAAAAGGCCCACACTACAGCTTTAATTAGTCTATTAATTATCATTTCAGTCAGTAAAATTTTAAAAAGGACAAGATGTCTGCACCCAAAGGGATCTCTAAACGTCACTTAAATTGTCCAATCAACAGTCAGAATATAAAATTCATTGTTGTTAAACAAGGGAAAGCAAAAAATCTGTGAATGGACTGATTGGGTGAATCGATAAATCTACTTGTCATGTGAGCAGTAATGATAGATTTTGTTACTGTTTGCATGACCCTGAAAGTCATCTGCCGTTTGCATAACTTGTAATGATCATGTTTACCCATTGATCTGATTTTCACACTGTCTGGATATATGTGTGATTTTGACAGCCTCCAAGACTCATCAGTATGCAGCAGCTACCAAGAGGGCCTGGGGGTATGAATGGTGGGCCAGGCCCCCCAATTTACCCTTCCTCCCACCATATGCGTCTCCCAGGTCCACCACAGAGCCGAATGCCCACGGCTCAGCCGAGACATAATGGACAGCAGTACCCCCCCATGATGCAGCCTCAGCTACAGAGACAGGTCAGTGCAAACACACTCTGCTTTTCTTGTATGCAAATAGATATAATTTGAGCATTTGTTTTATAATTGATTTAGTTTTTGTTGCTGTTAATGTTGGATTAATTCAGAGTGACATTAAAAGATTGTTTAACCTAAAATGTCAGTTCTGCTGTGATATGTTACTGCATAGACACACAGGGCGAGAGTGGTCTGAAGAAGCCAAACAGCCTGCCTGAGAGATACTAAACAATATTTGCAGTTATTTATCTAATGCATGTGATGCGAAGCTTTTTTGCACCCACTAGTCTGTAGAAATTTAGGAACGGCCAATTTCTAACAGATGTAACTATATTTTTGTGGGTGTTTGTGGCTATGGTTGTGGTTTTTAGAGTTACAATAATAAGGTAATGAATTTCTACCAGAGAGCACTGACAAGGTTTATTTTGATCATTTTTATCATGTAAAATTAGCCACTCATGTACTGGTCACCATTAATTAAAAAATAAATTTAAGGGATCCTTTTCAAAAAAGTTTGTGGGGGAAAAAAAACAACAGTTTTTATCAGTAACTATAACTGTGCATCTTAATCTTCTCAAGTATTGATTCCAGAGCAGAAAACTAGAATGCCTTAATCAAAGTGAAGATTCATTAGCAGTGTGTGCATGATGTGAAACATTTAAATATAAAGACTTTCATTTTCATGGTTGAAAATGTGTTACTACTGACCAAATTCAATCAATGGACAACAATGTAATTACATTGAAATAGGCTGTGGAATAAGGCTGTAAGGCTTTGCGTTTAGCAGATTGATAAATTCAAAAGATGATAATATATCTTTATTGTATTCACAGCTTGTTTCCGCTGCCCCAAAGTGGAAAAAAGTTCTTATTACAAAGACTTTCCATAAGCTGAACCTTTAAGAACCCTTTGAAGCTGTCGAGCTGCTGTTGCATTCACACTGTATTTAACAAACGGAAACATTGCAGATATACTTCCTTAAAAAGACAATGGCAGGGCAGGTCTCATCATGGTGCTGATGTTGATTTTCTTTCGTGTTTGTATGAACATGAAAGGCAAGCTTATATGCCAGTGGAGAATCCAGTTCACTGCATCCAGTGTGTCAAACCACTTTGCACTCTTTGGCTGTGTGTTTTATCTCCATTTGTGCAGAATTCTGATGTTTTTCTGTCACCCTTCTTGCAATGTGATGGCACATCTGCTAGATTAAATACGATAGACAGCACTGCTGGCCATTCCTAAAAGTAACTGGGACCATAGACTGAAAAACATGGATGTAGTCTCTGTGACGTGACCTATACCTACGCCTATATATGAAGCTCAGTGACAGTGACAACAAAAGATTCTTGTGATTCAATTGGTGCAGACCATTTCAATATACAATCACAACAGCAGGTACAAACAATACCACCAACAAACAGTTACAAAATTCAGGCAACTCACCAATGAAGTCTCATAGTAATCCACCGATTGATAAGACTCCAATGGAAACTTCTTGTTAAACCGCCAAAGGTCCAGATGATACAATCCAGTGAAATATTTAGTCCAAAACACTGTAATAATCCGTGGAAAGCTCTTTTATCGTTTATCGGATTAGCTGGCAGATGTGCTAATATTCCACCTTTTGCGTACAGCAGCAAATATTGACACCTTAGTTGACCAAATAGGATCTTCCATGTCATGTCTGCTGTTGACAATAGCCAATGAGAGTGTGCATTGAACAGAAGTACCTGCCCCTCTTCTTTGTAAAGGTGGAGCCAGGTGCAACCATTTCTGCAGATGACCAGCTCTTCATATAGCCATTGAAATTCCAAAAATGAGGATATGCTGCTTCACTGGGTCATTAACAGAATCAAGGAATTCAGTGCTAATTGGGATATTATACGGTCCTTTCGATGATAAATTTAGTAAACGGCTGAAATATAAAGATAGATAATCTAAACATAAGTATAGGGGGTGGACTATATACAAACATAGTTGACCTAAATATAAATATAAATGTAGATTCAACTAAATTAGTATTACGGATGAGTGTTTCAAGCAAAATTAGTTGTTAATTTGTTGTTCACTTCGACCTATTTGGCCATTCTTCAACCAGTCACCGAAATTTAAAAATTATGATCCATCCTATTAAATAAGAGTACACGTAGTACAACACCTGGACATACCTTTAGAAAAACCCCTTTTTTTTAAAATTGAATTTGGACTAGTGTAAGGCTTCACGCTGTGGTCCCATTGTGTGTTGCAGCTAATAAGGGCCCGACATAGTCATCTGCAGGCTTATATTTGCAAAAAATGGTCCATGTTCAAATGTCTATTTATCAATGCCAGTAGCACACATAATGATTCAGAGTGTTGCACAGAAACTTAAACCATGCATGTACTCCAAATGGTTCAAAAGCAGCTTTTAATTTACTCTAGACATACCTTGGATAGGACTTTTAGGTTAATTGTACAGGAATGCTAAAAAAGTTATTTTACATGATTTCCGTTGCAGGGTGCAAATGTACTGTTTCCTCATTCACTTCACACTTCCTGAGTGATGTTTCTATACATATAAAGCTGATTATTTGCTCAAGTCAAGTAATGTGTACAGTATGAAATGTACATTTACTGCCTGCATGTAAGACTCAGTAAGAGAAACCTCCACTATATCCAGCCCCTTTTTCTTTGTGTCCAGATGTCTATAGAATCTGAGATGAGCCACCAAAGGTTTCGTTTCTTACTACAATCAGGGGTTTGGCACCTTTTTTCCTACTTTTGTCATTTGTGTGTCTTGTGCAGCATGTGTTGTCACTCAAATGCATGATCATGCAACTGTGTTGTTTTCACAAGGAAGAATATTTGATAAAACTCAGTGAATGACATGCCTCACTGTTCCTGTCCTCCCTCATTTCTTTCTTTCTTTCTTTCTTTCTTTCTTTCTTTCTTTCTTTCTTTCTTTCTTTCTTTCTTTCTTTCTTTCTGTCATTGTCCTTCCTTCCCTCTTTAATGTGATCTTCTTTTCCTCCATCCCTTCCTCTCTCTTTCTCCATGCAGCATTCCAACCCAGGCCATGCAGGCCCTTTCCCGGTGGCATCCCTACATAATGCCAACCCCACAAGTCCCACCAGTGCCAGCATGGCTGGTGCCCACGCTCACCGCAGCCCTGCCAGCCCCATCATAGGTCCCATTGAGCTCATCCCCTCCGTCACCAATCCTGAGAACCTGCCCTGCCTACCTGAGATCCCGCCCATACAGGTGCGCATATTCTAACCATGTGTGTTTGTGTCAGCTGGGTAGGATCAACAATATTATCTTTTTATTTACCTGCCACCTTTAACTTTTTAAATCAATATGAAAGCTAGAAATGCAAAATTAGCAGTTCTGTCCATTACGAAAACTACTTATCAAATGTAATCATATAAATGAAAAGTGTCATATAATTAGCATTATGATGAACAGGAGCAGGAAGAATGAGTAAAAATATGTATAGTATTAGAAAATATAAAATATGTGCTTATAGACAAATGACAGAATGAAAAGCAAAATAAGTAAAGATGTGAATTAACATATGTGTAAAATATATCATTGACTGGGAAAGGTATGGACAAGCACAAGTTCAAAGTATGATGTGATGCAAGAGTGGAGTTTAATGGAATCGAGCTTTGGCTGCTGTGGTAAGGACGCAGCCTTGGTGTATGGGGGCCATGCACTGCCAGCATACCTGGGTGCCCTAAGAGTAGACAAATGTAATGCAGGCCAAAATTTCCCAGTATTTGTCTGTTGGCTGGTGATATTTTCCCTGGTTGAGAGTCAAGTTTTCATTAAATATATCGATTTACACAAATCCATTGAGCTCTCGAGTAACGTGATTGTCTCCTGACGTTTTCCCTGCCACTGTCCTTTTCTGGCATTGCCAGCTGGAGGACGCAGGTTCCAGCAACCTTGGACACCTCCTGTCTCGCTACATCACAGCCAGCACACAGAATCAGCTGGGCTCAGTGGACATGAACCCCTCACCTGGACTGTCCACGCACTCCTCTGGATCCTCAGGTACCCACAGGTCGAGGGAGCAGGACTCCCATTCACATCTAACAGAGGTTGGAGCAGTATTACATGCGTAATACACAGGATTAGCCACAAAAGCAATAAAATAGAATAATCAAATGTATAATCCATCCCTGAATGTATTTTCCAGAAAATCAAGGCTTCATGATAAGTCATGATCATGTTATAAAAAAAGTGTAAAACATATAGTGCCCACCCTTTCATCATATCATGTATCTCCTGCCTTATTCCTGTCTGCAGGTCCGTCGAATGCACACACACCAGCACGACCTTCTAGCACATCCAGCACTGGCAGCAGAGGCAGGTAAGAAGATACGAAGCTATTTTAGTGGCAAAACACCCTCTTAGAATTTCTTGAAAATTATCAAATACTTAAGCACACCCTTAATGTGTCAGGTCTGGTAAAGCCAGATGACATAAACAGCTATCATTAGAAGTGTTCGACAGATTGTGAGCTTTTAATCGCTACATTATAGGGTTTGGAGGAGTATGCATTTGAGGTTATGTCTAAACTCCTGCAGTGATTACTGGTTTCATTGGACTGACTTGTTGTTGCAGAGCGTTTCGTGTCTGTCAGTATTTACACAATAATGCTGGCAAAGCATGTGAGTGTGTGAGAGGGAGAGACACAATAGAGGGCTGCATAGGTTTGTGCACAAGGTCGAATGCCAACTATAAGACTTTTCATCTGAATCTGGTTCCTCCTACTCAATGTGTAATACTTGCTGAGCATAATTTACATCTTGACACCAGAACTGCACATTGGCTGCAAAAGGACTTAAGAAGATATTGGCGAGCACTTTACAACATGCTTGCTCAAAAATCATGTATGTTTTGCTTCTGCCATCTGTCTCTCTCTATACTTGAAGCATTTCAGATGAAACAGTTGCATTAATCACTTCTCCATGGTTTGTTATTGTGTGTTTAAGCTGTAGCTCTGCGGGGAGGGCAGGGCCAGGAGGTGGAGCTGCGATCGAGCAGGTGAGGGTGAAGCAGGAGCCTGGCACAGACGACAGCTACAGCTGTCCAGCCTCTTCCCTGAAGACGGAGCGGGGCAAAGATGCCAGGAGTGCCTGCATGGTATGAATACTGTAGTTCTTCAGTTAGTTTTAAAAGAAGCCATGTGATAATGTTTATAGCTGGACACACTCAGACATGCTCTTCTCATTAATATATAAGTAAATAAATATAAATTGTTAGGATGAGGATGATGGAAAATATGAGGAAAAGAGGAATGCAGTCGGGACAAAATGGGGAATGGATAAAGATTATACATGTGCAAGGACATGAAATAAAAGTGAGGAAATAAACTTTGCTCACTGTCATTTATTCTAACACATTGTTCTGGGGTCCCATGCTTACACAAAGTACTGTGAGATATATGTGAAAATAAGATATTCGTTATTATCATACTGGCTTAAAACAGTCTAATGTTTTCTGTGTGTTTTTCCCCCAGATGAGCAGTCCGGAGAACAGCCCTCTTCCTGTACTCGGAGTTGTATCTGCAGGCCAAGATGCTCTCAAGGCTTTAGGGGAGCGCATCAAAACAGAACCCCAGTCTGAGACCCCTTGTTCTGGACTAAATGGCCCCAGTGCCACCAACTCTCCTTCCACTACCACTATGACCTCCACTACCTCATTATCCTCTGAGAATAGCAGCAGCACGGCCGGCGCCCCGCTCACTAATGGAAACGTAGACAAGGGGAAAGAGACCAAAGGGGGTGGGGCGTCGGTCGGAACAGACAATTCTGGTGGGAAGGAGGACGATCCCAATGAAGACTGGTGTGCTGTCTGTATCAACGGTGGTGACCTGCTGTGCTGTGACCGCTGTCCCAAAGTGTTCCACATGAAATGCCATGTACCCACCATAAAAATCTTCCCAAAGTAAGTGATCAGTAGAGGTGAAGAAGCACAAAGTTCAAGAAGAGAACAGAGAAGAAGTCAGACACAATGATGCAGCAGTAATCACCAGAGCGTGCTTTAGACAAAGCTGGCACCAAATTTGTAGAAACAGCCTCATACAGACACGTGCAGTACATCAGACTAAACCTAATGTCTAAATACACCACTCCTCATTATTCTGAATGCTCTGGATCTCCTCCTAACATTTGGCTGTGGCTGCTGTTCATGGACCTTGCAGATAAAAGGTTCAACAAAATGAAGCATAACGTTAAGAAAATGTCCTCTGTGCGATTTATTTATTTATCTTTTTTTTGTCATCTCAGGGGTGACTTTCTCTGCACATTTTGCCGGAGTCTCAGCAGCCCCGAGATAGAGTACTGTGACGACAGCAGGAAAGTCAGTGGAGAGCAGGGCCTGAGTCCTGAGGACCAAAGGGTCAGTACAGCCACCACACCCTCAAAGGCCTCTCCATGATTGGTGCAAGGCAGCTAATTCACTCTCCTCCTCTCTCTCCAGAAATGTGAACGCCTCCTGCTGCACATCTTCTGTAATGAGCTCAGCGTGGGCTTCAGGAAACCTGTTCCTAGCTCTGTAAGTAGCTCCGCCTGACTTACACAAACACACATCAGCCAGTTCCACTACCTGATGGCCCACGTCCTGTATTTCCAGCCTGTTCCCTTCCTCGTGTTTGTGTTTGGCAAACGTTTATCTTTCCTCCTTTGCTTTTATCAGTGCACATCTGCTCTCGTCTTTTGTGCTGTTCTGTCACACAGAGGTTTGTAGACATGGCTGCCTCTTGCATTCTAGGACAATTTATAAATGCACTGAAAACACCTGTCAGCACATATTTTGCATCCTGCGTGCTGGTATTTTTTCCTTGCTTTACTTTATTGCATGCTGTGTTTGTCATTTTTTTCTGTGGTTAACAATCGATAAGTCTATTCATTCGTCTCGAAAGGCTCATTATTTTATGAACTCATGCATTCCTATGAGGCGTGGTTGCAATGAAGAGCTGTACAACTGAACCTAATTTCACATAGTGGCAGAGCGAGAACCCGATAATCATAATCACTTCTGATAAATGACTTTTCCAGACAGTTGAAAGGAGACATCATTTAATTTTGCTGTAGTTTCCATGTGCTTTTGACAAGTAGAAAATGAAAATGTTCAGTGTTCACAAATATCTGCTTATATTGGCTTATATTTAGTGGTTTTGCCATGCTCCCATAGTTGCTGCAGCATCACCTGTTCAGTTATGGCTGAGGACCTTTTTTGCATGTCTGTCTCTATTGTCCAGCTGTCAAATAAAGCCAAAAAAAGAGAAAAATCTTAAATTAAACTGCAAACTACATTGCTGATGCTGTCTGGCCCATTTTTTTCAACCAGGTGCCCAACTACTACAAGATTATCAAGCAGCCCATGGATCTGAAGAAGGTGAAGAAGAGGCTGCAGTTGCGGAGCTCCCAGTACTACCAGTCCACCCAGGAGTTTGTATCTGACATGCGCCTGATCTTCAAAAACTGTGCAAAGTACAATGAGGTGAGTGGCATGAGTCTTTAGCCTGCTTTGGGGAATGGCATCTGCTTTTGTGTGTGTGCATGCAGACAAGGGTTAGACTGATATGAGGTGAACTTCAAATTGCCACCAACTGATTAAATACTGAATGCTTTGATCATTTCCATATTAGGCTAACACGTATGTCCTTTAAATGAACAAGTAATTTATAAAAATGTAAGTGAACAATTGAAGGACTTTATTAGATTAAATAATGTTCATATGTTAGTGTTTGGTGTCATATATCACTTTAATGAGGCCAGAGTTGGCAAACCAGTATATTAGTCTAACCTTCTGTGAAGCACAGCCTGACATTAGAAAAGGACGTGGTGCTGACGACATGCAGTGTGCGTACAGTTTCGTCCACCTACTAACACTGGCTGTTGGAGGATGGAGTGAAGGTGTCTCTGTGCTGTCTTCACACTGGCTGCAGGAACACTGTCTGAACCCTCTTAACACTGTCTGCATCACAATGAGATATCACAAGTTTGGGTTTTAATGGATGTCACTTGTTTATTTCACTTCATCTTAAGCATATTCTTCAGTGGTGGATGGTGTATTTGAATGTATGTTGGATGTATTTATTCCATTTGGTTGCTGTGTGGGTATCAGTTTAATTGCTCATGATATCATGATATCACAGTCTTGCTTGATATGGGTCTAATACAAACTCTATTGTGTAAGATCATGTTTTATTCCTTCCAACCACATGGGGGAGCTTCTGTTTGATCAGGAAGTGATCAGTGTCTGGACCCAGACTATGCTGACGCATCACTTCATTTGGTTAATGATGATCTTAAAGGCTCTGAACCCTGCAGGACAACCTCACCACAAACATGGTGTTATTAAGTAACCAAAATTAACAGCAAGCAGGGATCTCACTTGAGAAGGATGTTGGCAATGCACGAGACAGCTTGTGTCATTTTAGTTTGCATGACAACAATTATAGAGTAGGAGGGAGATTGTCACTGTAATGGAATTAAATTAGCCAAGTCCCTTCCTTGAAAAGTCATTAGGAAGTCATTAATTAGAGCATAATTACTCATGTGACTATTCAGGTAACATAGGGCACCGCCCATGACAACAAAAATAAAGGTCTAGATGGATGAAAGGTTGAAGCTCTTTTCATTGTTAAGTCTTCCAGAACTGAAGGCTTCAACACAAACAATTCTTTTCACAACAAACTGAATTTGTATAATTGAAGTAATTGTTTTTCTTTGATAGCAGAAAGTGCCTTCAGACATGTTTTCAGACATTTGCAACAGCCATGGGTCTGTCTGTCTGTCTGTCTGTCTGTCTGTTGTGCATTTAGTCAGTGTTGGTAGGTAATAACCTGTATACAAATAACATATAAACACACCAAAAATCAATAAAGGCAGTAAAATTCTGGTGAACTAACACCAACAAAATTTCAAACATCAGTGAAGAAAGGCTGTCCTGTTCAGTGCTGTCCCTGACAAGAGGAAACTGCCTATATATAAACCAATTGTTTAGTCTTAAAAACAAAACAAAAAAAATGAAATGTTAATGATATTTTTCAAAGATTGTCAGAAGTTATAATTAAGAGCTTTGAAGAGCAGCACACCTCATGTGCTGGTTAACTGAGGGCTTTGTTAGCATTCCCTGAGAATACTTTCTTTAAGAATAATTTATTTTGAGTCAGCTGCAGTTAATTAATCTATGATTGATTCATTCCTGTGATTACATCAGTTGTGAAGACAACATAATCAACACATACTATCAAATGTGAGAGCAGGCATCTGGTAAAACACAAAATGTGTCAGTCAGTAAGAAAAATGTAAGTACCACCATAGTGACTGAGGTGGATTTCTAAACAAGAGATTAACTAGACCTAAAACTGAGTGCAGACTTGACTTGCTGTTAATTTCTGCAGTCATGATTTGGTGATGCGCACCGTGTAGGCTTGAGCACAGTCGGCCATAAACAGATTTCTGATCTGTTATTATCTAACCTGCCTGTGCTGTGAACTCTTTTCTTCCCCCTGCTGCTTCACTGTGTTTGTTGTAATGTTATTGCCCCTTTTTAGATGTCTCGAATAATCCAGGTTTATGATGAGGAGAAACAGATTAATACGCAGGTAAGCCGTTTCAAATAGAGCACAGATGTCCTGTCCCCTCCCACTGAGGCTCCAACCGATGTTTTTGCCCTTCATCCTAGCACAGAGACTTCATGAGAAGCAGACTTGTGCAACAATCATACATAGAATAGAAGGCATAGAACATGTCTTTCCAATTCATCTTTGAGGACAGTGTGATAGATTACAGGGTGTCTGAAAATGTCAAAAAATTTCTCCATGTGTTATTTGGTTGAATTCACTCCAGGGAAACACGCTGAATGAGACACTTCCGTTCTGGTGTAACCTGGCCCTTAGTGCGAGGGTGTAATCACAGGAACGATTCATTCTAAGATGCAAAACCTAATGTAATGTGGTGGGTTTTGTATTTTCTCAGAGCCCGTGCCAACCATAATTAATTCTGGTCCTCCTACATACATTTGTTCTGCTTTCACTACATATATTTTCACTGTCACTTTTGTTCTCTTTCAAATCTCTTTGCTTTTTTCTTTCTCTTTGAAATGCATATAATTTCAATTTCCCTTTCAGGTGTATTCATTTAACATGTGTGTAAGATGAGAATGAATGGTCGGAGCACAGGGCTAACGGAAGACTGACTGAAAAATGCATGTTTTATCTATGAAAGTGTATAAAGATGGGAGTGGAAATAGATGTGTGTGATAGTGCTGTCTATATGTATGAATATGTGAATGAAACTGCACTGTGTCTGTGAAAGGAAAATGCATTAAGCTTCTACACCAGGCTGAAAAGCAGTGTTTTTCTGCCCATTCTGGTTCAAAGCCTGTTTCATCTCTGACCACACCCGGGGTCAGTTAGAGGTGTGGTTGGGTGTAGTCAGAGATGCAGCCTGTTAATCCTGTGTGGATATGAGAGTGAAAATGCATATGTTTGAAAGTAAAGTGGATATACACGTGAGTGAAAGGAGAATGTGAGAGACCCAAAACCAATTATGGCTTGCACGGCCCCTCAGAGTAATGTTAAAGCAAATAGCTGCACATGAGCATCAGTTCAGATTTCGTTTCGGTGTTCTCAGCTTTCTAAAACCAAGGAGCTGCTGGCTGCGGTGTCACAGTCTTGCTCTCCAGTGAGTGAGCTCCTGGGTTTAGGGCTCGTTTCCTGTAGCTGGCTCAGTGGACGTGGGATAAGCATGAGGGCTTCTCTTTTCAACTTAGCTTTGTGGAGCCACAGTGGGACGGGGCGGCAGGATATCTCTGCATCAAGGTTGAGCCAGGGCCACCCTGCCACCAGGAGTGTTAACCAGATCTAATTTGTCTCCTCATTCTCCTCTTCCTCCTCCCTGCCTCAAACCATTCATTCCTCCTGCTCAATGGTACTCTCACACCTGCCACCTCCTATCACTCTTCACCCTCTTCCTCTCCCTCCCTCTCCTCCTCCTCCGGCAGGCGGGATCAGAGATGGCGATATCCGGCGAGGCAGTGGGCCTGCACTTTGAAGAGAAGCTGCAGGAGATGTTCCCCGGGCAGAGCTTCCCTGAAAGACCCGAACCCGAGGAGAGCCCGGACGCTAAGGAAAAGGAGGAGGACGACACAGACGACTCTGAGGAGGACTTCATACAGCCCAGACGCAAACGGTTAAAAACAGATGAGAAAGTGGTCCACATCAAGTGAGAACCAACCTCAAAAGAAGCAAGAGAAGTGAAAAACTGTCTTCCTCACGTCCCACGCTTCTCTTTTGTTTGATGCAGCAAACAAAAAGGACGAGGTTCGCTGTACAAACTGCTTGGTTTATCTCATCCTCGCCTTTCAAAGAATTACTGTCAGCTACATTAGACGTCTGCCTTCATCTGAACTCTTGAAGACAGAAGCATAGAAGAGCTGCATTCCCTCCATATGTCATGGACACTCAAAACTTGCTTGTACAGAGTTTGAAGTAGGATTTGTTTTGCAGTAGCTAGTCATTTCTTTTCTATCTCGCATTTTCATTTGTAGATCTGTTGTGACAGTTGCTTTATAAAACATTTAAATGCCCTGTCCCCAATTCTTAATGTATTATATCTATACTTTGACATGAAACCTACCAAGTATTTGTATGACTTTGTGGAAACGTTATGTAAATAAGAGAATCTAGCCCATTGAAGGTATTCCTACAGTATAGTTGTTTGGGTGCGTCATCAATAAAAACTGTTCTTGAAATATATCAAAGAAAACGTGTGGTGTGGAGAAGGTTTGGGGTTCGTAGAGAGAGAGAGAGAGAGAGAGAGCTCTTTTAAGGAGCAGTTCACCCAAATTGTGAAAACTTGGTGGTGTCTAGTCATGTAGATCATTTTGGGTTCATTTGCCATTCTTCACAGTTTCTGCCTCCTGTGCACCGCAGTGGAGGTGGATGGACTTTCATTGGCGGTGCTCACACATTTAACGGCTACATCTCTTTACAGACACGGTGTCCCATTACCTGTGGATAATCCACAGACTGTGGTGCACAGTAACTAAATGAGCTGTGCTGGTCCTATTCTATTGAAGTGTCCCAGTGAGGCAGCTCACACAACACCAGGACCCTGAAACTGAAGCAGCTAAATGGGATTCAGCCATCTTTAATGTTATTTCCACCTGTGCTTTTTGCTCCTGTGACATGTCTAAACGTCTGTCATGTAAAAGGCCCGCTGGTGTAGACTGCTTTGACAACTTGTGAAATTAAACTGTGCGGACAGTGCTGTGGTGAACTGAGGTCAGACTGACACTTGATTCTGTTTTTACATGTTTTTACTACATTTTCAACAGCTGTCATCGTAGGTCTGAAATACAGCAGATGGAGGCCATTATGCAAAGAAACTGGACAATAAGGCCGAGAGGAAGATACCGTTTGAACTGTCACTGATAAAAAGCCACGACTTCCACATTGCGGATATCAGTCTACTTCTGATTGAGCGCCGAGCACTTTGACCCATGAAATCACGTCAATAAGAGTCGGAACTAGTCGCGGATGAGCACGTGAAGACAGTGGAAGGCTGACCTGTTGCAAAACTGAGCTGAAAACCGCACGCGCTGACCTCAGCCTGTCGCGGTGCTGAATCGTCAGTCTGGGTTTTTGTCAGCTGACACACTTTGCATCACCTCAGAAATTTCGGAAAGAGCCTGACTTGTGGAGTCTTCTGTCATTTTCATTCAAGGACCGACGTCGCGCTTAACCGTCTCTACCAGGTAGGGGTTGTTTTCTCTGGATATTTGTGTTTGGCTCAAGTGTATACAATGTCGTCCTAACATTTAATTTTCTCGTTTTCCCTGCCTTGAACGATTCAGGTGTCACACAACAAAGTAAAACTGACTTTATCAGCTTTTCTTTTGCCTTCAAATTAAGATAATCAGGACAAGTAGTTAAGATGAAAAGTAGCCACCGTTTTATTGTGATAGCGACAATGAGTCGTCTATATACAACAAAAGAGTCACTGTCACTGTTGAATGACTTCTACAGGCAGCTAACGACCTCTCTGAAGTTCACTGAGTGAACACATTTGCATACAAGCCCGTTTTACATACAGTTTGCACTTATGGGCCCGATTATCACAGGTGTACTGTTTTTCACGACTGTACACTAAAATGAAAGCTAGTTGAAGAATGTATGAGGCCTCAGGACTAATGACGGCTCAGGACTAATGACTGAATTATCACGTGGAACTAAATAATCCACTTTAACAAGGTATGTAGATATGTGATAAGGGTATGTGAAATATGTGAGCGCAGGGACATCGTTTGGCATCGCTGAATTAACATGAAAGCATACTGTACCACTAGCTTGTTCCACAGGCTTAATTCATCTTTTATAACTGAACCGTGTCGACCTGAGGTGTTGCTCCTGAGCTGTATGAAGCAGATAGTTTCCCTCTTAACCTTCAAAATCGTAGCAAATCCTCATAGAGAAATGAATATGCCTGCACAGTAATTTTTTCCCCATACATCTAATTTTCTGATAATCATGATGACAGTATATAAACTGAGACATAACCGGATGCAAAAAGTAAAAGGGGGCTTTCTTACCAATTTGCCCCCACACTTCCCTTTTAGGCGTCTTAAACTCACAGTGTTACAATTTATTTCTCTCAACTTCTGCGTCTGCCACAAATTTCCAACCCATGTTTAGGTATGTAATTGCTATTAAATGGGCCAAATGTACTTAGCCGGAGTCCGGGTCAAGTGAAACTTTTATTTTGAAGGGCTGACTGATTTGTTTTGGAGCTCATGAACCGCTAGTCACGTGCGGTTTTGCTGCAGTGACGTTTCAGCCCGACGACCAATGAACTCACGGACACAAACCTAACTTGTTTATTACCTGCTTCCGTGTTCTCTCCCCAGTCTCGGGGAGGTTTTTGTTCCGTTTAGGATTCTGTCGACATGTCAGCGGCCTCACAGGCAAGATACATCTCCTCGTTTCCTTATTCATTTCCAGTGTATTACTTTGTAACGTTTTCGACAATAGTTTATGCCAGTGTAATAAACGCCACATACGTTTAGTCGAGTACTTGGTATTTGCTATTGTCATGGCTAACTAGCTAAGTGGGTAACGTAATTTGGTTTATTTATTCTCTGGTTTCTGTTCTGTTCATGTGTGAAAAAAAAGTTTTCTACCGTAGCCTAATGCATAAATGTGGCTAAAAAACCACACACACATTAATTCACCAGCCATTGTCTTGATCTAATCAGTGGAATGCGAGTCTAAACAGACTGTTTTGATGTCGAACTGCTCAGCAACCTTTGACCCCGCCAGGACCGTGATAACTTGAAAACTGCAGTCTGTCGACATTTGCGGTCCATATGCGATCTGCTGTCTGATGTTTATGTGGCTGTTTTGAGTGTGTGATGAAAACGCATACCTGTACCGTGTGGTTGGTATATTTCTGCCGTTTTCATTTGATGGTCTCCTGAAAACAAGAGACAAAGAGGGAATGAGCGTAAATGTAAACATTGTTTATAGGCTGACTGCGGGGAAGGATAGCGACGTTATGTTTTAATAAACTGGAAATTTACGGAGGCGTTTCTCTTTTCAGCAGAATATGCAGATAGATGGAGTCATCACATCGGGTCCCCTTGAGTGGACCACTGAAGGAAACTTCACTTCCCTGTGCCCTAATGGGTCCGTATGGGTTTGGGAAGGCCTTGGGGAATGTGCCCAGGATGCGAGGGACATGGCCAGCATCTACCTAGGTCTCCTGTCCATCCTCTGCTTCATGGTGTCTTCACTTCCGTGAGTGTGTTGGTGTCTCTTGGAGGAAATGCTCTTTTATATAAACATCATGTATAATTCTGTTTTGTTTTTTCTGGTTGTAGTCAGTATTACAGCTCATGCAAAACAGGGAATATGGACAGCGCCCTCTCCATTTGGTTCCTGCTGCTGTGGTTGGGAGGTGACACCTGCAATCTGGTGGGCTCGTTCTTGGCAGACCAGCTTCCGCTTCAGGTGACTTACAGTAATATGGTGATTGGTGGTAGTGTATGGGTGTTTCCCCGCAACTAACAACACTAAAGCTAGAAATGATTGTTTTTGATCATTTCCTTGGTCTATAAAATGTCAAAAGCAAATGACAAATGATCATTAGAAGCTATGGAAACCTGGAATTGTCTTTTTTTTCATTCAAAGAAAAAGTATGGGTCTTCTCATGCTCTGACAAAAAAGAAAACAAATTGTCGCATTTTTAGTGCGATGATCAATGTGCTAATCAATGATCTAGATGATTAGTTGGTTATTCTAATTGTTATTGATCAGTTTTCTGTCATTTGACTAATCATGTCAAGTCATGATACAAGTAGTCTTTTAGAGTGGTTTCCATTGCCATGACTTTGTTTGTGTGAAGTCATTTTTCATGACTTGTTTTGTGCGTCTTTCTCCCTGTCTTTCAGACATATACAGCCGTTTATTACGTTTTAGCTGACTTGGTGATGCTGGGCATGTACTTTTACTACAAGTTAAGGAACAAAGTGGTTGAAAGTGAGTTGCTTTTTGTTTGTTTTACAACTGAATTTTCCAAATTATTTTGTGCTGTATGAGTTTCAGTGCCTTATTTGCACCCTAGTTGGCATCCTAGACATTGGACTTTGACAACAGATGGGATAGAAGTTAGTAACATCAAACGTGTATTTTATCCCCAAGTAAAAACTGCAGCCATAGTCTTTGTTTATTTCTAAGATCTGTCTTATCTGACAAAGCTGTCAAATGAACAAGCTTATGTCAGTTCAGACGAGCAATGGTCCAGCACTGGTCCAGACAGAGGAAGAGGGTAATCCCTGTCCCCTGTAATGATGTCACCACATGCCTCATGTTGCTGTGGCGTTTGTTCCCTTGTGGTTGACCTTTGACACAGTAACCTCGTGTGGAGGAATGTGCAGAGGTGTCTTTTCTAGTACCAATGATGAATCCAGGTGTTGTCTTTTCTCCAGGCAGGAGGGTTTTGCATGTGGTCGGCGTAGCCTGTGTCCTCGGCTTCACCACAAGCCTCGCCCACCTCCCCGGGTTAGGCACCCAACAGGAAATAGTTCCCTCTGGGTTCAGAAGTCGGGCCTTGCTCACAACCTCTGACGTCAGCCGTATCAGGGTGAGTCCTCTTCATTTCAAGTAGTGACCTGAGGTAGGTGAAATAATTATGTCCATTCATCCATTTTCTCCCGCTTATCCGGGGCCGGGTCACGAGGGGAGCAGTCTGAGCAGGGACGCCCAGACTTCCCTCTCCCCGGACACTTCCCCCAGCTCTTCCGGGGGGATCCCGAGGCGTTCCCAGGCCAGCCGAGTGACATAGTCACCCCAGCATGTCCTGGGTCTTCCACGGGGCCTCCTCCCAGTGGGACATGCCTGGAACACCTCCCTAGGGAGGCGTCCAGGGGGCATCCAATAGAGATGCCCGAGCCACCTCAGCTGACTCCTCCCGATGTGGAGGAGCAGCGACTCTACTCTGAGCTCCTCCCGGGTGACAGAGCTCCTCACCCTATCTCTAAGGGAGCGTCCCGCCACCCTGCGGAGGAAACTCATTTCAGCCGCTTGTATCCGGGACCTCGTTCTTTCGATCATGACCCAAAGTTCATGACCATAGGTGAGGGTAGGAACGTAGATTGACCGGTAAATCGAGAGCTTCGCCTTTCGGCTCAGCTCCTTATTCACCACAACAGACCGGTACAGCGACCGCATTGCTGCGGCCGCTGCACCGATGCGCCTGTCAATCTCACGCTCCATCCTTCCCTCACTCCTGAACAGGATCCCAAGATACTTAAACTCCTCCACTTGAGGCAGAAACTCTCCCCCAACCTGAAGGGAGCAAGCCACCTTTTTCCGGTCGAGAACCATGGCCTCGGACTTGGAGGTGCTGACTCTCATCCCAGCTGCTTCACACTCGGCTGCGAACCGCCCCAGTGCATGCTGAAGGTCCTGGCTCGAGGGAGCCAACAAGACAACATCATCCGCAAAAAGCAGAGACGAAATCTGGCGCCTCCTGAACCGAACCCCCTCTGGCCCCTGGCTGTGCCTAGAAACTCCGGCAGCCCTGCCGGAGTCCAACATGCACCAGGTCCAACTTACTGCCGGCAATGCGGACCAAGCTCCTGCTCCGGTTGTATATGGACTGTACAGCCTTCAATAGAGGGCCTCCAAACCCATACTCCTGGAGCACCTCCCACAGAATGACGCGAGGGACACGGTCGAATGCCTTCTCCAAGTCCACAAAGCACATGTGGACTGGTTGGGCAAACGTTTTGCCACCGAGGAGCTTGCGAACTACCTCAGTGACTTCAGCCCCGGTGATGGATGAATCGACCTCCAAGTCCCCAGTTTCTGCTTCCTCTACGGAAGACATGACAGTGGGATTGAGGAGATCCTCGAAGTATTCCTTCCACCGCCCGACAATATCCCCAGTCGAGGTCAACAGCTCCCCATCTCCACTGTAAACAGTGTTGACAGAAAGCTGCTTCCCCTTCCTGAGGCGCCGAATGGTTTGCCATAATTTCCTCGAGGCCGACCGGTAGTCCTCCTCCATGGCCTCCCCGAATTCCTCTCAGACCTGAGTTTTTGCTTCTACCACCGCCCGAGCTGCCGCGTGCTTGGCCTGCCGGTACCCGTCAGCTGCCTCAGAAGTCCTATGAGCCAACCAGGCCTGATAGGACTCCTTCTTCAGCTTGACGGCATCCCTTACGTCCGGTGTCCACCACCGGGTTGGGGGGTTGCCGCCACGACAGGCACCGCCGACTTTACGGCCACAGCTACGGACGGCTGCATCAACAATGGAAGTGGAGAACATGGTCCATTCAGACTCAATGTCTCCAACCTCCCTCGGAATCTGGTCGAAGCTCTCCCGGAGGTGGGAGTTGAAAACCTCTCTGAAAGCGGGTTCCGCCAGACGTTCCCAACAGACCCTCACGGTACGTTTGGGTCTGCCAAGTCTGTCCCGCTTCCTCCCCTGCCAGCGAATCCAACTCACCACCAGGTGGTGATCAGTTGACAGCTCAGCTCCTCTCTTTATCTGAGTGTCCAAGACATACTGCCGAAGGTCAGATGATACGACTACAAAGTCGATCATTGACCTGGTGCCACGTGCACTGATGGACACCCTTATGCTTGAACATGGTGTTCGTTATGGACAAACTGTGACTAGCACAGAAATCCAATAACAGAACACCATTCGGGTTCAGATCGGGGAGGCCGTTCCTCCCAATCACACCCCTCCAGGTATCACTGTCGCTACCCACGTGAGCATTGAAGTCCCCCAGCAGAACAATGGAGTCCCCGGTTGGAGCACTTTCCAGTACCCCTCCCAGGGACTCCAAGAAGGCCGGGTACTCTGCACTGCTGTTCGGCAGTGAGAGACCTATCCCCGACCCGAAGGCGCAGGGAAGCGACCCTCTTGCTCAGCGGGGAGAACTCCAACACATGGCGGCTGAGCTGGGGGGCTATAAGCAAGCCCACACCAGCTCGCCGCCTCTCACCGCAGGCAACTCCAGAGTAGAAGAGAGTCCAGCCTCTCTCAAGGAGTTGGGTTCCAGAGCCCAGACTGTGCGTGGAGGTGAGCCCGACTATCTCTAGCCAGTACTGCTAAACCTCCCGCACTAGCTCAGGTTCTTTCCCCCACAGTGAGGTGACATTCCATGTCCCCATAGCCAGAGTCGTTGTCCAGGGTTTGGGTCGTCCGGGCCCCCGCCCACGACTGCCACCCATATCACATATCAAATAATTATGTCTTTTTTTTTTTTTTTTTTTTTGCTGGTGTAACTTTGTGTCTGCCTCTCTTTTCACACCAGGCCTTTACCCCTAAAGAGATTATTGGCTTCTCCATTGGCTCGGTGTCGTCAGTGCTCTACCTCTGTTCCAGACTTCCCCAGATGTACACCAATGTGAGTAAGACAAAGTGGGTTCTACTGCAAATGTCTAGTTTCTTCAGTAGTTTTGGCTGCATTCCATAAGAGGTAAACATTAATTAATACTAATACAGGACTTACTTACTTACACTAACAACACATGGATATTTAATTAGAACAAGTATCCTCATCATAATGTTACTTTGGCATCACTGTGTAGTGCAAACTTTCAGATTATAATTGTTCCACTTTTCATTTTCTAATTGCAGTTCATTCCTCATTACACAAATGTTGGTAAAACTACATCCAATACATGTTCTAAATGATGAAATTTATTCAATATTTTGGTATCCAGATGAAAAACAGAGTCCTATGTCAGGTATTCACAGGTAGCCAGCGATTAACATGATGAATGAGTTCAGAATTTACATATTTAAAATAGTAAGTATGGTTAAAGATAAAATCAGATGAGGAGGTGCCGCATGTGAAATAATAGTAACAATAATGGACAAAAAAGTAGTAAAGGCATTACTTTACTGCTTTGCATGTTTATATAAGGTGAAAAATGTATGTCAAAGTGAAAGAAGCAAAATTCATTGAAGCTGAAAACCGAGCTGGCGAAAACAAGCCAATATGATGCGCTGATAGCACGGCTGATTGCCTCTGCAGTCTGCACTGGTGGAACATATGTGTTGAAGTAAAATGTAAAACAAACATTTTCTATTAAAAGAAAACAACAAAAAGGTTTTTGTTCTTCTCACTTCCCCTCCTGTCTTCTCATTTCTTCCCTCAGTTCAAGAGGAAGTCAACAGAGGGAGTGTCTTACTTCCTGTTCGCACTAGTCATCCTGGGAAACACCACATACGGCCTGAGCGTCCTGCTGAAGAACCCTGATGAGGGCCAGGGCGAGAGCAGCTACCTGATCCATCACTTGCCCTGGCTCATTGGCAGCCTCGGGACCCTCTCGTTAGACCTCGTCGTATCCTTTAAAGAAAAGAAATGCAGCCGGGCCTCTGGGCTCTCCTTAATCCAATGTACATGCTACATTTGAAGCAGTGCTGAGCTTGTAGACGTGTGGGAAGAGTTAGATCAGATGATGAATACCACTCTCATATTTCTTTGCATGCAGTGAGGAAACAAGCTACAACATGTTAATTAGTGAGCTTTTACCTTTGGACAGAGCCGCCTGTTTCCCGTGCTTCCAGTCGTTATGCTAAGCTAAAATAACATCTCTTGGCTGTAGCTTCATGTTTAATGGACAGGCATGAGAGAGGTCACAACTTTCTGATTGTCAACAGGATGGTTGATTTCCCAAATCATCAAGCCTCATCAAATGCTCATATATCCGGTGACCAACCAGTTCTGCTATGCTGGAATTATAGTCTGTGTTTCAGTTTTGCTAGTTTGGCTAAATGGAACTTTATTTAGGAACATGAATAACATGTTAACACAACACAAAGTAAAGTAACGAATGTGTTCAAACTGGATTTTGATGCAGGACTCCATCAACAATTTCCTTAACGCTGTGGGTCAGATCTCCGTCCAGTTCATGATTTACCGCAAAGCAAAGGTGGAGGTGGCTGACGGCCGCGATGAGACGACGCCTCTGATCGGGAGCTAAGCCATCGCACCAGGAGTGTGCTGGTGGGACACGAGCAGACACTCACTTCCAGTGAACCCTCAAAAACACATTTCTACCAAAATCAGGATGTACAGATTGTACATTTTATTTTGATTTTATAGTTTTATTTATTATACTCTTCTTTTAGATGTCAACAATGTGTTTTTATCTGCAATAGTATTGTGACTGATGTTGTTCTTCACTTGGGTTCAGCTGCAGTGATGTGATTTGCACTGCTCGCAATGTTCGACAATTAAAGGGACGATTGAGGGATTTCAGGTATCCGACATGGACGGATACTCCTCCTGTCAACCTGAACCCCACCTCCAGATCTTAGGTGCCAACCTTAATTTGATGTCAGACCTCGTATAGATGTCAGAAACCTGCTGGCGGGGGTGACCAGACCACACAGAGGTTTCTCTGACAGGTTCTTATTCCAGTGGTTTTAAGATGCCAAATACTTTGGCGGTTGTGACACTAATCACGAGATGAAGCCCTGCCTGTGTTCAGTGTTGAACACCTGTAAGATGAATCTTTTGTTTTTTGGGCCTGAGTGATGTGTCCGATTGGAGAAAAAGAAATGTTTTTACATGTGTAAATTGTACTTAGTCATTTTTTAATTCATGTTTACACCAAGTGTCTGTATTTTTCAAATACAGGCTCTTGACTTGTTTTATTTGCACTGGTGCTAAAAGTCCCATCACTTGAAAGGACAGATCAAGTCAAAGTCAAAAATATTTTTTTTCTCCTCCCACCTGCAGTGCTGATTATCCACCTAGATTGTTTTTGTGTGAATTGCCGAGTTCTGGACATATCGGCAGTGTCTCTTCCCAGAACTCGTGAAGAGAATCCACAGACCTTGTTGTGAGCAGTTTCATGTAGGAACTATTTTCTTTCCACCAAACTACACCCAGCAATGGTATCACTGCGCAGAAGGTAGCGTGCGTCTCCTTTTGGACGAGAGGCTCGTGTTGTGACCTTGCGGGATGTAAACATTAATGGACTCCTCCTCGGCTGAGCTGTAAAGTTAGCAGGCAGTAAAATAATCTCCACAAGCTAGCAGTGTCTCACTAGAGTTAGGGGAGGAGGTGGCATCTCGACAGCTGATGCCTCCAGAACTCGGCAACTCACACCAAAACAATAGTGCTGCGGGTGAGAGTGAGAAAATGCGGTTTTGATTTTGGTGTGAACTGTCCCTTTAACACCTATTTTCACTACCATGTTCATTTTTTTTCATTCTTTCTGTTTTGCACAACACAAATTGATTTTATACTTTGGGAATTGTTCAATATGTTTGGTGGGTCAGTGTGCTGTAAGAATTAAACAAATGAAAACCACTTTTTCCTCTGTTCTTGATTCTGAGTGAAGAGTTGATTGAGTCATTTAGGATTGTCTCAGTTTCCTTCATAATGGCATTTCACTTTCTTTTCCTTCCTCTGACGTATGATTTTTCTTCAAACTGCTCCTCTTGAGGAGAAAAGCTGTGGGGACTCCTCCTCCCCTACAGTTTACTCTTCAACTCCCACTTTTTTTGGAGGTCAAGGCCTGCTCTTGGCCTTGATGTTGACCTTTGACCCTTTGCCTTCACTGACCTCCACCCCCAGCGACTGTGTTTGACCTACTCTTGGGAGGCCTTGACAGCCGTGTTGTTTTTCTTCATTAGCAGATTCACACTGGCCTCTCAGTTGCACCCTCCTCCCTCACAGCACCCACGCACACAACTTCGCCTCACTATTAAACATAGTGCAGTCACGCACACTCCAAGTGGTAAGGGCCCACCCACCGAGGAAGCAAGGTCAATACAGAAAATATCAAGGGTTCAGTAAGTGTGTGTGTGTGTGTTTGGGGGTGGAGGTGTGCGGTTGTGAAACAGTGGCAGAGAGATTGTTAGGCGGGTTGGGGAGTTAGCAGGAAGAGCCAGTGATAGGGAGCGTCCATCCATCACAAGGGATGAACAAGAAGCTGTTTATAAACACTCTATACTGGGAATTTCTTAATGAGACGATTCCAGTTCCTACAAGCAGGGCAGTAGAGGGGGTCCTTTGTGACTCTGAGGTTGCCTGTTCAAATCCCTAGTGTGACCAAGAGGCCCTTGGGAAATTTTCTGGTGAATATTTCCCAGTATTACACGTAGACTCACATTACGTTCAAATGCTGCTGTTCTCCAACTTTGTATGTACTTTGTTGTCCCAGATCTTCCCCACAAAATGTCTGAATTATTTCGTCCTTTATTATTTATTATTTCTCGCCACTGACAGACAAGAGAACATTTACAAGAAAAGATGTTTGGTCAAGTTCCTGCAGCTCAAACACACATCAAGAGCAACTGTCTCATTTGAAAGGTTCTGTTTACTCTGTGTGTGTGTGTGTGTGTGTGTGTGTGTGTGTGTGTGTGTGTGTGTGTGTGTGTGTGTGTGTGTGTGTGTGTGTGTGACTGAGGATGGAGGCTGGGTTGGAGCCAACTTTACAGAAAGTGAGACAGTTGGACAAAACAAGAGGACGACAGGACGCGGCAGGAAGGCTCCCACCATCAACGGTGAGTCCACAGCCTCCTAACTAACGCAACTGCAACTTAAACAGAACTGTTCTGAAGACAGCGCTTTGTTGTTTTGTGATCTCTGACCTCAGCATGTCTGCATGTGCTGTCCTGCATTCTGAATCAGTCTGATCAGCACGAGTTAAAAGTTGGGAGATGTAACATCACATTTTATAAATCCTCTGCTGAGCAAGATTCAAAATTCAACACTTTATTGACATTTCAACGCAGCTGATAGGAGTGTGATCGGGTGCGCTCGCAGAGAACAAGACACCTAAAGACAGCATGACCAAGGGGAGGGCATAAAATAAAAACCAGCTCCAGTGCGGATGCTGTTAGCACTGTGCTGCTTCCTGGACCTTTCAAAGAAGGAGGAAATTAAGATGATTAGTCAGGTGAGAAGAACCCTTCTTCTGTTGCCCAGCGGTGTACATTTTCAACTAGGACTGGTCACCCATGACCCCAGGTTTCCGATGCAGCTCACACAGGCTGGTTAAGGTTAGAGGTGTTAATATGGTGGCCAGATTTTACATGCTGCATTAAGTCGGTGTCTGTTTGAGTAAGGAATTCAGTGTATTTGCTTGCATCCAGAATACATAACCTTGATATCAAAATAGACAAAACAGCACAGAAGAGCATGAGGGAACAACATAGTTTAAAAGTCCAATCTCACAATAACTCTACAGATCGGAGGAAATGCTTTCAAACAAATACTTTAAGGAGACATGACTGCCATTGGACAATTTACATTCCTTCTCGTGATAGCCAAATACCCCCCAGACCGCACTCACTCGCATACACTCAAACATAAGTTGTGGACTTTACTCATGAATACTGGGGCCACTTTAATGTAAGCGTCAGTTTCCTGCGAGGATCAGTAAACAGTCCTGGCCATTATCGAGCTGCAGCTACCAGCCAGCAGCCCTCTGATAAAGAGAGGATCAGTCTGCATGGAGAGAACGTCCTGGACAGGATTTATGATGTGCTGAATATATCTCCAGGCTTGTGCTGTGAGTGATTCAGGACTAATGAGTTTAAGGCTTTGCACATGCAATCAGTTTGTTCTTTGGTCTGAACCACAGAGGAGAAGTTGACTTAGTTGACCCGTGTTACCGGGAAATGACTTGGCTCCAGTTCTCTGGCATTCATTTTAGCGTATCAATTCCTTTTTCGTGCACACTTTTCAGGAATCTTGGTGCAAAGAAAACAAGCTAATGGCGTGATTACTCCAGAGTCCAGCTGAACTAACCGTGCTTGATGTGAACGTGGCCTAAAAGTCTTCTCCCTCCTTCCCCCTCCTCCTCTCTTCTTCTTTCATGACACTCATATCTCATGGGGTGAGCCCTCAGAGTCAGGCCTGTGTCCAACAATGTGTCCAACAGTGTGACACCTCCAGAAGATCCATGGCAACATTTGCACGCACTCAGATATTGTCCCTATTGTTTAGTGTCACTCTCAGCAGTGCTGCCTGCTCTCTATCCTCCTTCCATTCCCCAGAGGTCAAACATAGCTGGAGCTGATGCCTTGTTTTGTCACATATGTTGGGACGTGACAACAGAAATAACAACAGACCAACTCTTCTTTAGCAATGGATTCATGCCATTCCACAAACTACCAATCTGTTATTTGTCCATGATACACGACACTGACAGAGATGAGTCAGCGTATGGGTGTCAAAGAACTGCTGATAGGTCATCCATTTTTAAGCTGTTTCCATGACTTGAGCTATGCTCATACAATGCAATGAATATCTTAGACTAATGCCCAGGCTCTCAGCTTAGATCATAAACTATACAAGTTGACTTAATCTAGAAACGAAGCATAAACGGCAGATTGTTTCGGTAATGTTAAGAAAATGATGCCTGAGTGAAGAAAATCAAACAAGTTGGTTTGAATTAGAATAAAGTGACTTGATGTTACCTTGCAGTTTTTCTTAGCCACGCTAGCAGCAAGCTAGGTGATCCCCTGATGTTCAGCATAGCGCCACCATGAGGTTTTTGAGATTAGTGAAATATCTTAAATGGATTGCCGTTCATGGTGCCCAGAGGATGAATCCTAGGGACTATGGTGATCCCCTGCTCGCCCCATACACTAAAATTTGTGGGGGGTTTTTCCATGAAATGTCTCAACATCTATTGGATGGCCATGAAATTTGCGACAGAAATTCCTGCCTCCTTCAGGATGACTTATAATAACTTTGGTGGTCCATTGATTTTCCTTCTAGCACCATCATGAGCTCAGAGTTTTTATTTGTCCAATACTTCGGTTTATGACCAAATATATGCAAAACAAATCTAATTCCCATCATCCTCAGCTGGGCTTTGTTCAGTGCTCATTAGCAGTTTCTTGCATGGTAACATGTAAATTAAGATGGTGAACATGGTAAATATTATAGCTGCTAAACAGCAGCATGCTAGCGTTGTCATTGTGAGTGTATTTGTCTACAATGCTGACATGAACATTCAGCTCAAAGCACTGCAAGGACTTTTATTTTTTAAATTCATCCAGCTTGTTTATGAGACTTCATGTCCCTCAATAGTTCACTTTTGCCTCCCCTGCAAATTTGTATTTCAGAGTTTTCATATGTAATTTTTTTTTTCTTTAGTTTGATCCTAACTTCTGAAAGTTGAACTTTCTGAATCCAGCGACCACCTCACAAAATTCAGATGTTTGTGTGGTTGTAGTTACCGTGTCCAAACTGTCTGACACATAAGACACAGTGTTTTCTGGTGCTATTTATTTGCTCTCTTTTAGTTTGTGCTTTTCCCTTAAGTGAAGCAGTGTTGTCATCGTGCACTGTGATCACATGTGTACCAATTTACCCTTTGGACACTCTCTTCAAAGGGAAAACACAGTGTAACTAGCAACAGATTCCTGTGTCATTTGTCACTGAGATCGATCGTGGTCACTCCGATGAAGGCTACGGCGTCAGTGAGTGCGCTTGGCTCTTCTGTAACCCTCTGCTGTCCACCAGCCACTGCTGGTTCCCATAATGAGTCAGTGAAAGGGATGATATGCGGGTGGGAGGGTGCCATTAATCCTTAGTAAGCATGCTGCATGTCAAACAGCCCTGCTCTGAGATTTACAGGCCAGTGTTGAGGTCACTCCTCAAGTTCGGACCTCGACTCCTTTCGGTCTGCCCCGGCCTGGTTAACGGTCTGTGAGGGAGGCGGAGGTCCCCGAGCCCCTTCAATCTAACTGCTGTCCAATATTAACTGCAGGACAAACAGAACAGCGGTAAACAAAAGGCAGAGTAAACACACTCCCAAGGCTTAGAGTACACACACACACATGCGCACACACACACATTAAGCATAGTTAACAGCTCAATTTAAGTAGAGGGTTTGTTTCAGCAGCATTCAATCCATGAAATGCTCGTGAAAAACAACAACTGACGGCTGACATAATGATGGGAATTCTTTTATTTAAGTCCTCATATTAAATTGAGAAAATGTTTCCTTTGCCCAGCCCAGCTGTTGCACTCTGGGATCTGTCCACTCAGGCCAAGCCTCAACACACACATACACACACCATCAACGTTGAGTGTCCCTCACTCTGCCCATGTTGGATGAGGTCTCCATCCACGAGGTCCCGGGCTGGGTCCAGCTGTTTGGACCACAGTCCCATCCCTGCCCTTCCTGGGTGTCCCCGCTTTCCCTTATTGCCTATCCCCCAGGGACGGTTAAGACCTCCTCCAGCACACCATCCACCACAGACCAAGAGCCCCAGCTGCACTCTTGCTCTCTGCTTTTTAAAAATAGGCTGAGATATCAGCCTGGACAGCTAAGAGACCTGGACGCATCCTGGGGATTGAGGAATGTCTCCGCACTTCCCAGCTCCTTCATATCTGTGTGAATCCTCTGAGTAATTGTCTGTGTGTGTATGTTTATATCTTTGCATGTGTGTGTGAAGATAGATCCCGTATTAGTAGCTAAAGAGAGGATCCTCCGTCCAGATGAGAGAGTGGACTGAGTTGGAGATGAGCTTTTCGGCAGGGGGGTATCTCTCCACCTCGGATGGTTACTGCTCCACAGAGCAGCAGCTCCAGTACTATGGTGAGTCCACAGTGACACTTCTGTCTCTGCTTCGGTCTCTTCACCTCCTTCCTCCACTTTTTCCCTACTCCTGCTTATTTCTCTTGTCCCTCTGTTTTTTCTTCTTTAAAATAAGCTGTGTGATGTATTCATCCTTACAATAATAGATAAGACACTGTACCGATCAATACATTTAAAGCAATGAATTTAGGTACAGGACAGACAGAATATTCAGACATGAGTGTCCACCTCTTGTGTGATTTGAATGTGCAGAGACATTTTATTTGCAAAGCATTTTCAGTGTTATCAGCCAGTGGTAAATGAATTCAGATGATGTGTGTATAACGTCATTGGTTTCACTGGCAGGTAGATGATCTGCAGGAATAAGGAGACACAGTTGGTTTCCTTCTCTACTGCTGGAGAGGGCTGGCTCACCCTAATTCATAAACAAATTTTCTCACTAACTCAGTTTTGTTTAGTTTTAATGGAATAGGTTTCCTTTGTGGTGCTCTCAGCTTGGACAAATTGCATTACTACAACTCAAAAGCAACCACCCCTCTAACTCTTGGTAATCCAGAGCAGTCAGCTTGTCATTTTTAAAGGGACTATTCGTTCAGTAGAAAGTTTTTCCTGTCAAAGTAGTTCACAGTTTCACCGTGTGAAGGTGGTCCAGGAGGACGAATAAAACCTGAACTGAATGAATCCGAATCTGAATCCGTCACCACCATTGATTGATTTTTTCTTTTCTTTCTTTTTTTATTCTCATATGTACTAAATTTACTGTTTTTCAACGTGCCATTTGAGTCATTAATTGATTAATGAACTCAGTCCAGTGCTGACTCCAAGTCAGACCATGTATCATTTGAAAGAAGAAACAACACAATCCTCTTCGTCCTAATAAAAAGTCAAAGCTATAAGAATGAACGACACCACTGACCAATGCATTACACTCTGCTGCAGCTTGACTTGGCCTGGAGTGACCAGTAGCTTATGGTGGCTAATGTTAGCTTACATGAGCAACCTTTAGGTAGATATTATTGTACACAGACGTTCCTGAACAGGATTGCTTGGACTTTCCTATAAATTTACTCCCACTGTAACATTAAATTTACACATTTAACTTTACCCTGTTACTGTCACTTGTTTTTAACAAAAGCATGTAGGCTCTCTTTATGTAAATAGATCATCATTTATACATTCTATTGTTACACAATGAGGATGTGACTGCACTCTGTGTGCAATGCAGCCTCATCTCATTCACTCTCACTGTTGATGAATGAATGTCAAGCATTTATTTACCGCCTCTGAGAACTCGATGACATGAAAAAAATAGTTACTTGAGGAGGTTCAGCTGGCACGCTGCATTCACAGCATGCAGGGAGGCTGAGCCTGCATTATACTGACGTGTACCATCAACAAATTCCCCCTGCTGTCTGCCCTCCTGCTCTGCAGAGCAGAGGGAGGTGCAGGGGGAGCTATGGGGGGTAGTTTGCTGGTGTTGTTTGGTTCCCCAGTGTGCGTGGGATGGAAGGGAGGCTGAGGAGTGTTTAGACAGTGCTCAAATGGTTTACAAACAGTGCGAATCGCAGCTCTGTCACATGCCGAGAAGGCAAGGACCCCCCCCAAACCATCACTGCAGCAGTCTGGTAAAGACAGGAAACATCTGGAGAGAGACCTCTAGAGAAGACAAAGGGAAGGAGAAAGGAGGGTCCATAAGTGCCCTTCAAAATTCTGATTCTGTTGACATTTATGTGATCAGAGCAGGGACGTCCATCAACTAAACACACCAGCTTTCTGAATCTGCTGTCACCTGTTTGTCTTCAGCTTTGTCCAGAGGTAACAAAATCCACCTCACAACACCTTTACACCTCACTTGTGGCTTTCCAGGGGTCTGTGGGGGGTTATTTCTTGACCGGGCTCAGTGACTTCCTGGTTGCCTGACAAGCACATCAGTCAATTAGTGATCTTTCGAGTTGCTTTTTTTTTTTTTTAGCTTTTGTCAGAGCCAGGCTAGCTGTTTCCTCTTTTCCAGGCTTTGTGCTGAGCTAAGCTAACTGGCTGCTGGCTCTGTCTTCATATTGAGCGTACAGACCTGAGAGCAGCATTGATCTTCTCATCTCATCTCACTCTCAGATCAGACTCAGTATCAGCAGATACTCAATATTAAAGCATCATGATTAAAAACACATAATGTGATCAGGACATCCATACATTTGATTGAGCCGTGTGATTTTCCAGGAGAACACAATAGCTAAGAGTCACTTCAGAGAGGGGTTCTCGCTCACAGGCTCACGGGCTCACGTGGGCCTGGGGAGCCCTGACTGGGAGGCCTGTCCAACAATCCATCCACTGTCATTAGGGTTGTCTCTGCTGAAGCCAAACTAGGGACTAAAAGTCAGGATATCACGGCCTTTGCTGCTTTGATTTTGACCACTCTATTTTTAATGTGTCTCCTGTGATTTCTCCAACTTTTTGGAAGTGCAATACTAAATCCCTTAAGGGCCACTTTAACAACGGCACAGAGCTCCGAGGACGGGTGGTTTGTTTCCCTGTAAAAGCTTAAAGGCGCTCTCCAACAACAGCAACACATAATCAGATTGATATTTCTGTCAGCCCTCATCTTCATCCAACGCGCTTTACCCTTTAAATTTCCATTTCCAGCAGTCCTGAGACTCCTGACAGATGGGTGGGCTCACCGTTTAATCAGCGCAGACAGATCCCACAGCACTCCCAGTTGTACTGGTCCAGCTGTACTTTAAGAGGCTGCCAGTGGTCACACATGTTTTCTCAAAGGAGACAGGGTTTGCAAAACACAAGCTGTTGACCCACGCTCAAAGACGCTTCAGTCCGTCACAACACCGAACGGCCAGTACAGACTGAATGAAGCTTCCAGAAAGGGGGATCAAAAAATCCTAAATGGCACTTGGAGCGCTCAGCTGCATCCTGTTTCAGCAGTCTGAACAACTCACAAGGTCTTACTCTCAGCCTTTTATTGTGTCCCTCAAGAGCCATAAATGCAGTGAAATCACACGAGTCACGTAAGACCACATTCCTATGACGCTGTTTGACTCTGAAACAGCATAATAAGTGTTGCTTGAAACGTTCATTCATCTTTCTGGTCTTGCTAATGCAGTTGTTGTGTTCTGATGGGTGTGTGTGTGTATGTGTGGAACAGCTTTTCTGTTCATGGTAATGACTTCATGATTTCATTTTTGGAGAGGAAACTGGCTGGATGTCAGGGTGGCGCACAACAAGGCGAACTAGTATCCTGTTAGGATCGTGTTTTTGGAGTATCCTGGTTATGTAAACACATGTAAACATCTTACTCTGGTTTCAGAAACCTGAATATGCTACATGAAGTCAAATCTGGTGCAAGTCTAGATTTTTCTTAATTGTCAAAAAAAGACCAAAATCAACATGGTGTTGCAATAATTTCTGACTTTCTTACTTTGTCTGGGGCCAGTTGGTTCCTACTGAACACAGAAATCTGCACATAGCAGTCATATATTTTCAATTAAAATAATAATAATAAAAAACCCCTCTAATTTTCTAAAATACTGGGGCAATAGTGCATTTGTTGGGAACTATTTTCACCTGCGGATTAATACACATCACATACTCATCATAATGAAAGATCCTGTCACCCAGTGCTAAATTGATGTGTTTAATGTGTTTGGAGAGCAAAGAAGCTCCACAGATATGCAGATATATATCTGATTTTGTTCGTTAGTTATTTGGCTCTTATTTGATAGAATGAGATGCAGAAAGGCTGCACCAGTGAGGATGCACTATTTTGCAGGAAGTAGCAGTTTTCCAAGAAGTTACCAGTTTACTAAGAAGTTCAAGTTCCCTTTTCATGTGGTCTTTAAATGTCAGTGTAATAACAATGTTGCTTGCATCCCTTTTCAAAGTTTCACTTTTTCGCTTGAAGTATTATTGAAGGAGAGTTGAATCAGATCAAAATTCTGAACTCAAAATTGCAAAAGACACATTGGTCTGCAGGTGTAGACGGTTCATTCAGTGCTTCTCTGACCGACAAAAGTTTTGATCGCTGGACTTTCATCCATTTCGATTTCAGACATGCTGGCTGACCCTCTGGGCTACCCCCTGCAGGACCCTGATCTCCAGCTGCTCCCTTACAGCCAACAACAGTACAGCCATGCCAACCTGCCCTTCTCCCTCTATGGCTCTCCACCCTCCTCCACCCCCTCTCCCTCCTCGTCCTCTTCCTCCTCGCAGCCCTGCCTCCCTCCGTACCACTACAGCCCTCATTGCCTGGAGATTCCCTGTGATCCCACACCCGAGCCCCACTGCGGAGGCCTGGTTCAGGGGCTCGGAGCGGTAGGGTTGCCCCTCGGGCGGAGGACACGGGTGGGGTTGGGAGGGAAGAGCAGAGGTCAGGACGAGCTGTGTGTGGTGTGTGGAGATAAAGCGTCTGGGTATCACTACAACGCTCTTACCTGTGAGGGATGCAAAGGTGATTCTTACCTTCCACTTTTGCCAAATTACTTTTATTCTTTTCTTCATTGCTGTTTGTTTTTATCCTGAAAGATAATCAATTTCCTCCCCTGGATGCTGTAGGTTTCTTTCGCCGTAGTGTGACTAAAAAGGCTGTGTATCACTGTAAGAGCGGCGGTGGCTGTGAGATGGACATGTACATGAGGAGGAAGTGCCAAGACTGCCGGCTGAGGAAGTGCCGCGCCGTGGGAATGCTGGCTGAGTGTAAGCCGCTGCAGCCATACTTTACCCACATGAAATCAAATGTCAAACATCATGGGCCGATGAGAGTAATCAGTCCCTGTTAAAACAATGTGCATTTAACTGCTGCGGCTGCTTTGATGTGTCTGAAAATACTTCTTCTCCTCAGGCCTTCTGACAGAGGTGCAGTGCCAGTCCAAGCGACTAAGGAAAGGAGGGAAAGGCAGAGGACAGGAGGAAGAGGAGAGCACAGACAGCCGCAGCGTCAGCTCCAGCAGCAGACTACCTGGACAGGTACCAGAGAGCAGGGCTGACATTGATTGGATGGTTGCCTGAGTGGAGGGCAGGTGGCATGGCCTTAGCGATAGCACTGTTGGTCTGTTTTAGTCAGTCCCCTGTTCTAGTCCAGACTGAAATATCTCAAGAGCTACTGAACTGACTGCCATGAAATTTGTACTCGTGTTCCCCAGAGGATGGATCCCTGTGACTCTGGTGATCCTGTGACTTTTCGTCCAGCGCCACCAAGAGGTTGACATTGTTGTTTCTCTGTGAAATGTCTCAGCTGTACTTTGTATTTAGTGCTAATTAGCAAATGTTAGCATGCCATCACACTAATCATGGCAAAAGATATTCCCACTGAGTGCCAGCATGTTAGCATTGTATTGTGAGCATGTTAGCATGCTGACTTTAGCACTTAGCTTCCAGAGCTGCTGCTGGCTGTCAACTCTAAGTGTTGATCCTGTAGTTGTTTAGTTTGAGTGCTGGGTTGAAGGATACTGCAGCTGATAGTTCTTTAAATTATGGTCAGTTGGTCAGTTGACTTGCTTCCTCTTCCTCATTCATGCAGTTTAATTAACCATGTTGATATATATTGTGGAAAATAACTTGAAAAAACTGCCACAGTATAAACAGTATGACATAAATCTTGATATTGTTTCATGGTGTATTGTCATCCCACCCAACCTCGACTGAACAGCCTGATTTGTTGGATCACTCTGATGATTGGTTGGATTAGGTACACGGGTTGCTGGGTGTTTGTTTTATTGATGTAATTGGGTGGTTGGATGTGGGCTGTTTTCTTTTTTAAATGTGAAATGTTGGTGGATTGAACCGTGAGGAGAGCAGATGATTTGGTTGGTGAGGTGGTTGAGTCGAAGGTTGTTTGGTCAACATGATGTCTTGTTGGTTGGTTAGGACACTGGCTGGTTTGTTGATATCAGCATCCTGATACTGATTGAACCTTGTGTTGTGTTGTCTGTCGTCCGCACCAGGCTCTGTCAGCCAGTTTAACCCGAGAACAGAAGTACATTGTGGACAGGATGGTGGAGGCCCATCGACTGTACAGAGCACAGGACAGCAGCCACTGCAGGGTAGGTCACAGCGTGGGCGCAGCAGTTACAGCTACATTGTCGAAGTTGCTCTCATGGTCTCTTGTCTGTGTCTGCTCAGCTGTTTGAGTGGCCATGCACAGAAGAAGGGGAGGACCTGTCTGATGTTGTATCACCTCACCTGCAAAGACTGCTACAGTTTGCCAGGACAGTGCCAGGTAAGACGGATGGGAACGTGTGACCTCTCATATGAAATGCTGAGAAAATCAAACAATAATGCTCTTCCCCTCACAGGTTTTGACCTCCTGGATTTTTCAGACCAGCGCTCTCTGTTGTCTGTGTCTTCACTGGAGGTCATGTTCCTGCTGTCAGCTCAGCACTTCTCCCACAACTCGACGAGCCCCAGTCCAGGTGAACAAACCAGCAGACACACATTTAGAATTGATGCTTGCTTTAGAGTCGCTATGAAGCAAGCAGTCTGATCTTTAGTTTAAAAAAAACTTTTGTTTTTTCCTCTGTTATCAGCCATGCAGCTTTTCAGCATGTCAACACACAACTGGCTGAGAAATGTGGAGTCAAAGGAAAACATCTGCAGCAGGACGTTGGTCAGCTCAGGTGAATCCAGATGGAGACTCACTCAGAAAATATCGAGACCTTGCAAGGTGCAAAAAAAAAGTTATTATATATAAAGTTATGACCAGTTTCCCATTTGCTGCTGTGAACAGGAAGCAGTGAGGATCTCTTTGCGCCGGTGCTCAACTTCTTCCACAGCATGGCAACGTTGCAGGTGGCGGAGGCTGAATACGCCCTGCTCACTGCTACAGCTCTGCTCTGCTCAGGTCGGACCATGAATCTGTGCTCTCTTGTTAGTGTGTGTCTGGTCAGAACTGATCCAATCAGCTGTCAAGACTAGCAAATGCTCTATTCAACTGTAAATAATCATTACAAACAGGAGGCTGTGATAGGAAGAAGATGCCTCTGAATGATTCACTCAGTCTGTCTCAAAGGGTCTGACTATAGATTTGATCAAGGCTTAAAATGACTCTGCTGCTTTCATGCTCCGTAGCAGGAGCTTAGGACAACTGTGGGACTTTGTCCAAACAGTAGCCGTTGGCTAACTTGAATGCATCAGTCCAGGTTTAGATATAAACAGAAAACAGATCTGGTCTGTTTTAGCGTTGCCAACCTGTGTCCTGTATCTCCATCCTGCAGACCGTGCATCCCTGCAGGCGGCCAGCTGTGTTGAGAAAATGCAGGAACTGATCCTGGATCTGCTGTCCAGGGTGTGTGGGGCCCAGGCTGGAGCGGCGCGAGGGGGGCCCCAGCGGTTTGGCCGCCTGCTGGGCAGACTGACGGAGCTACGAACCCTCCGTCACAACTACCTCCTCCTGACAAGACAGCAGCCTGGACTCTGATGGAGAGGACAAACAGTGAAAAACCACCACTATCATCTCTAGGGAGCTTCCTGTCTGAATTTAAGGACTAGATGGTCCTGGATGAGCTCAGAAATTGTACAAAAACATTTTGGAAAGGTTTTTACCTGATATTAATCAGACGGTTGGATTCTCTTGAGAATCTTCCGTCTTACTTCTCAGCTGACATCAATGTATTCAGTCCTGCAGTCACTGAATTTTCAATTCTAGAGGGACTGAAATGTGTTCATGGACTGCTGTAGTTTGTTCGGACAAAAGATATTTTATTGGCCTTTTTATAACTGTTGTATACAGTGTACACTATTGTTAAAATAAACCAAAATGACAGATTGTTAGCTGGAGTTTGTCAGTGGAAAAGAATTTTCCGCCTGAAATCAGGGATCATGTTCACGATGCCTGTCAACACGTGACTATTATTAAATAATCCTATGTGAGCTGATCTCACCTTTGGGTTTAGACAGAAATAACTCAGAACTGCGGTTAAGTATCCCAAAAGGTCTTTAATAGAGCATTTATTTCCCAAAATGAGGAAATACTGGTTCAGACAAAATATTTGGTGAGCAGGTAAAATATGCAGGTAGTACAAGCTTATAAAGGTGTATTTTTCCATTTGATAAAATGGGGCTCTTGACAATAAATAGAATCTTCTGGGGGTCAACAGTGAATGATGGCGGTTGGTCTTGAGTAAAATCATCAACATCAAACCAAACATGTGAACTCATCTGTTAAAACGTTGGCTGCATGTCTTTAAAACCTCACTCCATTTGTTTTAAATAAGATTTCATTCTCAACTTTAACCAATATAGCTTTATTTCTATAGTTCTGTCTTCCATAAATAAATTATTTCTCTCTGTATCAAAAGAGAATTCAAATATAAAGAACAATGGCTCATTGTGTTGTATGCTCTGAATGTGTACACACACACACACACACACACACACACACACACACACACACACACACACACACACACACACACACACACACACACACACACACACACACACACACACACACACGCACGCACGCTCTCTCACACACACACTCACACTCACACACACACACTCACACACACACACACACACAGCACAATGAAATTACATCAAAGACAAGCTAAGTAGCGAGTCAGGAATTATTTTATCTCCACAAATATACACAGCCTCGCTTTGCCCATGTGGGTTGATTGAAATACGCATTTCAAAACAGCAACATTAAATTAAATTGGGTTTGATAATACACATACATATGTACACAAAGTGTGCCTTTATAATATACAAGTGTCTCTGTAAAAGATTAAAATGTAAAAAGCTATTGTATAAAAGATGGCAGTGATCCATTCATATGTCTTCTGCGTCTCATATAAATACATCAATCTCTTCTCTGACAATTTTGATTCCTTGGCAGTAGCATTATACAAAATAGAGGGGAATTCTTCTACATTTGATCCAGACAGACAGCTTCAGCACATCCGGGTGGTGTAAGCAGATACCTCCATACAACCCTGAACAGGGCATTAACGCTTACTGACTGCAGCAATATGGGACCCAATTCATTCACATCTGGAGCTCCGCATCCACGAGGGCGACACGAAGGCAAACGCCACTGCTCTGAGTGTCAGACACTAGTGGTTTGGTAACGAACTGCAGTCCAGGACTCTGTGCTGCCGCGGCAATCTCTTCAGACCACAGTGTGAATACAAACTGGATTGGCAGCAGGACTCGGTCCACCTGCTGCTTTAAGACCGAAGAGAAATGCATAGTGGCTGACTGTGGGTGCGCACAGGGCTCACCGCTGCCCTCTACAGGTAGTTGGAGGCCACAAAGCCATGGCTGTGGCTGACTCGGCTCTGGTGGATCATGGCGCGGTCGTATGCCACCTGCACAGACTTGCGGATGCTGGATTTGCGGCCCTCCATTATGCGCAGCTTGTCTGCTGTGTCGTCTACACCCAGGGGTGTCACCTTGTCACGTGGGAGCCACTGCCTACAGCACCAAGGACACACAGACTGTTAGAGGCTTTGAAGAAGAGGGACGATGACCACTTTCACTGCTTTAAACCTGCTTGTATGATTTAGATTATACATTTGTGTTTTCAATGTAGATACATGTATAACAACAGTACATTATATGCTTTTTCAAATTAATGAGCAAAATAACTTTGAGCATTTTGCAATTGTTGGGATCCTCCTGGACTTAACAATTCAACCAGCTGAAGTGCATTTAACTAAAACGCTCTGCTCTACGTGGGCCTGTTGCATTACATTCCAGTGCGTCTGTCTCACCATGTCCGTTTGTTGTCAAAGAAGAGCACCAGGTAGAGCCTCTCATTGGTCTCCTCCTGCCTCTGCTCCCCCAGGTGGAGGACGTCTTTGGGTGGGACAGGGATGGGCACCCCGTTGTGCAGCAGGCCCTCCTCGGGCATCTCTGGGTCGATGATCTGGAATGAACACAAATTTGAATTGATCAAAATGTGGGTGGATGAAAGGTGCCTCCAGTATGTAAGAGTGTCACCACCTGTTGGTAACTCATATTAGATGGTGCTTCAGTCATTATAGGTAGAATAATAGATTACCAGAGCAGGATAGGAAGGATATCCCCGGCACTTGGCCCACACCAGCTCCAGAGGCTCCAGCTCTGTGTCGTCCTCAGACATTTGGCTGCCATTGCCTGCAAAAGAGCAGCATCATTTTATGAATAAGAAAATGACAGGACATTCACACATACATTTTCAGCATTGACATTGGTATGAAAAAAAAAAACGAAAAGAAAAACCAAAGCTAGTTAAATTCAGGTGAACAAAACAAACAACCCTACCGGTGTAATCTGAGTCTCCGTTGACAATGTCCAGGAAGGGAACTTTGGAAAGAGCTGGTTTCCCGAGACTTCGTTTGGGTGGTGAGCTGCTGTTAGACAACATGACAATATGTTGTAAAGTCAAAGTGCTGTCAATCACTACTACAACCAAACAACCACTGACAACAGACACACAACACCTTACATTTCTTTGTGGAGGACTGGACAAGGGCTGTACTCAGAGTCGGACCCGCCGTCTTTGTGCTTGTCAAAGCCGTTGGTCAGTCCTGAAAGCAAATGACAGAAACCTCAGACGAGCTGCTGCTTAAATTACAATACCAGGAGGAAAACCAGATAGAAGAGGGCACATCTATGAACAGATGTCTTTCGTCTCAGTGTTTGGTCTCAGCTCCTATGCTGTGATCAGGTAGCACGCTTTGTTTCCACATAGCAAAGAGAAAGAAGATGAGCTCAAAGAATGTATGACTGCTACACAACATTGAGTTGTAAAATAATTAATAGTAGGTAACGAACCAGAGGTGATAAACAAGATAATAAAAATGGATGAAGACAAGTTGAAAACTGCTCTTGATGACAAGTCTGTTCTGTAAGAAAGGATGCAGCTAAATCTAACATTACTGAGAAACTGTAACATCTCAAACGCCTCACATTCTGTTGCTCTGTCATCATGCATCATGACTGTTGAGATTTGTAAACCGGTAGCTGTAACAAATGTTAAGTCTGCACATTCCAACAAGCACCCAGCGTGTTGACACCCTAGTGAGTGTCTTCAGTGCGGACAGCAGTCAGTTCTAAGAGACCGCTCAGGGCCGAGAAGCTTAAACTTAAACAAGTGTCTCATGTCAGAAACTGAGTGAGGCTTCTCACCACTTTCCAGTGTATGATTTGGTGTCTTCTCCAGCTCACTATCTGAGCACATGTCTCGACTGGGGGCCCATTTTTCATTGAGAGTTGGGGGTCCTGGACTTTTCTGTGGGGTCTTGGATGGAGTAGACAAAGGTGTGGAGGATGGGGTACTGGCTGTGGAGTTCGGGGGTGTAGGGGTGTCGCTTTTACTGTCATCCTGCGACCCTTTTCCATTGAGCAAAGGGCTACCTCTCTCCCTGAACAGCTTAGCTCCATTTTTTGCCTTCTTGAACAAAACAGAGGTCCGTCGTCCAACTCCCCCGGTGGTGGGTCGTGGGGGGGCGCTGAGATCCTGCAGGCCATTGGCCACCGTCTGTCCTTCACTGTGCAAAATGGGAGGCGGTGACGCCGGCCGCTCCTGTGCTTTAGTGCAATTAATGTTCTCTGCCGTGTTGTCCGAGAGGTCACCGTCCAGCTTTAGGCGTTTGCAGGGCCAGCCAGGGGACTGGGGCTCCCCTGTGATTGGCCGCAGCGTGGGAGGCTCCAAAGGTGCGTCCCCCTGGCGTGGAGGAGGAGCCGGTCCTGTAGGTTCCAGTGTTGGGGGCGAGGTGGATTTGAGGTTTTCTGGAAGATGAGAGGAGAAAAATGAAACTCAATTTCACTCCACATTTATTGGAAATGATTGCCCATTTAGTATGTCGTGTGATGTGGCGGTGTAGTATTCACACTGGAAAATGGTGTCACTTCATAATGGTTTCATTCTAACAGTCTAATCACAGCCCAGAGGGAGGTGAGGTATTCTGCAGATGTGGAGGACCTTTTCAAGACGAGTGAGTAAATAACTTTGCTCTCACAACTGTACACCAGCAACATGGTAACATGGCGGTTATTTTATGGCTCGACTGACACACATCACAGGCGTTCTGCTGCCCTCCTGCACGGTAACAAGAGACTGATTGACTTGACTAGCCTGTAGTCAGAAGTGGGATGGTATGGCATGACTGTATGTGGCCAATGGAGAGTGGTGAGTCCATGACAGTGATGTATAGAAGAGGTGCAGACATAGAGTGCACTGGGAGAGAGGAGTTGTGAGGCAGCCATGGCTAACGAGACTCTGTGGGCCCCTACTTACTAGACTGGAGACAGTGGGGTGGTTGGGGTTGGTGCGTGGGGGGGACCCTGGCTCAATTACCTGAGGACAATGTTCCGTTAGCTCATGTTCACAACTGGTCTCATTGAAAAAAAAAAAAGAGGCTTTTAAAGGTTCATGCATTGGCAATTTCATACTGTTGAGACTTCACTGCTTTCCATCACCCACCTTTGTCCAAAGACGAAAGACCGTTGTCCACCTTGGGGTCTTTGTCCTCATCTTCCTCCTCCTCGTCATCCTCCTCGTCTTCTTTCAGGTGTCCGTTGTGAAGGCTGTGGCGGGGGTTTTGGCCCTGCCTGTAGCGGATGTTGTTGATCTCACGACGAAGCAGGCGGATGCGTCGAGTTCTGGCCCCACTGCATCGCATGGAGGTGACAAAGTCCAGCTTCTCCAACAGCTCCTTCAGCTGTTCCTCCACGGTCATATGAAGCCGGTTGTCTGGATCCAGCACGCTGTCAACTGAACACAGCACAAAGGAGTTAGGCTAAGAGTGAAGCTAGCATGCATGTTCTGTGAAGGCATAACAAAAACAAAGTTTCATATTTTTTGACTGATGCCGATGAACTAACCCTGCTGTGGGTTTTTCAATAAAAGGTCAAATCAATACTAAATACTTCCAAAACCTGACACTGAGTTTAAGAAATATTTCTAACATATCTATATTATACACTTGCATTACACTTACAGCTATGTGCATTGTCTACAGACACAGTGCACTGTAATTATTTAACAATACATCTCCAGTATAAGGGTGATTAACCAGTAACACATCAGATAATTGACAGAGTCAGAGAAATAACTGCACTGATACAAAACACAGACCCATAACAAGGTCTGTCAGATATTTGTCCAAAACTGAAACTCAAAAATGATGAGCCTGTTACATACATATGATCCACCCCTCTACTGTCAACTTAATAAATCTCACCCCTCGTTCAAGCCTGTCACTTCTCAGGCAAAAATTCCCTCACAGAAGGAAATGTCAGACTCCACTCAAAAAGAAGTGAAGCATGCAAAATAAGGCATGCAACAGTGCCATATACTGGCAGCACTGGTGCTGACCTTAACGTTTCCTGAGCAGGAACAGAAAACTAACTTCTCCTAATGGCTCTTATTTGAAACTAAAGCAAGATCATGAACCTAACTAGTATTTTATACTGATTCTCAGGCTGAGGTACACAATGTCGTACAAACAGTGAATTGAAAAATGCACCCACACCCCATCAATAGACAAATCGTAGGGATTTCTGGAGAGGGTGTGTTTGATTCTCTGCTACTGAACTTACAATAAAAATAGTGGAGATAATTATAATTCCTATTTAGGGACTGTTAGTCACAACTTAAAGTTCAATTAATCTATAACTTAAAGCACATTGTATCTACACAAATTTGAATCTGGCCTGAACCAACTTTCATTCCCATCTAATTAACGTTAACTTGCAGTGTACTGACGTATTTTTGTAAAAATACATGTCCAGTGTGAAGGATTTTGAGTGCTCTTACGGCAGACATGGAATATAATATTCATAAGTATGATGTCACCTAGAAGCGTTCAATCACCTAGAAATAAGAATCATGTTTCTACAGTAGCCCTGAATGGCCAAAGACACTGGAGCATTCAGTATGGTTTCAGTTTGCTACCCCAGCACTAGATAACACTCAATACTACACACTGGACCTTTAATTGTACTGGATTATAGACTGTTGGCCAAATGTATAAACATGCATGTGCAAGAAAAGTGTACTTATGCTTCTTTCTATTCAGATTTCCAAATGTCTAAAAAATCCACAGGCAGTGAGATCTTTCATCTTTCATCTTTCACACTCCATGCGTACTGTACACAGTCTTTTGAGACTAATGAGTATGATGCTGTGAGTGTACAAAAAAGGATAATTAAGGTGTGAACTTGGGCGACATTTCATTAAGAGCTTTTTTCACTACATTGCATTATTACACTATTCTGTGGGGGAGCATGAATACCAGACACCTTCAGGTGAGATCAATCAACAGATCGTTAAAAACACTGCATGGCTCGCACACTGTCGCTGTGCACAGTAATGCTCTTCTTGGCCTCGCGGTTGAAATCAGACCACTTGTTTCTAATCACCTCCAGGGTCCATTGCTCAGACCTAACAGCATTCACTGCTTCAGTTACTCTCTCTGTCGTTCAACTTGTTCTGTTTGTTGATAATGCCAGAGCTTAGGCTTCCAAATACGTGTTTTCTTCTGCCAACTTGATCAGTCATTATTTCAAGCTTACAGTCCGTAAAATTGCGTTTCTCTCCATCTGCTTTCAGATGTTACTGCCATTTCTCCTCAAAACTAATCTAAATGCTGCCCCTGTATATGCAAACCAGGAAACTGGGGATGTATTTGAAGCATTATAATACATCGTGAGGATGGTCAGAAGGCTCATACACATCCGTCAATTTCAGGATGATTGAGAAAAACAGGGAACAGACGTGCGTGGTTTTAGAAATCTAATCTAATCTAATCTAATCTAATCTGTTTTGTGTGTGCCTAGATTTCGAGTTTGAGTTTTAAACATTTGGCCCAACGTATCTACATTAAGCATTAAATCCTACAGGAGGGATACACACGTCTCAAGACTACTGAGCACCACTGTGACTTACCATCCTCCCAGGTGCAGCTGTAAAAGTCTCGTTTCTGCGGTGACTCTGGGAGGTGCATGCCAGAGTCCTGGTCCAGGCCCGTGTTGGTGGCTTGTCGTTGGGCATGGCGCAGTATGGCTCCCCCTAAATCTCGAAGACGCAGTGCTGCCCGGTGGAAGACTGTGTCCTTGGCATTATAGAGGAGGCAGTTGGACACCATCAGGTTGAAGTCGGTCTCCAGGTCAGACACTGAACGGTAGGCATGACCCTCCAGCTTAGAGAGCATAGTGGAAAAGTCCATGGGCTGGCTGATGAACTCCAAGTAGTCTGGGACCTGAGGGCGAGACAGAACTCCAAGTATTAATGAGAAGAAAGGATACATACTGACAACTACAAAAAAATTAGTAGAAGAAAGTTAGTTCAAATGGTTTTCTTTTTAACATCCTATATAGTTTTAAGCAGCAATTTTGGCTTCAATGGTTCCAGAAATAAGTCCCATTCATTTCTCCCATGGACAACCTTACGTGACTTACAGTTGGAGCACTTCTACAGCTTTGATGGCCAGAAACTCTCTCAGTGCAAACAATTACGACCTTACGCTTTTGATAAAAAGTCAAAGGTACAAGCCTGAGTACGACATAATCTATGTCTCCCAAGATGCATTTCATCAAGAAAATCCTATAATCAAGCTTAAAATTCTGTCACATGCACCTCTAATGGCAGGCAGGACCTAAAGATTATGCTTTTGTGATCAAACTGATTTCCAATCTGCTGCTTCAGTCAGTACAGCTGTAATTTCTGAGTCAATTTTTGTGAATTCATCAAGTATGAACCCGTGTTTTAACTATAGTGAATATGCAACTCTGATTGGTGTCTCCTTCATAGCGACAGTGAAGTCAGGGTATCGTGGTATTTAGAGCTGTCCACCAAAATTACAGACAAAACAAGATTTCTCAGAAATGCAGCTGAAACAACTGAAACTGGAGGTAAGAGCAGAAACCTGCAGGGTCTCTGCATTATTTGCAGAGTCTTCTTTGTTAAGTAACACTGGGCACATTTAAAAAATATCTGAAATGGGAATACAGAATGGGGAGAAACACTTCTGGAAAAAGCTGGCCCTCCAACGTCGCCACTCTATGTAAACTGTGTATGCACACATTTTCAGTGTTGTAAAAGCGAAATGTCCAACCTCCTTGACATCAACTGGCTGTGCAAAAATCTGGGCTGTGTCCTTCTCCTGCAGTTGCTCCAGCGTGGAGCGGAGCAGCACCAACATTGGAGTCAACTGCAACTCCAGAGCGGCCTGATGAACTCTGACCTGCAGTTGTCAGAGATTAAGCACATGATGTCAACAGAAGTTGCAACCATAATGTCAACATATGCTCTTATATGGAAGACAAGTGAGATCATCCAAACGTCTCAGAACTTCAGACTACACTGAACAACACCTTAAAATTAATTCTTCAAAATTTCAGTTAGTCGCCATGATTACTAGCATCCATGTATATTACCTGTTCTCGTTTGAGCTTCTCCCTCTTGCGGATGAGCTCCACCAGCAGCCTGGCTTTTTCGAGGTCATGCCGCAGCTTCTGCCAATATCTGAGCGCTTCTCTTGCAGCAGAAACCTTCTCATCCACCTCAGGCTACAAGGTACAACATATACAGTATTATAGAACTCTGTTGTATGAACACTGTATATGAAATGTTATCTAAAGGCAATCAGTGAATTTTAGAAACTGTTACACTAAATACCAGCAAAAAAAAATAATCATCAGAGCACAAAAATTGTCAGAGTGTCAATGCTGTCGTTAAGTTTCCTGCCCTCACCTGTTCAGTATTCCTTTGGGACTGGACGTTAGAGTGCAAACGCCGGACCAGCGGCACACCGTTCCTTGACTGGCGCTTCAGTAACCAGTAGCTATGCAGCCTCTGCATGAACTGGTTTTTCCTTTGGAAGAGGATTCCTTTGCAGATGATATTCAGCCTGTATGACATAGATGGATGCAGGTTGGTACTGACAAAATGACTAATATCAGTTCAGGCATCTCCACTAGAGAACTTGTCCTTGTAATTGTTCACTTATAGTTAGTTAAACTGGCTAGCAAATCCAAATAACCTCGACCACACTGATACTTTTTCAAAAAAAAGTGTGTGACATTTAACAAAGTTGGACTTCTTCAGGTGTGTTCAAGATCTGGTGAAAAACCATCTTAGTCAAATGTCTGGCAAAAATAACTAAATAAAGAGTTGCTTTTTTTTTTTTTTTTTTTACAACCAGTCATTTTATTTAATTCAATGTAAAATAAAATCTAACCTGCTTGTGGGGATCTGAGGCACTGTCACTTGTGCTGCTGACTCTGTGCTCTTCTTCCCTTTCTTTTTATCCACCTTGGCATCATCTTCAGCCTTTCTGCCTTTTTTCAGCATTACAGGACCCTCTGTGTAGGCACTCCGTCCTCTACTAGCCCTCCCTCTGCTGCCCACCACTCTCCCTTCATTCTCCTCATCTGAGACAGTCTCTTGTCCTGGTGGTGAATGGGCCTCACAGAAAGCTGTCTTCTTAACTGAGAACGTGGTCCCATTGATGTTTGTCTCCCGCACAGGATCTATCTTCATAAACAGGCCAGCACGCTGAGCACATGTGACGTGAAATGCTGTATAACAGTTGGCCTTGTGGCACTGAATTGATGCACCGCGGCCCTTCTGCTTACACAAGTAGCAGGTCAGTTTCCAGCGTGCTGGGGGAATGTTATTGACCCCTTCCACTGGTTCTAGAAAAACTGTGTTGGCAAAGCAGACCTCAGGGATCCAGATGGCACAGACCACATGAGCCCACCGTCCATCACTTGTTTGCTTGAAGGCGCCACCACGGTTTGGACACAGAACACAGTCCACAGGTTTCTGAGGGGACTGGAGGCAGCAGCGGCACAGCCACTGGCCCTCAGGGATGTAGGGCACTCCATAACACTCCTGGTGCACAGCCAGGTTGCAGGAGTCACAGAAGAGGATGACGTTGCTGTTGAGGCACTCATCATCCAGGCACACGCAGCAGAAGGCATCGTCGTCAATAGTGCTCTGAGAAGGCGCCCGGCTGCGGGCTTCCTGATACGCTTCCTCCTCCAGCCGGTCCACCAACACCTCAAAGGTGTCTGGTGAGACAGCTGAATAACCCTCGGATGTCCGGCCCGCATTTACCATCTCCAGCCAGGCGGTGTCTTCTTCGTCCATGTCATACTCTGCCTCAGCTTCCTGCTCATCAGCTGAGCGTTCAATGTAACGGTAATACGCCGTCGGCAGAGGAGGTGCCTCTACCGGCAGGAAGGTTTCTAGAACATGAAACTTAGGTTCAGGGAGGGTCATGTGGTGATGGTGTGATGTGTTAAACTTTTCAGGTGTTTGTGGATGAGAACTGGGGCAGTGGTTCTTGGAAGGTGCTGGCGACTTGTTAGGAGGACATTTGGAGTCTTTCCTACGGCCTCGGGGTGTGACCGGTTTGCGGACTGTTTGGGCACTGCTGGTGGGAGACGATGACTGCTCACTGTTCTCCTTGTTGCTGTTACACTCACTAATGTCCTGAGCCATCATCTCATCTTCAGTGATGACCTCCAAGGGCTCCAGAATGGAAATGCGGTGAAGTCTACCATCTAGTTCCACCTCTACCACCTTCTGGGCCTGGGCATACGTCAGAGTTTCTCTGCTTGGAGATGCTTTGAGGCTGTAAGGGGATGGGGATCGCTGGCGGGCACCCCCACGCCCGCCAACGGTCCCATTGGACTTCTTGACATCGGCACCACCTCCTGCAGCCACCTGGCCTTTTCGACGTGGCTTCCTCATAGGCCACCAATCACACTTTCCCTCCTGTTGGTTTAACAGGAAATAAAATGGAATAAAACTGTATTGTCAGACTGTAAACAACAGTCAATATAGAAAACCTATTTTGTATATAGTGCAGGAATAAGCATTTGATGGTGGTGCTACAGTAGAACGTATGAAAACATCATGCCATTATTCTGTCCTTTAAGCATAGCTCTGTTTCATAAGAGCTATTGTTTGCCTTTGTTATCTTAGTGAATTGTTCAGTAATCACTTATTCTTATTTAACTGGATTTCCTTCAACAACTTAAGTTACCCTTGTCATCATCATATATGGTGTCATTATATAATATTACAGGACTAAGCAAAATCTAATTCCACTGCTGTAACGACAGCATAAAATTAAGGCCTAAAGAGACTTAATATGAACATCTGTTGTGATTTGCATTTTACTGCAGTGTTACTAGGCAGGAACATGGTCAACATCACCTGTAGCCTAACATTCCTTCACACACCTCAAATCGCATAACTCTTACTCACTCAATACGCGTGGCTAAATGCATAAACAAATGTAATGACAGCTAATCAACTGTCAAGCTGGAGATTACTCTTTATTATTAGTACACACACGATCGGTAAAGAAAAATATCTATTGATCATTCTCGACTTTATTTAATAAAATGCAGGCAATTACTATCAGAGCTACCCACAACACAACGGGCACGTCCAATCAGCTTTAAGGGGAGTCTGACTGATCCACCCCTGAGCCAATCAGATTTTAGGATACCACGGTCTCAACTGATCAGTGTCCTTATTTCGAGAGTAAAATGTCAGCCATATTTACAGTTTTAAAATACTGTTAAAAGCTCTTCTACGAGTTAAATTTTAAAAATGTTTTGTTGTATTGAAACAACGCCTCATCTGTTCAGGTCTGGATGAAAAAGGCACATTGTTCCGGTAGTCTGACATGAAAGTACGGAGACAAATAGTAAAAGATATCAGCAAGCTAACGTGCTAACTTCAACAAATGGGCAGTACCAACGTTAGCTGGCTTGTTATTTTTTTAACGTTGACAAGGTGCAAAACAAGTTAAACTGTTGCTAGCTAAAATGGGGTTAAAAGTTCTGAGCCCCTATATTATAAAGAAACAGTCGGTAGCAAACTTAAGTCATCTTACCTATTATGGCAACTGACTGACACAGGTAGCTCGACAGCCGGCGGTCTAAAGCTGCTTCTACAGTAATGGTTGCCTAGCCAGCCGCCTTACTTGCTGTAGTCTCTCTCGAAGCTAATAGCTAACTTACCGTTAGCCAGCTACAGTTAGCTGGTACAGCCGGTATATTTCGCTAATATATAATGATCCTGTTTCTTCACAACACAGCGTTTTGGAGGCAAACAGTCAATCCCAAAGGTTTACAGAAAACAAAAATGGTATATATGCATTATTAATCTGATAAACAGCTTACTGTCGACCCAATTTTGTGAGAAGGAAAAATACTAGCCTCCTTCGGCTAACTGGCTAGCTATTTGGGTTTTAGAGTATGTGCTAAATCGAAATGAGCCAAAGTACAAACACAAGACTTCCGGATTCATCTTTCAAAATAAAGTCCTTATTAGTGTACATTATGTCGATATTTCATCACTAACACAAATCGAAATTATTACATTTGTCGTAAAAACGAATTCTTTTTACAGCCTTTTTGTTGTTTCCCCCTGATAACATGTCATTTCCACAGTATGTCAGTGCATTACAGTTTATGAGAAAGTGCTGTGGATAAGTTGGGTGAGCAGCATTATATAGGGTGGTCCATGTATTTGGTGGGCCACAAAATTCAGATAAAATAAGATATTCCTTTATTAGTCCCACAGTGGGGAAATTTCCAGTATTACAGCAGCAAAGTAGATAGCAAAAAATAGAGGGCATCAGTAAAAGACATTAAATAGCAATATACAAGATACACGTCCCCACACTTTTCTTTACAGATATGTTTTTTTCTGTTATCTTACGTTTCCTGCTGTAACACGTCATTTTCTGGGGATGTTTGCTTTTCTTACTTTCAATCAGGACATAATATATTAAATTTTTTAATTGTTTGATTTGTTTTACAATGATGCAGTAATTTGTAGACTTAATTTTCTTGTTACCTTCTCTGGTACATTCTAAGAGAAATACCTTTGAAATAATGTCTTGCATTTAAAGGGAGACTTTGAATCTTCATACGTCAAATTGATGCACAAAATGAGATGTTATTCAAATTGTTTTATTTTGACAGCAAAATGTCACTTCCGCTCCTACGGTAGCCTGTGGGTTACCTTGATAACAGCAGATTGACACCAGTTTACTCCACCCCCTTGACGTCACCAGGCCATGATTTTCGCGCGCAAGCCACTTAACAGGGTCAATGACAGATCACAGTCTGTGTTGATTTTAGTACAGCTTCATGCACTCTAAATATCTTGCTTTTAATCCAAACCAGCCCTTTGAAAGCAACTCTCTGAGCTGTATCTGGATGCTCCTCTGTCCTGTCAACTCACGTACACACAACGTGCAAACACATGCAGGCTCATGGATTGAATTGTTTATTCTATTCTTTTACACACATGCACACACACTCACATACTCAGAATAAAAGCAACAGACTGTCGTCATATTTGTATTACATGAATAAAATGAGTCTCATGGGCAGCAATACGTCCAGTGCAAGATCCCCCAATCAAATAGATGACAATCAATTAAACAGAATCACCTTAACCTAAACGAACGACCTGTGTGCAACATTACACATCACACAGCAGCCTCTACATGTACCAAGCCAGTCAGGTACATGTTCCAAAGCTGCTACATACTGGAACAATCTACAAGGGTTTGGCTTAAAATTGTGTGCAAGTTATGATTCAGCATACAAGCCATTACACTAGACAACGATGGAACCACAAAGTGGTTCCACACCATCATGGCCACGTGTTCCAGCTGAGGTGGTGACACAGTGCACTTTCACATGCTCCCTTATAATCTTTTGGGGTTTAGTTGGTCAGGTGTCTTCAGGGCATTCATTGGCAAAACCAGACCTTTCCTGTTGATCATTTGAATCAACAACATATAAAGATGCTATTTTCACCTTAAGGCTGCACTGATTTTAATGACAAAAGATTTTAACTGCGTATATATTCGACTAGAATCTGTTGCTGTAGTCTGTCTTGGGCAGCAACATTTACTATTTGTTGCTAAAAATAAACCTTCATACACATCTTGTCTAATTGTGTCATTAGAAAACAATATTACAATAAATCTTACAGTAAACCCTGTGACACTCGGCCACAATGAACGTGCACTGATAGGGAATGTGTAATGTGAAGAGCAATCTGTACTTAAGAAACAATTGCACATTACTTTAAAAAAAAAAAAAAAAAAGGAAAAAAGGTATGTCAGTTTTCAACCTCTGAACACTGATTCGATATATAATATATCCAGGCTAGAAGAAATAGAGTGAATCCATGGTTGGACTATACAAGGGCACCATTGGCTGTATGCTGTGTAGGTTGGGGCATCAGTAGTTACAAGGCATTCATGGGGTCATGGGGACATAGTCAGGGTGTTTTTCCTCTTGGAGTCCCGCCGTGGGAACGGCACAAAGCTTTTCACCTCTCTGAAACATAACCCTGTGGGCAAAAGTGGAAAACCATTTGTTTTCTGCAAGTGCAGCATGTCCACAACTTCAACATTAATTTAGCTAGAAAGTCATTAAAGGCAGACTGCATGGCTTTTTAACATGCATTATTAATTACCACATTAACAGATGCCCTGCAACCGAATGTGGGTGTAGTTGTAAATCATTTAAAATGGTCAACACTTAAAAAATATGACAAGTGTGTTACTTCTGTTTATATTTTATCATATTACAGCATAAAAATGTCTTCTACATTTGAGAAATAACTGTAAACAAATGAGACTATAAGTGATATTTTTAGAAAATCCATTCTGTGAGATCTGTCAGTGACTATACAAGCAGGCTATATACACACTACTCAAATCTGCATATTACATTATGGCAACTTCTTCAATAATGATTGCTTATTGTTTTTCACTCACGCTTCCACTCATCCAGGGACAGTGTGGCGTTATCATAGCTGTCATCGTACGGAGTTGGCTCAGGGAAGTCGTCTGGGTCCCTCAGGCTGTCAAAATATGGGTGCTCCAGAGCTAGTTCAGCTGTGGGCCTCTCGTCGCCGTCCAGAACCAACATCTTCTCCAGCAGGTCGATACCTGCAAACGGTCAGATGTACAGGATGACGCAGCAATTTGGGCAAAAAATACAGCCATCAAATTGTATGTCAGTCAACGTATGAAACATTTTTAGTGACATTAGCCACATTACAGGTTGCTGCACGCTTTTCAGAAGAAAATGATTAGATCACAAGTCCACAGAAAACAGAGTACTATTCGTTTTGTACCTATGTAACATAGCAGCTGATTCCAAAAGACACAAAAAAGAAGAAATTCTGGTGCTGCCAGATACAAAGAATGTACCAGTTTCTCCTGTTCTTGACCTACCTGACACCTATTGTTTACATCTGTAAGTGGAAAAGCCTTCATGAGCACGGTACAAGGAGAGTTACTATGGGTTACATCATTCAGAGGAAAAAAAAAGTGGTACAATGAACTTTGTAAGCCACTGAAACAGATGATTAAGATGATACTGAAAACAACAATGGTCTGATCTACAACTGCTGTGGTGCACCAGCGCTGTGGACAGCAGTAAAAGACTTGTCCTCATACTAAACGTATTCAAGCGTGATAAACAGGTAAAAATAAAAATCTGTGGCTAAACTCACCCTTTGCACTGGCTCTGGGGAACAACGTTGAGAAGTCTTTTCTGGGATAGCGAGGAAGGCCCTTCACATAATTTTTGGCCTGTTTTTACAGATGGAAGAGAAAAAAAGTTAGGCGTCAAAACCAAATTTGACATTTGATTTTGCAGACATACAGTACGCTATTTTGTATTTCACCTGTGGACATTTAAACAGATCGAATATTTTCCGGTTTTTCCGTTGAACTGGGCTCACAGTTCACTGTAATATATACAAAGAAGCCATGACTGTCAAAGCAATACGTCTGGCAAGAAAGGATTACTTTTCCACTGAAACACAACTGTACATCTGTGCTGAACCAAATGATGCTGCAGCTATAGACTCCATCACCAATGGTCTCTTGGCAATTAAAAAAATGGATGAGCAATAATTTCTTGAAGTTAAATGAGGACAAAACTGAAATTCTTCTACTCTGTCCTTAAACAAACACGGGGAAATTAACTCCCTGGATTAAATCTGAGGTTACACATCTTGGTGTCATCCTAGACTCAGATCTAAGCTTCAGATCCCACATCAGCAAATTGATGGAAACTTAATGTTTCCACCTTACAGACATAGCTTACGTACAACCATTTTTAAATCAAGATGCTGAGAAGCTGATTCACGCCTTTATTTCAAGCCATCTTGATGACTGTAATACATTATTTACTGGCCTCCTGAAACACACCACTGATACACTGCAGCTCATTCAAAACTTTGCAGCTCAGCTATTAACCAGAACCAAGAACAGAGAGCACATCAGTCCAGTTTTAGCTGCTCTGCACTCACTTCATGTAACATTCAGGATTGATTTTAAGGTCCTCCTCCTCGTATATAAAGCCCTTCATGGACTAGGACCAAGCTACATCACTAAGTTCCTCGTTTATTATTTGCCTCATGCTTGTGCTGCACTTCTTTTCTTTTAAAGTGTTGTATTTCACTTGATTTTATGTATTCGGTGTAATCTATGTTTTACTAATTTAATGCTGTGATTTGATGCTTGGTTCTTATTTTTTCATCCTCGTTCTACTCTATGTTTACATATATTTTAATATTTTAAGCCAGGACCTTCAGCGTGCACTGGGGCGGTTCGGAGCCGAGTGTGAAGCAGCTGGGATGAGAGTCAGCGCCTCCAAGTCCGAGGCCATGGTTCTCGACCAGAAAAAGGTGGCTTGCTCCCTTCAGGTTGGGGGAGAGTTCCTGCCTCAAGTGGAAGAGTTTAAGTATCCTGTTCAGGAGTGAGGGAAGGATGGAGCGTGAGATTGACAGGCGGATCGGTGCAGCGGCTGCAGTAATGCGGTCGCTGTACCGGTCTGTCGTAGTGAAGAAGGAGCTGAGCCGAAAGGCGAAGCTCTCGATTTACAGGTCAATCTACGTTCCTACCCTCACCTATGGTCATGAACTTTGGGTCATGACCGAAAGAACGAGGTCCCAGATACAAGCGGCTGAAATGAGTTTCCTCCGCAGGGTGGCGGGACGGTCCCTTAGAGATAGGGTGAGGAGCTCTGTCACCCGGGAGGAGCTCAGAGTAGAGTCGCTGCTCCTCCACATCGAGAGGAGTCAGCTGAGGTTGCTCGGGCATCTTTATCGGATGCCCCCTGGACGCCTCCCTAGGGAGGTGTTCCAGGCATGTCCCACCGGGAGGAGGCCCCCGGGGAAGACCCAGGACACGCTGGGGTGACTATGTCACTCGGCTGGCCTGGGAACGCCTCGGGATCCCCCCGGAAGAGCTGGGGGAAGTGTCCGGGGAGAGGGAAGTTTGGGCGTCCCTGCTCAGACTGCTCCCCCCGCAACCCGGCCCCGGATGAAGCGGGAGAAAATGGATGGATGGTTTTATGCATTATGTTTATTTTTTTTCATCCCTTTTATCATGATCAGTGGGTTTTATTCTCCATCTTATTTTGCATTCATCTGTTTTTATGTCCATTCTGCCCTTTTTATGTAAAGCACTCACTTGGTGCATGTGACTTCCTTCTTGTAAAGCACTTTGAGGTGCAATTCCTTTATGGAAGACGCTACAAATAAAGTTTCTTCTTCTTCTTCATTATTATTATTATTATTATTATTAAAGGTGTTCCTGTAAAATTCAATGAATCATTCAATCATCTAATTACCTTGTTGAGGTTAAAAAATATTCTATAGAAATTTCAATGTACGCTCTGCACCTTGCAAACATGATAGAAATTAAGCTAATTGTACCACTGAGCCTAAGTAAGCACAGAAACGTTAAACATGCAGGTAAACAATGGTGCACCTGTCACTCCATTCATTATTTGTGTTTATAGTGTGTTACTTGATTTTTCTAAGAAATGACGTGAAAAGGTACAGACTTATGTCAGATCGACTGACTGGTACAGACATGTGCTTAAGATGCTAATTGTAGTATAACATTCATATTCATACAATCACTTTCCATGTCTTCTTCTGCTACATGTTTTTGTTGATGCCCTCACTCTTCCTATAGTGCCACCCTCAGAACAAGTCTCACATTTTCCCTTCCTACTAGTTGAATTTAAAGACGGGCAAAATCTTCAGTATGTTGTTATTGTTGGATGTGATGTATGCTGCAGCCTCTGAGGGCTGCTCGTGGGACCTCGTGGGTTTCAGTGATGGATTTAGTGCACCGTGTTCCAAATAAAATTCAACAGCTTTAAAGTTGGTGAATAAAATATCAGCTGCTGGGATACAGTGATTTAAAAAAATCATCCAGTCAAACTATAGTTTCATGATATACATAAATATTTATGACACAAACACTTTGTCCTACCTCTAGACTGTCCAGCTTCTGGATGAACTCTGGTCCAGGTACTCCAGTCACTTTCATGATCTGAGTCAGCTGGTCCATGTCTGGTAGTACAGGGGTTACAATCAAGGATTTTTAAACCTGGGACGTCCCTGCACTTCAACAAGCAACCGTCCACTCGGAGGCAGTGGAAAGCAGGGTTTCCAAGCACGTCCATAAAACAGAATAATGAGGTAAACTGAGAGGCACACGATGAAACAGTGACAGCTTTATTTGCTGGCAGGCATTGTAAATCAGGAAAGTGCATCAGAAGCAAACAACAATATTAAAGTAAAAAAATGCAGAAAAAGCAATATGAAATGTAATATAGTGCAGGAGTCGCTGCGCTGGATGCCGCCTGAGGAAATGTTGCTTTTGCTGCATGTAATATACTATACCTTTTCTGATTTACAGTGCCCATCATCACATAAAACTGTTTAATCAAGTGGCTTTCAATCACATTTATTATTACAATGATTTAATAAGCAACACTAAAAATTGATCGGCATCATACAGTTCATTTCCATTTCTGTATGCTGAAACCGATGTCATTATTCCGCATTACACAGGCCTCAAAAGTTACAAGGCCAGAGAACGGGAGAAGCAGATGAAAGATACAGTCTTTTCCTTTGAAGAGGGTTTTTCCGTTGATCATTTCTGCCATGATACAGCCCACAGACCAGAGGTCCACTAGAATAAACACCAAAGACAAAAAACATCAGTCAGAACCTGAGCAGAAGACACATCGTTAAGAGTGTTTGAAGTCGAGCAAAGTTCCCATTAACAGAGAGAGAGAGAGAGAGAGAGAGAGAGAGAGAGAGAGAGAGAGAGAGAGAGAGAGAGAGAGAGAGAGAGGATCTATTGTGCTGTTTAGGTCTGAGAATACTTGGTGAGTAATATGATCCCATGAAGGGTGTAAACTTGCCAGAGTTGCTTTCTGTGCCACATTACATTCTGTAGAAGCTGTTTAGAAAATGAAAAAGCACTATCTCCAGCAGAAATATAAATCCCGGTAAAGCCAGTTTCCCTGCAGTGACAGCTCTCAGCGCTATCAGGCTGCTGTCAGACGCATCTGCGTCAACTGCTAACAGATTAAGAGAAAAAGGATTTATTGTCAGAATGACACCCATGCAACTTCAAATGTCATGCACTGATGACAGGATTCTAAAAAAACGCTGACCCGTAAAGTAGCATAAAAGCCACTCCAAAAAGACGGACATCCCTGTGAGTGGAGTTAGGATGTTTTCACACGACACACAGGGAACAGTTAGAGCACCGACAGGCCGACTCAGTACTGAGACAACAGCAAGGACGGAGGTAAGAATATGTAACAGCTACGATTGTCTTGCCAGTCTGGGTGTAGTGCATCCAGTTCAGAATGACCTCAGGCGCCCGGTACCAACGGGTCACAACGTAGCCCGTCATCTCAGCGTCAGTACTGCGAGCTAGCCCGAAGTCCAGGATCTGCATCAGAAGCAAAAGAACCGATCACAGTCTGGCTGTAACAGTACATTCCCTGTATATTGGGAATTTTATAGCATATATTGGGAATTTTATAGCATATATTGAGCATTTTATCACATCTACTGGCTGCCGCAGCAGCCCTGTCATTTAAGTTTTATGTTTTCCTTGTACAGTCCTTCAAGCTACAAACCTTCAGTTCACAGTCTTGGTTCACAGCCAAGTTTCCAGGCTTAAGATCCTGTAAAAGAAAATGAGCTGAGTGATGGTTACTCATTGCACATAGTGATTAACAGAAAATGATAGTGTTTGTACTGTGCTGTATCAAAACTAGGACTTAGTGCTGGAAGTCCCTGTGGCCTAACATGGCTCAGCTGCTCGCCTCAATGCAACTATGGGGATTTTAAACAGGGATTCAATGCTGTGACTCAACTATAAGCTGACTATAAGACTCACTGCAGCATTTCTGCAGAGTCATTCATAAAACACTGTGACATAACGTGTGATAAGCGCGGCACTGTCAATGAGTGTTCATGACACCTCAACTGCATTAGTAAACACAGGACTTAAAGCAGGGTAGCACTTTAACAGAGGAGGGCTGACTCACATGGTGCACTATCATGTTTTCTACAGTCTAAACACACACATTAACACACAATCAGCTGATCTCATACAAATATTCACCAACACACACTAGTAGCTTAGTCAATACTAAGCTAATCAATAATAATGAAAACATGCAAAAAGAAATAGCTAGACTGCCTAAGTATTTGTAAGTCTCCTGTGGTGACAACAAGAAAATATTATTATTATTATTTAATAGCAGATCCTGCAGGCTGAAATCCTGCATACATGACTTCTACATGTCTTCAAACAACGACAAGAATGTGAAATGCTGCTCGAGTTATTTTCAGCAACACGAGTCTGTCTTAACAGTGCCGCTGAAATGTCCCTGGGTGTCGCACTGCTAAAAATCCAATCATATCAGCCTGCTGTCTAACCCTGCTTTTCCCTCCTGCACAGACACACCCAGTCTTGGCACTGGTGCTGAGGGTGTGGACTAACATCTCCAGACATGCTGTCGGACATCAAAGAGTCAACTCATCCTACCTGTTGGGGCAGAGTTTGATCTGACTCAGTAACAATGACAAATTAAATCAACATTCCCATGTCTCTCTCTCGCCTGGGAAGAAGTGCATGTCTGCTGTCTGAGGCAGAATAATGTGCAGAACAAACCACTGCAGAAGCTACCATTTCTTAATAGCAGCCTGAACACAGCTGTTTTTTTTAACCTAAGCTCTAATGTCAGCTCTCTACACTGACATTTAACTTGTACTTACCCTGTGGATGATTCCAGCCTTGTGAATATACTGCAGAAAGGGAGAGACAGTGCAGGTAGCAGACATTCAAAAGTATGTATGTGGTATTTATTAATGCAGCTCTTATTGAAACTGCAAATGAAGTTTGCGCATGGCATATGAAAAACACCTATGAGTTATTATTATTAACTACTTGTACTTTTTCAAAATAACCTTTAGTACCTCTCTACTATTCCAGTCAAATAAAATCCATCATGAGTTTGTGTTATGATAACTCATTTAAGGCACAAAAGGTTGACCCTTCATTACATGTGCATGTTTTTCTAGTTATACTTCCTGTTTTCACGATGCCTCATGATAAACATTGTATGTTTCTGCATGGCAGCCCTCCCCGGCTCACCCTGAGTCCACAGAGCATCTGGTAGACGAGAAACTGGACTTTGTCTTCTGAGAGGTGACCTCGCACCTTCGACAGGTCAGTAAACATGTAAGGCATCACCAGGTAGCTGAGAAAAAGCGAGGGAGAGAGGCAGAGCGAGCAAGAGAATGGATGGAAAGAGAGAGATGGACAGTCTATTGAACGGTCCAAACACCATACAATTACACTATACAATAATCCTGGCTTTATTTGTCACCTTGGCACCTCTAGAACTATACGTCATACTATTCAGTCAAGATCACAGCTGATGACAACATGAAGCTGTCCTCTGCTGTTAATGCTGTAATCCTTGCCTTTTCATGCTTTCATTAAGGAGCTTAGGGTTCTTCTTAATGTTTATGTAACACTCATGTTTATACTGTACAACCTTCAATACATGAATCATCTTTGCAGTATCCTCCTAATTTGCTGCAGCTAAAGATGAAGTCAGCACAGATTACTTCAGCTCACTGTCTAATCGCTTATATTAATAACGAACCTGCTAAGTTTTATGACGGCCTTATTTTTCCACATTAGAGTTCCTTCATCCACACCTCCGGTTCTCACTTGATTTGTAGGTTTTGGTCTATATATAAAACGCTCATTACTGTGAAACCCAGCTTCTTCTTCACTGCAAGCAATATACACACACTGTGTGGCCAAAAGTATGTGGACGCCCCATTTTGCCATCATATGTGACGAATAACATCACAGAAATCTTAGTTTCGTTTGCAGGACGTCTTGAAGCTACAGCGTATAATTGTATTTTAGTCAACAGCATATTAGCATCCATGGTTTTAGAATCACATGTTGAATATTCACAGTGGGTATAATATCTAGCTGTCCTGAAACATTTGTCCACATAGTGTATGATATTACAGTGGGCCTTTACGTCATCCACCTCCAATAATCAAATACACACACCTATCCTGATAAGCTTTAAGCTGAAAGTCTTTAAATGCACACGATGCACATTAGACCACAACCTGCAGGCTTTTCTTCAGGTGAATACTAACCCTGCAGGTCATCAGAGGCGCGGCCTGTCTCTGCCTGTGGGCTTTGCTAATATGGTGAAAAATACTCACAAGTCCTGGATGTCATCGAGGCTTGAGGCAGGTGTAAACACATCAAGAAGTCCTATCACCTAGTTGGAATGAAAGCGCAAGGTGACGAATATAGAGGCCGAAAACACACTAAAAGTACAGTCTGTATTGGGAAGTCGGAGACATGTTGGGCTAAATCAACTCACATTTTCATGCTTCATGTGTTTGAGCAGGCGGAGCTCTCGGTAGGCCCTCTTAGCAAAGATCTCTGACTGGAAGGGCCTGTGGAGCTTCTTGATGGCCACTTTCTCTTTAGTCTTTTCGTTAATTGCTGAGCTGTGGTGAATGATGGAACAACAAGTCATTAGCTCGGCCCTCTGAGTCTGTGAGACATGACACGATGGTCTATTTTCAGGTTTCACTCTTGCTAAGAACTTCTGCAGGGATGGAGGAACTGTTCCCTGAGACCCGTTCTCTGACTGAGTGAGGGGGCCTGTGATTTATTGAGCATCAGCACGTAAATGTTTGGCAGCTCATGATGTGCATGTTTGCAGTGATCTGCAGGGCCCCAAATCGTAGGAGGAAAGGCTTGTTAGGCTATTTGAAGCCACATCCACCAACACACATTACACACACCACTTGTGCATAGTGCTGCAGACAACACTGATGCACTAATGTAGGATATTAAAGTCAATTTTTCAAACATCTACGATAAATACAGCATGTCATCTCACACATACAGCACTTATGAAAGTCTTCTCTTCCTATACTTGCAGATTCAGTTTATGACAGATATGGCAAAATTACACATAATGGCGGTCGCTTGATCCCAGTTCATCAGATGGCGTGTCTCTAAAAGGTCGGACATTTTAAGCTTTAACAGACCACAACTCCCACACTGTGATGCTGAAAAGCCCTGGTAACCACAGTTAGCAGGCCACTACCTTTGAAGCCTCATTGGTCAGTACACAGACAAATAAACACTCATGCTGTTTACAAAAATGTGTGTACACACACACACACACACACACACACACACACACACACACACACACACACACAAATATATTTTTATTACATATTTTATTGTTATATATTTCTATTTTGCAGTGCAAAGAATAAATAGAAGGGAAAATGGACATTGTGTGGTCGATGACAGCACAATGGTGGCAGAGCAAAGAAGATCCCATACTGTAATATTCAATGACATGACAAGGAGCTGACGTTCTATGATTACACACACTATTAATACTATAGAAATGTTTAAAAATATACTTTATCAGTGTTTGATTGGTGGTTAGTCAAACACCTCTTAGGTTGGTGAGGTTCTGCTGGGGGAACATGGACTCATTCATGACCAGTATTTCTAAAATCCTGGCTCCAGCCCTGAGTGTAGATTACAAATCCCAGTGTCAAACAGGCTTTAATGACTCTAATACAAACGTATCACCACACATGTAGCCTTAGTTGACCCAAACACTGGTTTTATTTATCTAGTTAACCAGATAAACAACATCGTACCGGCAAATAGATAATGTTGAGTGATGTTGGGTGTGCCCAATGTATTACTGCATTTGCTTAAACAAACATGTTAGTGGGCTTATTTGGCATTTACTATTTTTATAATCTGTAAAAATATACATATACATAGTTGTTTGTTTCTAATCTGTATCTTGTAAACTCTTATATTTTATTTTTTGACCTCTCATGCCACTGATTTTTATGACCTGCTGGCTGTAACGACTAAATTGTGGGATCCTATCTAATCTTATTTTATGTCCATTAAATTAATTTAATATCTGTACCATGGTACTATACATGCATACAAGCAGGCATAAAATACGTACAAATATGCAAAATGCTTTCTATTGATAAGCAGATGGATGTGCGAAGGTATTATACAACACGATGCGTTTCAATCACTGTCTGCCTGTATGAAAGTGCATGTAGAAATCAAAGTGGGAAGTGGCCATCTTTAAAACTGACACTGTAGCTACATCTCATCTATTACTGAGCAGGTACACACACACACACACACACACACACACACACACACACACACACACACACACACGGTACGTGTTATTATGCGCCTTCATACTAACACAGGAGTGTGTGCTGGCAGGTGCTTTAAGGTGAACTTGCTAACATGAGTTAGTAGCTTGTCATCAGTGTTGACAGTGTGTTGGTGTACACTGGAGACCATGAGCCAGGCCCACCATGAGCAGCACGAAGCTACTATTAATGCTAATAATATGAGTGCTGCTCGGCTAAGACTAAACACTGTTAACACACAGTCCAGCCCCAGCTACGACACACACTTCGTGCAGGTTTCAGTAACGTTAAATGACAAGTCACTCACCACACCGAGCCGTACGCCCCGGTCCCTATCTGTTTGAGCCGTGTGTATTTCTCCGGGACCTCCCACACCGTGCTGTTGATTTCCTCACGGGAGAAATGTGCCTGAGCCTCCATAGCGAAGAGCAGAAGGCGAAGGCAGTAAAACTTCTCCTAAACGCCTGTCAGTTGTTTAGGTGGTAAGGCAAAACACCAGTTGAGTGTGAGGCACGATGTCCTACGCATTACTTCCGTTACAGGTTTTCAAAATAATGTCCGTGTGGGAGTGGAGACCGCTATCTCAGCTAACATGTCGCGCCATCTCGAAAAAAACAAAACAAAAAAAAAAACAAAAAACAAAACAGACTAGCACATAACATGCATACATACAAAGCTGATTCATATAGCCAGCTGTAATTTCTACTTGAGTCTTTGGCATTTTTTGTTCAATTAATGTCAATTTAATAGCGACTATAGGTTTTTTTCTTAAAGCAAATATATTCACCGAACATTAATTTTAGTTTCTTGCTTTATACATGTTTCGTTTGTCTTTTCATTTTTAATTTCAAAAAGCTATATAGACACCCCCAATTTCACTATCCATGAAATAAGTTTTTATTTTGAGGGCAAAATCATCACATTTCCGGTATAAATCCGACTGTTTGTTGTGGCCTTGATTTGGCACCACGGTGTTATGCTGTCGGTAAGCCACAGTCATACCAATATAGTAGATAATAGGTTAAGTAGCCTGGAGGACTTGACATGCAGGTTCATGTCTTATCTTAGCAGGAAAGCATTTCAGTGTAGAAAGCGTCATCCACCGTGTGGAAAATATCCTAATGATGTAAACACCATCCAAATCCTCGGTGTGCAAAATCGTACGCCTTACTTGCTGCAACATGTCAACATGACTCGATTTGCTCCCACCCACATATAGTAGGTGTTACTTGTCATGAATAATTACAGTACATTGCCAGAATTTTCTGAATCATGGCACCTTTCAGCAGGACATTCACATTTACAGGCATGAACAAAAACATGTAAACTAAGCATGAAATTTGGACTTTGTGCACAAATACACTGCAGGGTTATTATCAAATTAATAGATCATGCTTACGAACCCTTCATTTCTAGTCACAGCCCTTCCACAGATGGTGTATTTAGTGTATTTATTTCCATCTGAATGGACATCCTGTTGGATCAGATTAGATTTCTGTGGAGCTGGTGATATACATGCGTGATAACAGGCTCCATGATGACTACGTTGTAGGCTTTTTGTTGATGGTTTTTTTTTTTTTTTTTTCTCAATAAATCTTTAATGTTCTCCATAAATCCAAGTTAATTTTGAATTCAATCTCATGTGTACTTTCAGCAGGTGGTCTTAAACTTTCAGATCAGTTACATATGTTATGCTGGCATTGCAAAGGAGAATTCCCCACAATACTCATATTTGGAATATCAATAAAATACAACATGCAAACTGACAAAATACTAAATAATTTCTTAGATCAGAGGGAGGCTGTGTAAGTATGTGTGTTTGGAAGCAGGGGGTTGTATGAGTAGAGTGAAACTGTATGCTGGATTAGGTAATTAAGAATAAAATTGAATTTGTATTTTCTGTATGTCTTATGTTGGTCTCATGTATGTCCCATGTTATCTGTCAATGTATTAATAGATCTTTTATTCAACAGCAGAACGGTGCAAAAATGGTCATTCTTCTATACTAAAAATAAAGGGGTGAATTAAACCTCAAATGTGTAATATTCAGTGGTATTCTTCTATAAGGCCTGTGTGGGATTTGAGTCAATGTAAGATCTCATATTTTGGGGCCAGCATTTAAAGTAAAAATGGGATGAGGTGACTGGTTTTAAGTGTGCAATCAGTAAAGGTTTTACTGCTAGGTGGCTGAAAATGCCCATAATATATCTGTAGGGGTTGAAAGGGTTATGGATCGATACCAATGACTCAGCTCCCATTTAGCCAGCTGCTGAATCTTCTGGCTCTCAGAACTCACTTTCCATCCTGTGAAAACATCCCACCTCGGCGACCGGACTTTCAAGCTCTAATCTATACTAGTCTCTGTTTAGTCAAGTGATTAGCAAAGTGACTGTAGCATCAGCTTGTCAGTGTTTCCCTCATTTGTAGCAGAGGTACACCTCAGAGAAACCTAAAGCGTGCTCACCATGTTAGCAGCACTCACACACAAGAAAAAACAGAACGATGATGTGTGACAGAGGTCATGTAAGATCTGCAAACCTTTCCACCCTCTCACTTGACGCTGCACTTCAGTTTGATACGAGCTGACCTGCTGCAAAACCTAAACACTGAAACGCTAAGCTCTCTGAAAGCAACTGGAAAGTGAGCTAAGGTGGTGGATGAGCAATCTACAGTGGAGCACCATCCTGCTGGAGAGATGCCTGTCAAAACACCACCAATTATAAAGGCACACCTGCTGATTGGAGTTCAGCATGATTAATCATGCAGGCATGACAAGCTCTAAATTCTTGTTTTTCCTGTGCTTAATTCATCAGTTTGTCTCCCTCAAACCTATAAAGGCCTTCTCTGTACCTTTTTGCTGTAACCGCTGAGCCCCAGTGCAGTACAGTACAGCTACAGTGATTTAAAAAACAATAAACCTCAGATGCATTTCAGTTCATAAAACAAATAAGAGCCCAGTGTCATGATATAACCTGCATGCATGTGGTTTACGATGGGCTCCCCCTTGTAAAATAATATCGAACAGAATAATCCATTAATGGCTGGAACCACTGATCTTCAAAGGACAATTTAGTACCTGGCACAGACTTAATTTAATAGTCTAACTGTAAAAGGAATCAAACAAGCTAAAAGTTTCCTTCACCTTGTCATTCACCTTGACCAAAGGCTACGAAGTTTTAACTGTATTCTGGCAGCCTCAGATTTCCTCTGTCCTTCTGCGGAGTTCAATGTATTTGGTTTGATATATACATTTGATTTAATGACTCCACTCTACCATAGATGTGCATTATAATTGAGTCTGCATAGTTTGCACTGTTCTATGTAATTACCTACTACATGCAGACTAATATGTCTAAAATTAAGAAATCCAATTTGACAGACATCTGTTGTCTGTCTGCCATCAACAATATTGATCAGAAATCCATTTGCTCTTCTCTATTTATTTGCATTTAGTCAATCTTCCCAGGTCATTTCCAAAAATAGTTTTCATCAATTGCTAGAAGAGGGCCTCTGCCACTCTGTCTGGGTAAATGTCAGTGAAATGCCAAATTTCGGAGACATTCTGGGTCTTTGAGACTCCAAACACAAAGGATTTTGATTAACTTCTACTGAGCAAATTACATCAGCATCTGTCAGAAAATGCATAACAGATGTGTCAGTTACACGATGGCTAGAGTAGAAGGAATTTGCCAGCATTTTGTGATTGTAAGAGCTGATTAAATGTAATCAGTTTCCTTTCATAGGAGCCTAATAGTTCAGATTATAATTCAGTGATATTCATGCCATGTCTGAGAGCCAACAAAAGGAAAATGGATTCGGTCAAATGATGATAGGCTAATGCATATCTAATATCACCCATACAGTGATTGAAATAGACAGTTTATAAAGGCTTCAAAAAGCTGTGATCTCAGTCTATGTGGCTTTATGTTATACCTAAACAATGAAATGATGATCCCATTTTCAAAAACATAACATCACATATTCTTTACGCCTGCTGAGCCTGCCACACATACTTTGAGCTATAAGCTTGTTTTGTAATATTACTTTTACGAGATGCAGCAGATTGATGGCATCAGCCGCCCCTGATCCCACTGCACACAGCTCTCAGTCCAATTCAAGCTCAGTCTGGCTGTGTGAATAAAAGATACGAATGAGGAAATGTGGAAAGACGTCACATTTAGGATGCAGCATTATGGTTGCAGCCCAGTATTTTCCAGAAAAGTTCTAAATACGTCCCACAAGATGGAGCTAGCGCCTAGCAGAGGGCCTCAGGATGAGCTCAGTGGTGCATCTGAGTGGCGCATTCAGGCCATTTTATCATATCAGTGACCAGTGCAATTTTGCACTGGTCACTAAGTAGACTTAGCCACAGCTAAGTCTACTGTTCATGTGTTAACTGCTTAGAAAACACAACAAATGTAATGTCTGAGGTTTAATTTTCTAAAGTCTGAGCCATATAGGGGTTATCCATAAATGCATGTTTTCCCTTGAATTTTATTTTGACGAAGTCTCTGTAGGTGCTTCTCTTTTCTGTCAGCAGCTGTGCCAATCCCTGCTAACCACCACCAAGTTCTATTGTTTATACGTGATGAATCAACACAGGAAGTGTGAAAGAGGAGTATTCCCAGGAAAGATCGACGAGACACTGACTGTGAAGATCAGCGCATATGAAAGCTTTCATAGGTTCAATCATTACTCTGCTTTAATAACTGGCAGCGGAAACAAAGAGACTGAATGAGATATTAGTAGATGACACATTTATTTATGTGAACATGTCACAGAGTATTATTTTAGAAGCAAAAGCCTCTGAGCAGTACATTGCATCAGCTTCATCACACAGCATGGGTTGGTAGATAATAAAATAATATGGCATGTCCTCTATTCTTGCTTGTGTGGCAGATACACTGGTGCGACTGGTGGCATATATGTGGCTCAAGACAAAGCCTGACCCCCACACACATGTACCTATCACTGCAAACATCAATGCACACACACTGATGGTCCTCCAATTGTGCAGATGCACACTCTGAGCCTGCGTGTCTGTTCTTACTCCCATCATTTGTGCTCCAACCCATCTGCCAAAATCCTCTCAAGCAAAATCTGACTTGACATTTTCCAACACTGAATCAGCAGAGAAAGTAGGCTAGCACATAGACGGATTCTGCTCGAGAGACACAGGAAGTGAGGGGGAGAGGGGGAAAGCAGCTTGTTTCACAAAAGGCCACGGGGAGAGGAAGACATCTATTTGCCCCCTGTGCCACTAGAGCACACGATGGCATTAACCTAATGAGTCTTTACATAATAATTAAAGGTTCCCCACTGAATGATACTCTCTGTCGTTCTGTACCGAAGGAGAATTAATTATTAGTATCAATCAATGATGTTATCTGTGGGTGTTACTTGGTTAAGAAGGGAGATGGGCAGACAGTGGCATTTAGCTGTGATTAATGAAGTGACCTTCCCTACAGCCTTGGCTGAGATCGAGAGAAATCTATTCCATTTCAAAGTGACCTCTCGGGCTGGTTGGAACACCCATACACTCAGCATCCAAATGCAACAAAAACACACATGTGCACGCGACCTTCAGCATAAGGACAGGGCAGTGGTGCAGATGCAGAGCTTCCAAAAATGAATGTCTGAGAACCTCACATGAGAGGCTCCCCTCAGTCCTCCAGTCAGTCGCTCTCACATTCAGCTGCTTCTGACATATGACCAAAGATTGTCCTCATTGTAGCTAAGTTTAGTGGACTGATATCATTCCTCAAAGCTTTAGCACACTTGCATGCAAATGTGATGGTGGCAGTAGTGGTGATGATAATGATATTAATGAGTGCCCAAAGATTTCTCCTAAGAAATTTCCATATTTTGTCCCATGGGCCTCAGTTGGTAGAGCATGGCATTAACATTTTTATATTGGTACCATTCCCACTAGAACAGGACAAGCCAAGCATGTAGGCTATATTCATTCTTCACTCTGGAGAACAGGAGAGAGGAACTGTGTTTTCCACATGGAAAGGTTCACAGAGCAGGCATGGGATTTATTTGTAAAAGAAAATACTCAGGACAGTTAAATGACTGTAGTTGCTACTTACAGATAAATACACTTTAAACAAGGGCATATAGAATATTTCTTAATGTGCATAGATGCATGATCATATTATGTACAAGAATTCACTGTTTCATATTAGTCTTAGCCTATTTTCATGCATTTTGACCTTGTAATCATGCATCATATCATATACGTAGTACAGGTGGTGTCAATGTTGAGGTGTGCACTACCACAGTGCATTTTTTTCTTGGTTACAACCACCCCCTAAATTATACTGCAGGAGCTCTTTGAAAAAAACCCCCCCTAACCCTGGAAAAAATATCTGAATGTTTTCTGCTTTTATTTTGTGTAATTTTATGCTTTTTGAACTGTGCAAAGATGATAGTTTTAAGAGAAACTGTGATAGAAATAGATGGGATAAGTAGCTGTGCTTAGTGACCCAGTAGAACGATAGCTGATATGACTTCAGCGTGGGCAGATAAAATAATAACTGTTTGGAAATCTGCTGCATGCTCAAATAATATGGATCCCTCCTCTCATTCATGAGGTGAATCAGCAAATTGTTTCACCTTATTTCATTTTGTTGCTTTTTCACAGAAACATTTTATAGTGTTGCAGTTGCAAAAGCACATGTGGAAATAATACAATTAATGATGGCTGACTTCCATTTTGCCCCTTCAGTTTCAGGGTCCTGGTATTAGTTGTGCTGCCTCACTGTCACACAACTTACTGGGACACTTGAATACAGAAACAAACTGTGAATTCTTCAGCTATAACTCAGTTTTTTCCTTTGGCTATTTGGAGGCTATGAAACAATCTGAAAATACAACACCTGACATTGACATTATAAAGTTGTTATGATGCAGATGTTAGCCTATTGCACGGTGGCGCAGCAGGTAGTGCATGTGCCTCACCGCAAGAAGGTTGCCGGTTCGATCCCCGGGTCGACTTCAACTTTCTGTGTGAAGTTTGCATGTTCTTCCCGTGCATGCGTGGGTTCTCTCCGGGTACTCCGGCTTCCTCCCACAGACCAAAAACATGCTCATTAGGTTAATTGATGACTCTAAATTGTCCGTAGGTGTGAGTGTGACTGTTTGTTTGTCCTTGCATGTGGCCCTGCAATCGGCTGGCGACCGGTTCAGGGTGTACCCCGCCTCTCGCCCATTGTAGCTGGGATAGGCTCCAGCCCCCCGCAACCCCAAAAGGGATAGGCGGTATAGATAATGGATGGATGGATGTTAACCTATTTTAAATGCAGCAGACACAGAGCACTGTGTCTGCTGCAATAGTATTTATTTTGTGTTTCTGGCCACTTGATGAGTGTAAGTCAAATATTGACTTTTTGCTCTGTTTTTAGTCTCCACCAACTCCTGATGGATATATCTGGCTGATAAGCTACGAAATGCTCCACTATAATCACCAGCTAGTTATCTTCAGTTTAGAGCAGGGCTGGTAGTACAGAGTGGGGTTCAGTGAGCTTTTTTGGCTGAAAACAGTTGACTTCTGCAACTGGAATGGCAATGAGGAATGAAATTGCAGGCTGGGAAACCAAAACAATGACCTAAAAGAGGCTAAAGTAGCTTATAGCTCATAGCTAATAGAGCTGAGAGGAACTGCAGAGTTGGGTTTTAATTTTCTGTGAGGAAGAATGTGGATAGTTGTACCTAGATGCATTCTGGATAGCCAGGCCAAAATCTGCTTACCAGGACCTGAAGGGAGACACACAACACAAGCAGCAGCCCAGGGGCCTGCCAGAGGGCTGTCACATACTTTAGATGACTTAAGCTATTTTATTTACTTTTAACTGACCTGCAGGTAGCATAAAGTGGCACTTCAAAGTTTGGACTTGGCCATGCAGACAGCTGTCTTGAAAGATCAGTCATCTATGATGATCAGGACTCCGGTCATGAGCATTTTACAATCCCAAATGTGTTCATTCAGTTGGCCACCTGGCTCTCCTTCTGTCTGACCCAGCATCAGGTCAGCACAGATCATTCTCCTAATGAGGACAAAGAGGAAAATACATTAGTTAAAATAACTCTTGAAGCCTTGCAGATATTAACATTTGGTAGCAGATGGGTAATACACGCACACGCTCACAAACAATGCCAGCAATGGCTAACACACTAGCGCTCATCTAAACAGCGATTACCATCTTGTATGAGGCTGGTGCGCTGCCCAGACGATGACAGCTCCTCATACAGTACAGGAAGTCCCTGCGGTGCCACTTTACTGAGCCTCAAAGGCATGCATGTCATTGTGCCATGTTTCATCTCACCCACTCATTAATGATCCTCGCTGGCCAGCACGAGTGCACATGACAGACCTCAGCTTCACCACTGTTTGTCTGCTGGCTGCCTCTGTGGCAAAACCAGCCAATACTCATCGTATACATGGCATGTAATTGCTGCATTTCTGGACCGTACGGCAATAATGGGCTATAGGAGGCAGTTACTGGGGTGACCCTCAGCATAATGACCCACTCAGTCCTTATAAAGTATTCAGGACATTGACTTTTCATTCATGAGTGTGAGACTGAGGAAAAAGGAGACAATAATGAGCATTAGCCAGGCCAGTATATTCATTTGTGAGAATGATGACCCAAATAGTGTCAGAGGTTACAGAGCCATGAGTGAGGGGATATAATAAGACAGCTGTTCATGTATGCAAAATGTGTCTCTATATATTCAATGCATCTTAAATGGCGATTTTATTGCAGCAACAGTGCAACAATGTGGTGCTATTAGACTACTCTAAGGAGGAAAGTGCAGCTAGCGCTGATCAATAAAATTTTACAATCAACCCTAAATTGCCCTGGTAGCCAATGAAGTGAAGTTAAAATGGAGTATTAGATTGTCTTCTCCCATCAGGAAAACAGCTGCAGAATTGTGGACAAACTGTATCAGGACATAATCTGCTGGGTTCAACATGTTTCCAAGGAGGCGTAATGAAGGAGAAGCATGGGTTGCAGTTTTAGCGGTGAGTCAAAGGCAGAAAATCTCTAGTGTTGCAAAGCAAAACGACAATCTTACCACGTTTTTCTCAGAGTTGAGAACACTTTACTTGGAGGTAAAACTGAAAGTGAAGGCACCTTAAATGTCTGTAATAATTCCTCATTGTAGGGGAAACTGTACGTGTACAACTACAGTAGATCAAAGTTGAACCATGCAACAGATAATTTGGATTCTAATTTAACGTCTCTCCCCTTTGTTTTCTCATTCAGGTTTCGCTAAGCTAGATTCACCAATGAATTATGTTATTAGTTGTCATAATAAAGCCCACTTGTAGTTTGCGCATGCTGACTGAGGCTGCCTCTCTTGTCCTACATGTGCTAGTAACAAGCATGATTTTCTGCTACTTATTTCTCCTTATTCTTAGTATGGCATTTCCTGGTCACATTGCATTTAACACAAGAGACACCATCAGTGTCAGCACAGAATAGTATCTGCCATGCTGCATGGTGTAGCTGTCAACAGTCTTGTCCTTGTTATGTTATGCTCTTGTTTCCACAAGTTTTGTTTTCTATAGTTAGAAAATACCAGGCAGCAGGGCAGGAGCACCACAGGGCCACATAGCCATAATTTCAGAGTTATCCATAATCATCTGTAAGAAATATTTTTTAACTCACAGTACTGCAACATACAGTATCTCCAGGCTTTAGAAACAGCTGCATTCAGGTACTATCAGCAAATCAGTGACAATACCTAATTATTCAAGAAAAAGCTATATATAGAAAAAGACCCAGAATGGACCTGATTTTTACACAGTCAGTATCTATAAAGGTACTGTAGAGAAGAGGAACTGTTCTTTATTCATTTATTTATTAATACAGGGTTGTGCTGGTTATTGTAAAATAGCAATTAGTTACAATTATGAGTTACCTCATTAAAAAGGAACTGCACTACTGATTACTAAAGTAAGTGTTTAGTTCTTTTTAATGCAAATGCTGCCATTGGAAATGTGCCTTGGGCTTGCATGTCCGCTGTTGTTGTGGACAGACCAAATGTCTGTGGTGGTGAAGTACTCTCACCTGTCCAAAGCCTTTTCAGCTCATTTTACAGTTTTGCAAATTGGCTGTTCACATAGTTGGGAAAAATTTTCCTGGCCACTTGCTGGCCACCCAGACAGAGTATGTTGCTATCCAGCTGCCTGAAAGCGTGTGACTCGACAGTAGAGAGGCTAAATATCCTCTAGATCATACTGTGCTATTAGTTTGGAAAGTTATCCCTGAGTCACAGGAGTCAAAGCTGAATGATTAAATACAAAAAAAAAAAAATTAGCCTACCTATAGCTACATAAAGAATACAAGTAATGAGCCTTCCAGTAACAGTAATATGGTTTCTTATTTTTGAAAGATAATGCGTAGTTACTAGAAGTAATGGAGTTACTGTAATGTGACTTATGCATTGGACACAACACTGTTCATTTATAGTGGTCCAAAACGTCTACTGGGTTTGAGACTGTATGTGTTTTAATTTGTTTCATGGGCCTTGTCCTGCCACTAAATGTTCAATCTAATTAAACAAATGAACACTAAAATTATAGTTATGAGAATGTAACATCTGTACAGCTGTAAACTAATTCTGTCCCCTCACAAACAAAAGCCTCATTATTTTTAAATGTCTGCATTCAACATGAGTGCAGGAAGTTTTTACAAGCAGCTGAGAAACACAGAATTAAACTAGAATTACTTTCTTTGCAGTAGGCCTCCGTCAACCCGGCAAGTTTCTAGTTTACATCCATGTCTGTCCAGACTCATGCAACATATGTGGTGAAGACTTTTGCTGTCTTCACTTCGAGACCGACAGAGAACCTTATCACATGGTGCAACAACAATCACCTGAAGCTCAATATCAGCAGAACCAATGAACATGTGCTGGACTACAATGTTGGTGCAAAGAAACCTTCAACCTGGCTGCAAAGAAGATTAGAGTCACCAATTCAGTGTCTGAACAAATGTGGAATAGGGTCACAGTCTCCTCTTCTGTTCCTGAGTTATGGTGTTGAATAATGGCCAGAAAAGTGTTTTTTGAGAACATTTTTGACGTTACAGTGAACCATTGACCTTTTGGATATAAAATGTCATCACTTCATCACTTTATCAAATGAGACATTTGTGTGAAATCTTGTCATAATTAGCGCATGAATTCTTGAGTCGTGGCCAAAAATGTGTTGTGTGTGGTCACATTGACCTTTGACCGTGAAAATCTAATCCGGTCATTCATAAGTCGAAGTGAACGCTTATACTGAATTAATAAAAAAATTCTACAAGGTGTTCACGAGAGTGAGTTGGTGGTCACAGTGGCCTTGATCCTTGACCTTTGACCAATGAAACCCTCTGGCTATTGCCGGTGCAGGGGCATACAAACCGTGTTGTGTGTGAGTGTGTGTGAGTGCATGTGTGTTCAATACACGCATATATAGGCAAACTTTCCCCAATTGAGTTGGAGGAATTCACAGAAACTTCTTTGCAGATTTTGTACAAAATGTAATGATACACAACAAACAGTACATGACCATCAAACTTAACTGATATTGACCTTTTATTGAAATTCTCATCAACTATAGCAGTATACACTTTTGACTACACCGAGAATTGATGAATTCAGATGAATACTTTCCATGGGATTGTTTGAACATGATGCCAATGTAATACAAGATTTTATTCCACTGGGAACTGTGACCTTTTTAAAATTCAGTTTTAAATAATCAAGCATCTAAGTCATTTTGAGCAGCAGTGGTTGAAAGGCCTGTGGTGGTGTGGTTTATAGAGCAGGAAAAAAAAATCATATATCGGTGCAACAAAAAAATAAGTATTGCATAGGTGACTGTGTGATTGGGGCACTTATGTAGCATGTGAATGGAGGTGAACTGTGGGTGTAAATGAATATTTAGAGCCTGAGACGTGCTGTTGTATCGTTGGAGAGCTCTCCATGTTGACCTGGTCCAACCCCCTGAGAAGAAGAAATCCTCCCTGCAGCTGCCAGCAATATACATTGCATTCCCTGGTGATTTTTAAATACTGGTGGAGATTTTTTCCCCCTCTGGTTATTCAATGATTGATGGACGGGTTTTTATAGACACATAAATCACAATGTTGATAAAGAAAACGGAAAGCCTGTATGTGATTTACATTCATCATTAAAAGTCAATTTGCTCTGTTAACAGTTGTTCTGGGACATGTGAGAGAAGCATATGAACAAGCAGACGAGGCAGGTAGAGGAAAGTGGATATTAAACAAAGAGAATTACCACAGTGTGTCATGAAATTACTCCCAGCACATTTTAAACATCATAGATTGATGATACAGATAACTGTACAGTGACTGTTGAATTTTCCATCCCCTTAGTCCGCATTTGCGCGTCGAGAGAGTCCATTAGTTCTCATTATGCATGTTGATTGAGTTTGCCAACAATAAGGCATGTAGGCTTTTTCTTCCCCAAACTGAAACTTGATTAAGAGAAATCAATGACTTGTAACGTCTCTCTACTCCAAATACTTCATTTGTCATCTCAGTAAATGGTGTTAGAATTTAGATTAAAGGCATCGTATCCAAGACTTTTACAGAACAAACACCATAAAATATATAATATATAAAAGAGACATCATTCACCAAATTACTGGCATTCCACCAAAAATGTTGTGCCGTGCCTATAATTAGTGTAGAAACTGTAAGTGGTGAGTGGGCAGCCTCTGTGTTTGGGAGCATATGTCACAGTGTGTTAGCATCCGGGCTAAAACGTGTTACTTACGCCTGTCATGGTCGCCCTGGCTGCCTGTCAGACCAGCCATGAGGTGACAGTGATGCGTCTTGTCTGTCTAGTTCGCTGGCCCAGAAGACCTATCACCTGTCAACACACACACACACACACACACACACACACACACACACACACACACACACACACACACCAAATACAGCAGAACACATTATCGCAATATGAAGCTGTAAAATTCCAAAGTGTTAGCATGGAGACTCCTGTCACCTTACAAAATGCATGGTGCAGTGTTATAATGCAGATGTAGCTCACCTGTACGTCAGGCTTTGCTCAGGTTTCACCTGCTCTGTCTTGGTTGTTTTTTCAGCTTGAAACTCAACTCTTGACAACCTTATTTCCAACAGCAGAAGGCAGCTGTTTACAGTTAAAAAAAAAAAAAAAAAAAAAAAATCTCTGACAGCTCTGCTGTACACCAGCACCAAATGGCAGACAGACAAAGTAAGTGACAAGCTGGAGAACATGGTGAAGCATTTAGCTTCTAAAGAGCCAGAGTTTCCCTCAGGAGTTTGAGGAGACCTAAACAGAGCTGACAGGAAAGTAAATTTTGGATTTACATTCGTCAGGTGGCGAGAAACAGAACGGTAAATGAAGGCTAATGTGGTTCAATACAATACTATTTTTTGCTTTTCATAGGATAATGTACAGATTATGTACAAGCATCAATGACCATCAGAATACAATGCAAGCTCTCTTTATCCACTATTGTTAGAATTGTTCACCAACAAGCCAATCTCCCATTAACCCTGCATTCATTGCTTATTTGCTATATAGATTGCAGGATGCTTTATGCTCACATCCCCCATTTTACTCTACTATTGTCTGAATCCTATTTTGCTCCACCAAATCTAACCATCTGCCACAACCTTATGTCCACATGGAAATCATTGAGCTTCCATCTTATCTTATCACTCTCTTCTGTCTGCATCTGAGCCCTCCTCTGCTCTGCCCTTGTGGATGGCCCTGCTCCAAACCTCTGCCTTCCACCCTGCAGCACATCAGCGCAGCTATGCTGCCTCTTTCTCTTTAACAGCTCCCTCTTCCTCCTCCTCGTCCACCCTCTCTCTCCTGTCCAGTGGCCCTTGTCTAAGTGTGTATTTGTGTCTCTCTCTGAGGCCCAGTGTGTTAGTGCCAGATGACCTGAAGCCACCCATGACCAGTGGTCCACGGCTAAAACGATAAGGCAGGGGACTCCTCTCCTTGCCGTACCTCCTTTACTCCCTTCTCATCACCTTTGATTTTGTTGTTTTCTGTTCATGTGCAATTAGAACTGGCCTGGCATCAGCCTGTCTTCCCCCACAGTGGGTGCACTTGAACTATGGTTTCTTAATCTGATGAAAAACAAACAAAAAAACAAACAAATAAATAAATAACTACAACATGATTTACTTAATAGAAAATAATTACAGTTAGAGAAATGTGTCATTACCGTTTGCAGCTCCAGACTCTAGAGATATATTTATCCCTGCACTGAGTCAAATAAGGAATACAAATTCTTCAAATTCAAATTCAGCTTTTGCAGGATGTGTACTTAATAAATGAACATTATATTAACATTACAAATATGTCCGTAATTATCCCTTTTCTTCACATTCAGAAACTCCTCATCCTTTAAAATATGCTGCACAAGGATTTTCTCAAGCCTTTTTGATCTGAAACATGTTCTTTCAATCTAGCCAAAACAACAACAACAACAACAACAACAACAACAACAACAATAATAATAATCATTTCTCCCCATCTTTGATCTAGTTTGGAGGGACCGGCAACAGCTTGGTATCTCCCTGGTGATACCCATGTGACTCAATGGGAAATCTATTTATTTTGTCTCCAAATTGAATGCTATGATATCTTATGCAAGCTAATGGAACAGTTTGCAAATGATTGTGGGAGAAATGGCCCGTGTCCCCATTGACTTTGACTGCAGCTTTGCAACCCCGTGTCAGCTTCCAGAAACCCCAGAGAGTTTTGATTAACCACATCTGGCCCCACTCTTTATTGGGATTCATCACTGCAAACTCTTTGATAATTAGAAAGACCGTCCTTCATGTCAAATCAAAAACATGACTGATGGCTATTTATAATCTTATGAATGCATGAGCCTGTTGTGTTGGTAATATGCAATAGAAAAATCTGATTAATGATGCTCATCTCAGCCTCCCTTGGCTGTCCAAATGTAAACAGAGGACTCAACTGTTTGCTTGCAGTGTAATTAGTCAGCGGTGACAGGTCTTTTCTCTCTGTCTTTCTCCCTCTCTGTCTCCCTGCTCGTCTTGTCAACAGGACAGATACGCACCATGCTGTCAACAAGCCTGATAGCCAGCACTGGTAAAAAGGTTAAGATTTACATAAAATATAGCTATCTGCTTACACTCACTCCACATCAGACAGATTTCCCATTATGTTTTTTTTCTTTTTATTCTGTTCTTTCTGCACTCTCTGCCTCTATTATTTCTAATGCAGACTTCCGCCCTGACTGACTCACACACAGAGGCAAGAATGCAGGCATGATTGAGTGCACACACGCACACAAATAGTCATAAACATTCCTCTTTGGTTAGCAGGTAGACAGCAGAATAACGGTTATCTGTCACAGTGAAGGTAACGTAGTTCTAGTACACACCACTCTACATAGCACCTAGCACAATATATATGCACCTTATTGCTTTATTGTGCAAACACTGTTGTCATTAAATTAATGTTCTCAACAGTCAGAAAGAAAGCTGTCCTTGAAAGACAGCGATGGATTGAACAATTCAGAGGCTCATTGTCTAAAGAATCCAAGGTGCTACAGGGAGGAGGCAGGTATTATAGGCTATATATTATGAGCATCCGCCAAATATTTCCTGGTTAATGGATGAAAGCAACAACACAAAAAAAGCACGAAAACATGAAATACATTGTAAAAACAGCGAGAGAGGAAGAATAAACTGGAATGGACCCTGGTTCTGGTAAAAGAGTGAAATGGGTGTGTTTGGGCTTGACTGGTGACCGTGTGCCACGAAAATGTCAACCATGTGTGCACACAGCTAGTTCCTTCTCACAGAAAGGCAAACTTGCCCTTGACATTTTGCAAAAGGATGAGTTTAATAGGTGCACCTAAGTATTTAGAGTAACGCCCTGCTCTGGACAGTGAGTTGCATAAGAATAAAGTGGAAGTGTGAGGCTTTTAATATAGTCTGACATTAGTACAGCTAGGTCCTCTATATCCTTTAATTAAGGGTTTCTGGCAGTCCAGTCCGGTGTTAGTCGTGTGCATTAGTCAACATTGGCTATTTGCTTTTCATTGAGTCTCACTCATTGTGTCCTCTTTCATTCAGTTTTATTGATGTTCTGCTTTTGAGCTTTTATCCATACTGTGGTTTTCATATTTCGCTGTTTGTGTTCCATGCTTTCCCACCTTTTTTCTAAAGCTCTTACAACACAGAGGCAGAAAGTAATTAACTGCATTTACTCAAGTACTGTCTGTTCGGTCAGGGACTCTGAAGTCAAGGGACTGACCATTATAGCAAATGGTTGCACAGTTAGAATTGGTAGAAAAGGTTCTGTCGGCTTTTTTAGGGAGCTCTCACAGAGCAGCAATGAGGATTCTGCTGGAGAGCTAATCCCCCACAATAGACATACATGGACATAAAGCAGTTAAATAAGCAATGTGAAAAAGCACATAAAGAGGTGGTTGGGGTGGAAGAGGGAGCTACATCAGTAAACATCAGCAGTCATAGTAAGAAGTATCAGGTTATATTGGCCACACTGTAAGTGGATGAATGAATGTGACTGGATAGCCAAACAGTTGTGAATGAGCCAATGATTGTGAAGCATATATGACACAGCTGACACCAGTCAGCCAATACAAGCTCTGCCTTAACCAAGGCTATGCTTCATTAAACACAGCTTTGAGATACGATAACATATTATTTCTATGTTACTTAAAGTGGAAACAGATAACATTTCAACCCCCTCCAAGGGGTATTAGTGTTGGCACTGCTTTTGCAAAGACAGGATCGGATCACTTTCCCTTTTCCTCCGAGCCCGAACACGTGACACACTACATTGTTCCCAAATTTCCATGAAGAAATGATAAACACCACTTTGGAAATAACAGAAAAGAAAGACATGTTCACTCAAGAGGTAAAGTGAAATTGTCATAATTTCATACAGACTAATAATTTGAGTATTGCTTTGCATAAACAAGTAAGTAGAGCAGGGGCTGGTGTCAGGGTGGAGGGGGGAAAAGAAGAAAACATTAGGAGAAAAAGCACAAGTTTATTCATTCATTTAGTCTGACTGCATTGGCAGTCAACCTTCATTTTCCCAGGAGATTATTCTCTAGCCATTGCGTTGTACAATCAACATCTACTTCAAAATGACAGCAAAAAACATTCATCACATATATTTGCGATAGCTACTTTGCAGGTTAACATTTTACAGATGAATTAAACTATGAAACAATTAAAAAAAAAAAAGTCCTGCATTCTGTTAGGCTTTTGCCAAAAGGATTTGTTTGGACCCAAGGATGCAGACCCGGACACAGGACTCACTTGAACAAAGATTTATTAACAATATGAACAACAGAAAGCGTACTCGTCTGAGTGGATGATAGCTAAACTAAAGGCGCATTCAAAAGGAGTGGAACTGAACAAAGGGAGCTCCGACGAGGCGGGTTTGAGGCGAGGCATGCGCTGAAGTGGCAGGTAGGCACTGTAACAAAGGAGCACACAATTAAGTGGCAATTCAAGACAATGGACATCAGCTGAACTCTGGAGGAGAGGAGGAAATGAAACGTAGTACTCATGCTGGGAACAACCAGACACTGCCATGGAAAGAGGAGGAATAATCTGGCACAGGTAGGAAAGGGCTCAAGTACTGTGCCTAATCAGGAACAAGCCTCTCAGGTAAGCCCCTGAGGGGGCGGAGCTGAGTGGGTGCAGGGAAACACCCAGCTGCACGGACAGCGGAGAAACAGACAGACAACAAACACTAGGAAAAAAGAGCAAGGAGACACACTAGAGGAGGACAGGTAAACATGATCCTAACACATTCAAAATGTTACATAAAGCCACACTAAAAGATGTTTTTTATATATGTAGCAGAACCGGCCTTTAACTGACCCCTTCTTTCCCTCCTTTTTGGTGATACTCAAGGGAAATGGAGGTGTAAACCCGCCAACTGATTGAATTGTAGACCATCTGGTTTACCTATAATGCAATCTGATTTCGAAGAGAGAAAAGATGTCTGGACAAGAGACATCTCCTCCATGTTTTCTTTTCAGGGAAGCCAGGGACACAGACACCTCAACATCAAAGGTGGCCTTCTCCTCACCTTCTCCTCACTATGTTTCTCATGGCAATGCTAATTCTCTCCTGATAGCCCCAAGAGTGATCAAGACAATAAAACCGTCTGGAGAGACAAACGCCAGGCTCCAGAGGAACATCCACAAACATCAGCAAATGCTGATGGGTCGTAAACCGGACATCCATTGAGGCAACTTGTGTATGCTTGTGTGATTTTCCTCAACACTCCAAGATAACCAGACTTTTATGTTAAACTTAACTTTTCATGTTTCCAACTTGCAGGACTCGGGGTACGCATAATATTGATGTTTTTCCCGTATCTCTGACCCGAAGTATGACCAAGTTGTGATTTTAACGGTTTTATAAAAAGTTGTATGAATTGTCACCACAAAACCATACTGCCATCCAGAGTTTCCTAACCGTCAGATTGAATATGCTTGACTTTGTACATTTTTCGATAAGTAACCGTAATCGTGATAATCATTCTTGACAAATATAATCTGCCTCTCTTTATTATTACCTTTATTTTTGTATTAGTTATTCATTGAGTTATTATACCTGTTGGGATAAAACTGTACCATGATTATCATTTAATGTTTTCACCCAACCATAGAAAGTGTCTAATGCCTGCTGTGAACAATGTTGAAATGCCATTGAAAATTGGTCATTGAAATTATATGTGATTGACCATAGTGAGAAGCAGATGAGCCCCTCGTATGATTCTTTGATTAGTTCAGCTCCATGAGGCGAGATTACACCGCGCGTCACAAAGAGTCTCACGTGATTCAATGGCCTGCCTTTCGACACGCCCCGGAGCGACCTTTAAAAACTTCGTGTAGTGCGCGTTTCAGCAGTAGATTTGTAGTAGATTTTTGGTTTAGTTTTTGTTCTTTTTGTTCCGTCTAAGTAGATTTTTAGTTCTTGTTAGTTGGTTTTAGTTCTGTTCCTTTGTTTCTTTTCACGTCTAGTTACTCTCAGCTGAGTTCTTTTCTTTGCTTTTGTCTTAAGTTTTGCACAGTCGTTTTGCTCCTTAAGTTTTCGTCTTCGAGCTACTCCAAGCCATTCCGGGTAGCGTAAATAATCTTCAGAAGACGTATTCTCATAATTTGCCGTAAACTTCAAAGTTAACTTCCTCTTTAGCCCAACGTTTTGTTTTGTTTTCATTAGTAAATTTAGGCAAGTAATACTAATTTTGTAGCCTTCTTCGACCGGCCATCGAAGAGACTCTTAATTTGTACTATCAGTCTAAAATAATCCGTCACGGACTCAACCGAACCAAACCCTGCGGCCAGCTGTTGATCCTTGGTCCGGTTCACAACCATCTGGAGCAGTCCATCATCTGTAACCGACCGCCGAACCAGTTCCAGAGACGCCCCGTTCCGCACCAGTTTGTCATCTTGGAGGCCTGGGCCTTCCACTAGACCACCAAGTAGATCGAGCCGCGGACGAACATCTGGAACGTCTTCGAGCCAGTTCGGAGCAGAGCACAACGGGACGCCAGCAACCAAGTAGGCACGCTAAGCGGGTTTGAATAAGAGTTGGTCCGTGAGGTTAAGATTAGGTCAATTCGTCCAAATTCTCTCCATTAATCGTTCATTCCCTTAACTCTGCGTTCGCGTCCCCATTATTCCTTTTAGACTGCCTCTCACTATCGCCAATTCATTTACCCTTGTGTTGCCATAAGTTTCTTGTGTGTTCTGTCATATCACCTCCCATCTTCTGTCTTATTGTTCATGGTACATTACCCATTATCCACAATTCTGCTTAATAAATGATATTTTGAGTTAAGTCCTGGTTAGACGGTGTCCTTTTGAACTGAATATTTATGATCCCTGTATCCAGAATTTACACTTCAGATTATCAGACTGGTTTACTGTTAGTTCATTCGTTAGTATTCATCAGCGTTATAGCAGTTAATCTCTGCAGTCCTTCTTAGCTGAGGAAGGTGGTGCCCCGACATTTTATCAACGAATGCAACATCAAATTAAGGTAGTACACACTACATATATTAGACTTATCATATATAAACTTATCAAATGAAGTGCATGAAAGAGATCACTTGCAGTGATGAATCAACCTCCTTTTCCTTGATGATGGCTGAATTCCATTTAGCTGCTTAAGTTTCAGGGTCCTGGTGTTGTTCATGCTGGGAACTTGAAAAAAACAGAGCCATTATTAGTTATTAGGAACGCCTGTGCTTGTCTTACTATGACAAGTCAAAATGTTAAGAGGGTCAACACCACCTAAAAATCAACCTTTTTGGCAGCAGAATGACCCCTCCTGTTGTTATAGCCTAATTGTTATTGATTAGTAACAATAGCAGTTGTTAAAACCTTTCTTCAAACTCACTTCTATCTTATGGATTTTTCTTAACTGATGGGATTTGTTGTAACTGTTAAAATTATTTCGTCTTGTTTCATATTATCTGTTCGGGATTTTATTTACTATTAATGTTGTGTTAATGTTGAGGTGGAGCTAATTTTGAATACCTATATACTGTGTATAAGAATATACTGTATTGCACTTGTCATGTTTCATATGTGAAATCTTAATCTGCAAAGTAATTGTATTTGTAATATAACTGTAGAGCCTTTAATACATAAGGGGAGTAACAAGCAGACATCAAAACTGTACTCAAATGTAATACCAGAGTAAGTGTACTAATCTTCCATAACTGTGCATCCCTGTACATTTGATAGCAAACTTTTTTAGTCACAAGTTTCAAGTTAAATGTTACAGCTTTAACTGATCACAGGGCAGGTTTGACATTCATGTCCATTAAGTGTCCTCAGGACCACTGGCTCCTTAAAAAATACCCAGACACCCTGCTGGCTCTGAAGCCGGGGAGAGAGCGAGTGAGCGAGCTGGCATTAGTCAACATTCTCACTGAGATTTCTCCCCACTGATGTGCCACCCACTCCCATGAATGCCAAACAGTTCCTTTATTATCTCTGCATTTACATGATTTTCAGGAGCAGCTTAAGCTTTATTCCTCCAGCCTTCCCTCTCCTCCGCCTCCCTGCTTTTCTCCCTTCCTTTCCCCCTCTTTCTGCCTTCCCCCTTCTGCTCCATCAAAGTGCAGTATCATTACACTTGGGATAATCTGGATCCCCTCGCCCCTCCCTCCTCATTCAAGTCTTGCGCCTCACCCTTCAAATTCTTCTGTTTTACAGGGTGTTCAGAGACAGGGGAGGAGGTAGATGCAGGGGAAGGTTGGAGGGGCTGGGATGTCTTTTTCTTGTGCTACTGCAAAATGATGATGAAACCATATGGAGGCTGGTCGTGGTGGGTTTTGCAGGGAGGGAAATAGGGAGATGGGGGGACGGGAGGGGGAGCTACACGGCAGCGTAAATGACTTCTTAGCAGTGCAGCGAGATGTGAAGGACAGACTGACGTGAGATGGTGTGGTGAGCAAACTAATGAGCTACACATTTCACGCCGTGAAAGAAAAGGAAAGAAGAGAGGGAGGGGAGAGGGGAGAGAAGGAGGGGAGATGGAGCAGGAGGGGCGAGATGATGACAGAGATAGAGAGATGAGAGGAGGAAAAGGAGAAGTGGCAGGGGAAGATGGGAGGGGAGAAGAGGAAGAATGATGGAGGGAACAGGAGAGATGGCAAAGCCTTGTATTTGCAAAGTTGGGAAAAGACAGAGGGAGACGAGAGGAGTGAGAGAGACAGAATAGAAGGGGGGGAAGATAAAGAGTGACATGAAAAATGACCTTTCTTTCTTTTCTCATTTATCCTTGCCATGACAATGAACAATAAAGTTAGCTTCGATGAGATATTGCATGGGTACACAATCTCACAGGCTGCTCTTTTATTATGACTTTCAAAGATTTCTTTTCATTGAAAGACAAAGGAAACACGTATTTGATGCAGGAAAGTTCCAAAGGGATGTACAGTATTAGTGTGGAGCTGGTATATGGCCCCCAGACGAACTCTAAGAATGAAACATATCAGCCACTCACTGCAGTCCACATCTGATATGATAAGGTTTGTTTGGTGACATATTCATTGTGGGATTAATCAATACAAAACACTTGCTGCCTGCAGGAAGCTCTGAGCCTACTGTGACAGGGGCTTTCCACTCTGGCAAGACTAAAATTCCACAGAAATACCCTGAATATTGTTATTTGGCATGAGGATGTCTGCATTTACAAAACATCACTTCCCAGGACAAATCCAAACATATTGGCGACAGCCTACAAAACAGAATTCACATTAATTAGACTGTAGGCTGAATGAGGCGAGTTTCCAGTAAGAGCGAGCTGGACAATAATGAGCTTTTTCAACAATATTGAGATGCAAAATCCACTTATATTTACTGATGAGAAAACAGCATATGGTGACCTTATGCTGTACCAGTAGGTATACATAATGTTTCCAATTACTAATACCACTGCAGATTATCTCAGAAATACCATCCCCCCCACACACATCACCTTCAACTTCACAGTTTCCGATGTGACACAAGCAGCAGAATGCTGCAGCAGTGTGTTTTGTTATTTTTGGCCTCACACCCAAGACAAAACTTCCTGCTCTCATCCCTCCTCCTTGGCTCCCTGCAGCGCGAGGCTTTCGCTACCTGGTGTGATGGGTGTTGGAGGAGGCCTGTGGTCCTCTGTTACTGAATGCAGGCTGGCATCCAGCTCATCTGAGTCACATCCAGTATTTGTTCTGGTCCAACTCGCCCACCACTCCACAGACCCTCAAGGCATCAAATTTTAAAGCACAGGACACTGATAAAATGTGGTTAAAGAAAATACAGGGCTGCGCCTCAGAGAGTTAAGGCTTAGTTTGGTGTGAACAAGCAGTAGGTCAAACTTTGTCCTGAAAGACATACAGACAGATTTAGACCAAGATGTGTCTAAATCCGATGTAGCCATCTAATAACAAGAAGACCACCAAAATGTGCAATTCATGCTGTTTAATTTCTGGATCGCTTTACTCTGCTCATGTGGTCAGAGGTGGTCCAACTGATGGAAATTCAATAACTATTACAACTTGGATCTCTTTTGGATCTCATCCAGACTGTATCTCGACAGTGATTGGATGAACTGCCATGATATTTAATGCAGACATTCATGGTCCCTACAGGATAAATCCCTCTGAGTTTCCCCTCACACCACTATGAGGTTCATATATCTGCTTTGAAGTGAATTGTCTCAACAACTTCTTTATGGATTGCCTTGAAATTTGGTTCACACATTCATGACCTCCTCAGGATGAACCTTTATATCTTTGGTGGTCCTCTGGCTTTTCATGAAGCGCCACCATCAGGTCACACTTTTCATTTTTCCTGTATTTCGGTTTATGACCAGTTAGCTGTACTTTGTGTTAAGTGCAATTGTTAGTATGCTAAATCTAAACTAAGATGGTCCATTATAAACATCCATCCATCCATTATCTATACCGCCTATCCCTTTCGGGGTTGCAGGGGGCTGGATACACCCTGAGCCGGTCGCCAGCCGCCAGCCGATTGCAGGGCCACATGTAAGGACAAACAACCATTCAATTGATGACAATTTAGAGTCATCAATTAACCTAATGAGCATGTTTTTGGTCTGTGGGAGGAAGCCGGAGTACCCGGAGAGAACCCACGCATGCACGGGAAGAACATGCAAACTTCACACAGGAAGGCCCCGCCTGACCCGGGGATCGAACCGGCAGCCTTCTTGCTGTGAGGCACGCGCACTACCTGCTGCGCCACCGTGCAGCCCCCATTATAAACATTATACCTGCTAAACATCAGCATGTGAGCAGTGACACTGAGAGCAAATTAGCATGCTGGTGGTAGCATTTTCTTCAAAGCTCCCCTGTACAGACTCACAGAGCTGTGTCTGTAGACTGTTTACCTCCAAAGAAAGTGGTTCTTTCTAAATTGGTTGAGTCTGACTACAACATTAAATTCTTTAAAATTATCCTCTGGTTCTTGCCCCGTTAGACTTCATTGTAGTAAAAGCTAACCCAGATGTTAACAATTAACTTGGTGAATACAGTGTTATTTGTTAGGTTTTAGCGTTAAAGGACAAAAAATGCCACAACTCAGATAGATGAAACAGGTGACAAGTAAAAGTCAACAGAAAAATCCAGAAGAATCACAGAGCACTGACATGACTGAGGAGGAACAGGCCAGATGACTGTTCGAATCCCATTCATTCACCGAGCAGAGACAAACAGAGCATGGACTAAGACAGGTGAAGGTTAGGCACCTGAGCACAAAAAACAGGGAGGCAGGTAGCAGACAGGAGAAAACAGAGAGCAAAAAAGTACTTCAGTGAATCTCCTGCACTTGGTCATCACCACATGGATAAACAACTGCACAAATTCTGGGTGGAACACCAGAGCTTATATACTGTGGCAGCTGATTGAGAGCAGCTGTGCTCAGGAGAAGAGGAGGCTGGACCCAACCTGTCAGCCACGCCCTGCAGTGAAACATACACATTTATGACAGACAGGAGAGAGACAGACAGGAGACGCAGGGAGGGGGAAACATAAAAGAAACAATGGGAAAAATGAGGGGAAACCTGCAGATCCCTACAGTTATTATCAATAGGAATGAACTGTGAAACTGTGAAGACATTATTGTTATTTCATTGGGGTTTTTATTGTTATAAAGTTGAATATCCCTTTAAAGTTAAACTTACATTTAAATATTTGATTCAGCAGTTGGTGATTTGTGAAGATATTCTGAACAAAATCATCATTGTCTCATGATTTTTATTCATGATCACGTCACAAGTGGATGCCAAGGTCTCTTGGTCTCCTCTAATTTGCGGTTTTGATTGTTTTTTGCTTCCCAAATAATGATTCAATTGTTTCTAACATCTTTGACTTCTTCAGCTAATTGTCAACGTGATAATGAAATGCAATTTAGGGGTATTTGAATTTCTATTTTTCTGCGGGGCCATGTTAGCATAGGTGCACTGTGATTGGTTCATCTTAACCAGAGGTTAAAAAGGGCTAACGTGTGAATAATCAGCTTTTCCTCTCTCTCTCTATTTATCTCTCTCCCCCCCTCTCCGCTACGCTGATATATTATGCTATTTAAGTCTCCCTCTTTTCCTCTTTTAGTTGAGATAAGAGTTCATTTCCACTGCCTCTTCTGCTTCTCTCATTATTTTGAAAGTCCTTCTTTTCATGCCAAGGAGTCTGGCAAAGAAGCAAATTGCTTGTCCTGCTAATACTTTATTAGAGGCTACTGGTGTGCACGTACTCCTTCAAACTCAGTCGGACTCACTCATTCTCTCAATCAATCACACGCACTCCCCTCAGCTCACCCTATCTGCTGACCACGTGTCCTAAAAATGGACCATACACACACACACACACACACACACACACACACACAGATACACAATCACAGACATACACACAGTCAAGCTTGAGTGAAAACATGCTGCAAAAATGACTTAACATGCAATTAAGTCTTGTATTTAAACTTAAATTAGCATTTTCTTCAAGTGCTAATATGCAAGTTGGACTTCATTTTATGAGTCTCTTCAGATCACTTGAAATGAGAAATATAACAGTGATGCCATTTTCCCTGTTGATGAAACTGTGCCGTGCTCTTTTCTTTGTCCATTTCTATCATGGAGTGTGAAAACACTCCAGTTCATTTTCTGTACTTATAAAAAAATAACATAAAACACATTAAAATACCACACATCTGTACAAGCTTTCAGCTTCTTTAAATGAATGCAAAATTGTTATGCTAGTCAAAAAGGCATGGTGGCTGGTATTAGGCAACAACACCACAGAAGCATTGCATTGCATATTAACTGTTTCTGTCTGCGTCACCTCATAACTCAGGCTTGTTCAGGTATGTCCTTCCCGAGCTGCTCCCTGAGGTTTCGGAGGCACAGTTTCTGCTGAATTCTGGCAGCCGCATTCAGGGGGCCGTGACCTTCGCGTCTTGTTGAGCTGGAGAGAGATGGGTCACTTTGCAAGCTGTGTTTACAAGCCATACGCTGCGGAAATCCACTCAGTATGCATCTGAAACAAGTGAAACATGCCAAAAAGGCAAGAGTAGTCCGGCTGTGTTAAATGCAGGGACAAAGGCGTTTATCTTGAAAGAAACCACAATAAAGCAGAATCCAGTGGTAGTATTGACAAAATGCGGCATTGCTCTTTATCGGAGTTGGGGACGTGCATTTGCCAAATCAACTGGCAAGTCCTCGTCCTTGAAGTTTTTTCTCTCATGAAGCTGAAACACAGCCCCTCCAGCTGCAGTTCTCACCTACCGTCATGTACCAGTGGGTGCTTTCTGCCCTCCAGCCTTGGTGTAATGAAACTATTACAGTTTAGTGCACCACAGTGAGGAGAAGATGAGTAACCAGTGATGCTGCTAAATAATTGGTAATGTGATTACTTTTTCAGTGAGCACTAAGTAATGAGCGATTGATAACATTTTTCATATAACTTCTGACAGACAAACAGTAGACACCTTTTTTTTTTGCTGTCACACTTGGACACCCTGAATCACACATGCACATCACATAACCTCATGTAGATACAAACAAAGAACAATAGGAAGCTTGTCTGAGTCTAGAGGAAGAGGACGACCTACCATGACTGCTGGGGGCTTTAATCAGCGTCTGACAGGAGGAGGTGAAGCAACTCGTCTAATTGACTGTAGACAGTGTCTCTGCATTCAGGGCTGCTGCTGCTGTGGCCTTCAACTCACAGCATTGATCTGATGGAGAACATTGCCTGTCTCTTGCTTACCCTCTTTCTTCATCCATCAGTTCTCTGTTCCTCTTGATTCCTTTCCTTTCTCTCTCTTTCATCCGGCGCCCCTCCTCCTCTCCTCCTTTTACACTGCTAATCACTCCTTCCTTCTATCTCCCTTGCTGCTGTTCTTTCTTTCTTCCTCATCAACATATTCCACTATGAGGGATCTGAGCCAAGCCTTTAAGGCAGATGGATGATGATGAATGGTGAGGCAAACCAGATCTCTCTCCCTCTCTGTCTTTTTCCTTCTCTCTTTACTCCTTTCTTTCACATGGTCTTGACTTTGTTTTCTTTGATGCACTTTTGACGCTAATGAGAATGCGCCTTTGGGATGATGTGCTTTCAAATGATTAGGGCCAAAAGCTACTTCCTTGGCCATCGAGCATCAATAAAACAAAGCCACTCGGACAAAAACATTTGAGATTGAAAAAAAACATTCTAAGCAGAAGTCAGTTAAGAACCCGCCTGTGGAAAACCAATGAGAGGCAGTCGCCAACTTGTTAGAGCTTCCACCCCTCAAGTCTTCTTTACTTCCGTATGATAATTATGTGATTCTGCTCGTATCTCTATTGGATTCAAGGGTTGTGGAGGATAAAGATCTGTGAGCAGGGTGACATATAGCTTTTTGGCTTTGAAGAACCACAGATGAGGCCCTTTGGGAAATCACCCCAGGACCCAAGATGGACTCCCCTTGGTCTCAATTATACCAGCCTCTGCTTGGTACTACAGCGTTCCCTCTCTACAGTCTCTATCTCTGCGTGACATCCCTGGGTCTCTTGTAGCACCGCAGGACTGTTCTGTCCTTCACCTTTTGATCCAGGCCAGATCAAACACCAGCTGCTCTTTCATGATAGCAGAGATGGTGGTAGCACTAAGGATCCCAGGGCATCAGATCCCCCTCGGTTTATCACTGGATAACCCTCACAACCTGTAGCAGCAGGCCTGCAGTTACGCTGTTGACAGCTCCTAGCAGGAGGCACCATAAATAATGGCCCTCTAGCTGTGTTGATGCAAGATGTGGGTGTACATTTTGTTAGCTGTTCAACTTCCAGGGGTGTTTGAGGAGCTGCTCTGCTGGGGTACATTGTGATGTAGGTGGTGATTTTATGATTTTTAATGAGTGACAGAGGTTTTTGCCAAGCCATGAAAGGTCTCAAAGTACAGTTCAAGTTAATGCAGCAGTTCTGAAAAGTCCTGTCTGTAATTCTGGGAACATTGGTACCCAGAATTACAGGTAGTGAAAACCTGTCGTCAAGTAAAAGGGCAATTACATAAAAAATCATTAGAGTAAAAGTGACAATTACCACTTGAAAATCCCACTCAAGTCAAACTTAGAAGAACATGGTTAAAGTTTCTTTTGAAAAATAATGAAAACACAGTACTTGATGGATGGTGGATAATGGCTAGGTGGGGGAAATAGAGGGATTCTGAGCTGCAACTACCAGTAATTTTCATGATTTCTTCTTCATGATTTCTGCATAGATTTTCTTTTTAGCCATGGAGTATCGGTTGGTCAGTTGGTCAGCTGGCCAACCACTTCTGGTCCAGACTGAAATATCTTGATTAACCTCTGGACTATGAGAAACTTACCAGTTGATGACACTCAAATCACCCCATCATACCAGAATGATATTAAACTAGAAGTGATATTTTATATACCTATATCCCCTTTAATACTGCTGAAAACTAACCATTAATCATCCAAATTACAATACATTAAACCTGCTGACAAATTGAGAAAAAGATTAGAACGAGCAGTTCGACTTTCTAACACAACACATCGGGAGATTTATGACTATTATCAACATCTATTCAGAGCTTTTCATCACCTCAGGTGCTTACCTTCTCAAGCCCTGACTAATACAGCTCTGGACAGTGATATAAAATGATTACGGCTGATATGGACATTTACGGTGTCCACATTCATACACAGAAGAGACACAGATACTTGAAGGTCAAGTGGAAGAGGGGGGGCAGTCAATTTCAAAGGACCTTTTGTTAAGTCCTTATTGAAATTCATCAATAAAAATTGGCCGCCCTAAGCCTTTTCAGAAATAAAATTGTCATGCTAATTCATTTTGATTGCCACATTGGAATGGCTAAACAAAATGAATGGCGTGGGCCAGATGCGCCCACTGAAGCGTAACTCTGGATATTTCATAGTGAATTACCCTTGATCGACTTGCTCAGTGGATCTTGGTGCAAATTCCGATCAAATGCCCACATGTGTGGAATTCCAATCACCGCTTTGCTAAGTCATTGATTTGCATGCCAAAGAAGTGCACATTTAAAAAAAGCCAATGAAAAGCAGCATTGCTGACTGTAACTTTTTTTTTCCAAATCAAAGAACGAAGAGAATTTAAATTTCCATCCCAAGTGTGCACCTCCTTGATACTAAATGAAAAGTTATTCAGCCATTTGTGAATATTCCCCCTTATCATTTGCAGAGACTTGCAAACACTTCCAGAGAGTAATATGTTCCATTAAGTTTTTATTAGGGCTGACATTTGTACCTTAACATATAATTCCACAGACATACCAACACACCGAAGTTCCTTAGCTGCTACGTTAGCGGAGAGCAAAGGGCATCAAATACATGATGAGTCCTGTAGATTAAAGAGCACAGACCGTACTGTGGAGGAGCACTGAGGAATAACAAGCCTTCTGTGTTGCATGAGAGACAGGACTCTTGTGGATGAGGGGGGAGGATACTTTCCAATGAGCCATCTGGACATGGGCCCCCAGGGGACACAGAGCAAAACATGCTTGGTCTGCCTGCCCCTCTCCCTCTCCCTCTCCCTCTCGTACTCTATCTATCTATCTATCTATCTATCTATCTATCTATCTATCTATCTATCTATCTATCTATCTATCTATCTATCTATCTATCTATCTATCTATCTATCACACAACTGGTTTTCTACTGTTGGAACAACTTGATAAGAAATGATAACATTTATCTCAAGCCAATGAGAACTGGCTTTTTTATATTTTAGTCTTTAGTAATTACAGTAACATGGGATAGACTCTTTGAATTTAATTTCAATATTTGTGCAAATTTTGATGCAGTAGGCCCATCAGATATTGTCTGAATCCAGAGTCTGAATCCCTAAATACCATTCAGGCTTTTTATTTTTCTCTGTATTGTATGTTTTCATAGACCATGACCACAAAAAGTGCATTGTGTTCACGGCCACAGTAATTTATACTAATGCAGGCATAGCTAAGCTGCTGAGTGTGTGCCACAGTTTTAAACCTCCAACAACAGATCCTTGAGCCAATACTGTCATTTTATCAACTTTTAAGTGGATATGGTGAACTTGTTAGCCTATTTACACTTTCAGCAGATATGGAGCAACATTAGAGTTCATTTTTTATATTCTAAGTCTAATATTCGCTCTCTTTTAGCTCTCATTTTGGTCTCTATTAACTCCTGAGGGAAATATCTGTCTCTTTAGAAGCTAAATTCTCCACTAAGTTCAGCAGCTGGTACTGTACCAGTACGACTGCAGCATTATAGCATACGCTCATGTGAACTCAGTTCGATTATTGTCCTCTTTCCTTTTTCTTATTGTTTCCATACATTCATGAATTGCAGTCGTAATGCCTCGGGAGAGCAAAATTTTTCACTAAAATTTGAAATATTTCAACTTGTGCCATCCTGCACATATTTGCGTCTGTTCATGTCCACTCACATGAACCCAATTTCCTTAAATAAACTGCAGCCTGATTAAAATGCATTGTTTCATGTTCAGACAACCATGTCATGAGAAGCCAGAAGCTGGTGAAAATGAGGAAGTGGAGGCATGCATCAAGAAAGAGACTTACATCAGAGCAGCGTGGGGAGACCAGGACATTAGTACTGGTGCTCCTCACTCCTGAGAGCAGTGTTAGCGGCGTAGCCAGAGGGAAGGCCCGGCACCCAGGCTTGATAAAGTACTCCCCCTCTCCTTCATTCAGGGCTGGTATGAGCAGGATTCCTTTTGTAGGCAATTTCTATGGTCCTTGTCTGCAATGTTTGTTTTGTTGTGATGCGAGCTGTGTAGTTTCTCTGTTATAGTGCGTATGTAGTTTTTATGTCAACTGTTTCCAGAGTTGACTGTTGTCTATTTCCGCATCTGTCTGCCTTCTGTCTGGATTTGGTGTCTATCCACCAGTCCTATCAGAGCGCTGAACATCATGATTATTTCATTTCTAACAAAAACCTGCAACTGAGATGCCTAAAACTGACTTTGAAATGTACCAGAGAGTTGTACACGGGTTGCACATGGGTTGCATTCTTCAGGATTTGATTATAAACCACAGATTCTTATAGTCAGGATGAAAATTAATAATGTGGTTGAATAGTTTTGTCCATTAAGGTTTAGGGAATATCAGATTGTGTGAGTCACATGTGAGGACTGAGACAAGGGATGCTTTAGCTGCAATGTGTCGGACTCAACACTCCTATCCATCACGTTACAAGTCATTTCTCCATCACACTGTCTTTGTCTCCCCCTCTCACCCTTTCCCAGTCACCCTCTAGTGTGTTTGTCTCTCTCTGTGTTGTTCAGTTGCAGGGACTTGAGGCCCTCAAGATATTGATTGGGCTGGGCTTAATGCTGTCAGACTGATGGGAGACATGTGATTCACAGACGAGATCTTGGCCCTGGCACACTCAGCCTCCAACCACACACACACACACACACACACACACACACACACACACACACACACACACACACACACACACACACACACACACACACACACAGTAACGCACACTGCATGCACGCACAATCTGTGAGCAGCAAGCATATATACACAAATGGACACACATTAGATCATGCACTGCTGCACAAAGGCAAATGCGTATACACACACTTAAACGGGTACCACGCACATGCACACTCCTGCACAAACATGCACTCACATGCACACACACCCTTGGGAGTCCCTCCTGACACCCTCAATCTGTCACAGCTAAAACCCAGAAGACCTCGTCTTCGAGTCAGGAGGGGCGGGACATTACACTGAGCTCTGCAGAGTTGGAGCTAATCAAGACTGGCAATGACAGACATTTTTTTTTCACTTTTAGATATTTTACAGTTGAGGATATCTCGACTCTTTGGTTGGAGGTGTGGAAAAAGGAGTTGTTCTGGTATATATGGATCGTGCTTAATCACCCGTCATCGGACTGAGGTGCAAGTCAGAATGGATAGGCAGCTTCAGATTATTCAGCTATATTTACTGACCATAATTACATGAACAATAAAGATTTTTATTATTAACTGCATTCACGCTGGTTCACAGGAAATACAGGAAAAGATTATATTATCACAGCAGGTCAATGCTGCTACAAGTAGTTATTTAAGGGTAAAAAAACTATTCATTAATCTCTGATATTCACGGGGCTAAAGAACAGCAGCATGGAGGCCAATTATAGTATATTCAGAAAAACATTAACTTATGATAGGGGGATATGTTTCAGTTTATAACCAAATGACAATTATGGCACTCAGGCTCATATATGATGAATTTCCATCATAAATATAAATATCTATGAAAGAGGTTATCAAACTGTCTCTCAGTAGTTTCCAACCTTGCAGTGGCATTCAATTTGAAGCCCATTTGTTCTTACTTAAGACATGATTCATATAAAGACAAATGACAAGTGACAAAGTGACAAATATATAGTTTTATTTGTAAAAAAAAAAAAAAAAAAGTTGATGTGTGTTGGATTGAGTCAACACAAAGTGCAGTTCTTGCTAATGAAGGAACATGTCACCAAGTTCAACAGTGTGGCTCACTGATGTGTTTTCAGTGGTTTTTAGACAACAATGGAGCCCCATAGCACAGAGGAGCAAACTATATGAGCCTTTGACAACACAAACAACAGTTGTTAGTGGGATCAATTCATTGTTGGTTTTGGACTTTTCATGGCTTTGTTGACAAAATGAAAAATGTAGTATATTGCCTTGTCCCACTTCTTCAGTGAATAACACAATTACCTGATCAATGTGCTGCAGCTCCAGTGCTGTTTATTTCCATTTCGTAACACACCCATTGCGTTTTATTGAAATACATTTGAATGCCGTTTAATGAGGCTTTGCACTTGACTTTGAGCCTGTTATGTCTATCTGCTGTTGTCTTCATAAAATGTACATTTCTTCTTTTCCTTGCGCAAGCACCCAGTACTCTCTGTGACATCTGGATGTTCTCTTTGTGTGGGTACCAAATACGAGTCCAAAGGCAATGAATGTTCAAATAAACAACTGAGTTCTCAGCAGTAGGCCTGATAATTGTCTGCATGCAGGACTGGGGATCAGTGAGACAGATGTGGCAGGAAGCAATCATGTGATGAATTGACCCGAGTGTTAAATGGTGTCACTCAACCTTTTAAAATTCGATAAACAAGTCAGTAGGCCTGTGTGGAGATCCATACCCTCATCACAGTGAATTTCCTGCTGCGTAAATGGGTCAATGGCCTCTGACTTTTTTCAGGACCATCCAAGAGGTGCCGTGACACTTAAAGGGACAGTTTTCCATAGGCATTGGACGGCACTAATACCAATTCTTTTCCGAGCAGGAAATTGCTTAATTATCATTGTAAATTAAAGACTAAAACCTAATCTCATAAAGTCAGTTAAGCCTTATGTTTTAAAACCAATAGTTTAGATGAAATATTGCAGAAAATTTACAGTATACTTACTACTTTATCCAAACTACAGCCATGCTAGCAGCTTTGTGAGGCTGTGCTTAGACACAGCAATGCAGCTTGAGCTAAATTTTAACCTCAACGTGCTGATATTAAACAGGTATAATGTTTAGTTTGGTGGGTTAGCATGCTAACATTTGCTAATTAGCACTAAACACAGAGTCCATCCGACAGTTGTTGAGATATTTTACAACTTGACTGAAAACAATGACCTGTAGTTTCACTAGAGGAAAAGTCAAGGGATCACCATACCATCGTTTTTCCAATACCTTCAATATTTCACCTCACTGTGTCCTATTAGTGTAAGAAAATGATGACTCCATTGGTTAAATTTGGCTCCGGCCCCTCTCTCCTTGACTCACTAAATGAGCCGAGTGAAGGATGTTGTGCTCTTCTGCATAAACGCTCGCAGCAAAATAGAGTTTATTAAGACCCATAAAAAACAACATTAAAATTCACAACCAAGGGAGCGTCGCCTGACCCCTGGAGAATGATAAATTAGCTTGTGTTGCTCTAGCAAAACGACCATTTTATACCTTCATCTTCCCCCCCGGAGCCGACTCCCCTTCAGTGTGGAAGCGCCGCACAGGGCCTTGCACTGAGAAGGCTTTGGTAGCGAGGAAACATTTTCAGATGACACCGATACCATTCTGCCTGCTTCCCTCCTCATAGGAAATCACTCAGTGGAGTGAATGACATCTAATTCAGCTGCATGTCTGCTTTTCACATTCACTGGTGTCAAGTGGGTATGGCATGGTGCTGCGCTGCACATACCTGCACCTAAGCAGGTTGGAATTTGACATTGAAGTGTTTGTTGTAATAATAGAGCAAGGGCCAAGAAAATAAAAGTCACAAACGTGTCCTGAAATCTCTTGTCAATATTAACCGCTTAGGGCTCAGTCCGCTGATGCCTTTCATTGTGTTCTCCTTCTTACTGACCATGTATGAAATGCCTTCTGCAGCCAGTGCTGCTGTGCTTATCTGGGATGGGTTGTAATTGTTGCATGCAGCCGCCTCCTCATTGTTCCTTTGAGGAATGGTGCAGCAGATTTCATGTGACAGCGGGACTTCGATTTCCCACAAGTCAAACATGCAGCTGTCTGAGCAGCATTTGAGAAGAGAGAAAAAAAATTAATTTGCAGAATGTAAAAACTTCAAAGTCACTGAAAACGGACAGGCTTATATGAAGTTCTCGCATTGTTCAGGCCATCTACTCTTCACATGTATGGAGCTGTCGCTCTGTAAGTGCCTACCTTTAATGACGATTCGCTTGCTAACCAAAGTCCCTTGCGAGTCATCAGTGGCAACTCATTAGCACTATGCTAAGCTAATGGATCAGTAAATGGATTTTTATGTAGGCATAAATGCTAATTTGCTACACTGCGGTGCTGTTCAACAACGCTGTGTTTAGCAAGTTGGTCCGAGCCTCTGGGGTGTGTTTGTGTCTCATTAGGCTCGGCCAGGGATCTATTGTAGATGAGGAGGACTCAGTAGCAAAACAGAGATACAGTGACAAAGGCCTGAAGTGCTGAAACACCTGTCCATCCTGCACCAGAAGGTTTTATTGATGACGGGAACGATATTCCACAAGTGCAGACACAATTACTTTATAAAAAACAGAGCAACAGCCTGTTAAGACCAGAGCCGATTGAGTGTCAGGCGTTATTATGTTACATGATGGGTGGTTTTATCTGGGATCCACACTGACACAAATTGAAGCTACTTGATGGGAGGTCATTTTTCAATGAAGACAATATCTACAATGTCTGATACCTATCTATGCTCACACATTATATCATGGAAAATGCATCATAAGACTTTGTATAACGTTTTCTATCAAAGTTGACATGAATGATCATATTAATTTTAGGTCAAGTATCACAGCTGCTCATGCTAAATCACCCTATTAGCATTAGAGATTATGAGGACTGGTGTACATATGGTTTCTAAAAGAATGTGGTTATGGCTCACCATAACATTGTCATGACAATTCACTGTCTGCTTCTGCTAAAGTAGGGGTTTTCTGATATCCAGCAAACATGCTTTACCATCGATGACGGGGGGGGGGGGGGGGGGGGGGGGGGGGCAGGACACCACTTTCATACCATTTGTTGATCCTGACTGCAGCCCACGTTTGAAACCCTGAGACAGCAAGGCAGACATCCAAAATGGAAGGAAGCAGCAGCGGGGTCTTGTTGAAAGAACATCTCTAACTGAGTGGGAGTTGAGTGGGAACACTGGCTCGGCAGCAAACACAGAAGCCACACGTCTCAGAGTTTCATATTGTTGATGATACTGTATGCTGGAGTAGAAAATGTTCACCTTTCTCACAGTGAATAATACCTGTTTCTATTATGTTCTAAAGCCACTGTGGCATCATAAAAACACTATCCATCAATAATAGTTATAGAAAGCCCAGTAATGCTTTATTTTACGGGTCTGTTATTTCCCAATGATTTCTTTAAGGATTCCTGGAAAGAACTCTGTAACTTGGCACTAAATACAAGGAGAATAGAGATGTGTGAAACAGCTGTTAAAGTCTAGTTAGATGTGTTGATTTTATCAGCAGTTGTTGGTTTTAACAGGGATTTCTTTGAAGGGGCTAATCAGTTTAAACATATAAAAAGGGTTAGGGGGCATTCATTGTATGCTTGCATGTAGAGAAACGGCAAATGTTTACTAGATCACCTGCAGTTAATTAGGATTGCTTAATTAAAAGTGTTTCAATTGTCTATATTTTCCAGTGATGTTTTCCAAAAACCTTCTCAGGAACCTATTAGGGCTTGCATCATAAAATAATACCAAGAGTGCCATGATGTTTACAATCTGTCGAGCCATTATAAGCATCTATGACCATTATCACACATTTTATTAGTCGGGAATTGCCAACATCTATTTAATATTGGCTTGAAGGTGTTTATCATTTTAATATATCTGCACAGCTATGTAGCACCCTCAACACTGTCATGACTACACAATGGCTTCACACTGGAAATGGCAAAGTGGGAGTGGGAACAATTATGATGAGGTGTGCAGTACAAATAATGCACTCCACATGGTGTGTTGTTTTTCAATATTCACACTTTGTGTGTTATTCTTCAATATCTGCTCACCTCTTTGTGGATTATCCCCCACATGAAGGCCTGTGGTAACTTTTGTAATGTAATATGCTGCTGTAATAATGCATTATGCAGTGGTCTGCATTATTATAAATCATATATGAGCTTAATAGAAAGTGTTACCCAGTTTCATTTTAGCCTTCACAAGAAAACTTTTCTTTTCTTTTTTTAATGCTCCAGTTTGTCTCAAATACTGTTGCTGTGTCATGTTTGGGAAATAATTGGCCTGTAGTTTTGTAATTTTTAACCAGAGTCTCTTTCAAAACAAGGACAGTGTGAAATATAAGTATAAAATATTTAGAGAAAGACATTTGAGGACCACAAAAGGTATTTATAGTCCTGACAATTTAAGGACACTCCCTCAGCTTGGGGCCCTAGATAGTCACTCCACCACAGTGCACCAGAGCTTGAGAGCTCAGGGCTACAACTTGCTGAACTTAGCTTGACAACATGTGCTGGAATAAATGCCTACTGTCAGACTTTGACATTTTTTTTAGACCACTTTACAAGTAGCGGAAAAGGTCCAGATATTTGTTATTTCTGTTCTTGTTTGGATTTGACTGCAGCTGTAAATTCCAGCTCTACTCTGGCACTGCCATGCTAAGTGTAACTGCAGCTGCAGTTTCTGCTTTGACAGTGACTCAAATCAAAGGGACAATTTGTTTATGGTGAGTGCACACCAAAGACGGAACAAATAAAGGCAGCAAGAAATCAAAGGTATGGAATCAGGTGGAAATAGGGATTTTCTCACTATGCAGACCACCATTGACCTGGAAAACACTCACACACACACACCAAATACACACTCCACAGCTCCCGGGAGCGGACGCTCTCTTTATATCCTCAAATGCATACATTAAGATGGAGATGTACAGGATTCAGTACAAAGAAATGAAAAAAAAAACAAAAAACAAAACAGTGTATAGACACACTAACAGGAACACCTGTACAATATAATGCAAACTATTGCAATCGCCCTGCAACAAACACTACCTCTGTGAAGATGGTATGTATGAGGCTGCATCAGAGAGACGTTAATTCATCTTGCAATAGCTTGTTGTATTGTGGTATTTGGATTGTGTTTTATTGTATTCTGGGTTTTTAAAATATCCTACTGGTGTTCATGTTATTGTGTCCACCTCTTGTACTCGAAGAATGCCTCTTGTGCTCCTCCTCTTCTTTATCTCCTCTTGGAGTGAGACCCACGGAACATAAAATACATTAATTGAATATATATATACAGAATTTCAAATATATCAAGCATCTGAAATCAGCAAATAGTACTTCCAGCTGGCCAAAACATTTCATATCAAAATATAGTCAATTTAGACAAGTATTCTGAATACATTTAATCACACATGAATGGATTTTTAATTACAGAATTTAACTTATGTGACATACTGTAGATCTGCCCCCAGTTTCAATAATACCCCCCACCCCCCACCCCCCACCCCACCCCAATATAAATATCTCTATGTACTAAAGAAAGGGCAAGAAAGAAAAGAAAAGGCAAACCCAGGATTTATCTCAGAATATTCAAATGAGATCCAATATCTGTATATCACAAATGCTTCTTTTGTCAGATGGTGAGCTCTGCTCTGGGTGTGTCCCAAAAATATACAAGAGTATGAATAATGCATTGGATATGACTTATTTCACAGTGTATCTCTGCATGTGTCCACACACTCACACACAGGTACACAAGCATACACATACACACACGCACACACACATACACACAAAGTATAGCCATTAAAATGAGCCAGGGGTCCACGTCTGCTAAATGCTCCCGGTGGTGTGTACAAGATGTGTGAGGTTCATTGACAAAAACTACTCATCTAGTCTATGTTGGCACCACATTAAAAAAAACATAAGTTAGAAGCTAAGTTGTCCAAAACGTCCAATATTCACCATCATGACCTTCATTCGTTGAGGAAAGAGTCAATTCCTCTGTCGCCTTGTCGCTGACATTCCAATAGGCTTTTTTTTTTTTTTTTTTTTTTTTTTTCACGTCCATCCTGTGTATGTATGCAGAGATATTGGAGGCTACTGCCTTGTAAAGTTTCACCCAGCCAAATGAGAGAAAGGTGTTATAGGCTAGAATCCAATGGCCTGGCTCAACCTCTGTAATGTCGTGACTCTTTAACAGCGAGCTGTCATTAAAGAAACTTGGCTGGAATATAAGCCTGGACGGTTTCATAGTGAGGATAGTAAAGAAGATGAAGAGGCTGACTTTTGAAGGACCTTCTGACAAGTCTAAATCAAGCCACAAAAGTCTGAAAAATCTTCAAGGAGCCATCCCCTGCAGACTTGATGTTGGATAAGAAAGATGAAAAAAAGGTAATGTACTTCAATGAATATTCCACTGCCCTCTTGATAACTGTTCCTCACAGGTATTCTGTTCTATGACGTGTCCATGATTTTGGCTGCAGTGAAAATTTAATGCAGATGGTGTACCATGCTGCTCACTTCAGACTGCTCAGAGTTCACAGAAGTGTCTGTCGATAGTCTTTCACTGTGGTGACTGGAGAAGCGGATGGTTGTTTTTTTTTTTTTTTTTTACTGAAGGTCAAGCCTGGTGTTAAGTTTGGAAACCTCATTCGTGAATGGACACAATATTCTGGTGTAGTGATTCCCCTCAGTTCCTTTTGTAGCACTGATGTCAATGAACCTGAGGAATGGAAGAAAAAGAGGGGGAAAAGATAAAAATCACAAGTTTCACAAGCCTCTTGCAGACATACACCCTGTTACGTAAATGTGTCAACAATTTTACATGTTGGATCAAGATTGGAAGACGTGTTCAGGTCACTTTCATGTAAAAATCTTGATGGCAATCTTACGAGGTCAAATGTAGCTGTAACATTTTCTGTAACACAACTCATCACACTGAGGGGTGTAAGTTAAGATTTAAGGTTAAAAAAGCAGATGAGATTAAATGCACATGTTTTATTTTCTTGAGAACAATGTAATGCATTCATTAAATCACTTAATCATCATTATTAATCATGTAGCTAAAGGCTTTTGAATTCATGCACCTTAACAAAGCAGATGGCCTTGACTTTTGGGGAATTCATTCTCTGTTTTGGTAGACATCGGCTGCCTACCTGTGCATCAGGAGCACCTGTTTGGTTTCACATCACTGTCAGACAAAGGAGCACTTGCTCATTTGTTTGAATCACAAATGAAATCAGTCTAATAAACAACAAATTACTGAATGAGTAATTTTTAATCTGTTGAGGATATTTTCCCCCTCGCAGTGCAGGGCAGGTAAAAAAAAACAGTAATGATCAAACCAGCACTCCCTCCCTGTATTTTCAATTTTCATCCGTGCCTACTCCAGCAAGACGCTTAACATACAGCGTGTGAGCTAATTAAGAATTAAATGAGAGCCCCAAATTAACGTCTTGTTATTCTACGCTCGCGCACCGTTGAATATCATAAGACAGGCAACAGAGTTCTGCTTTCGGCACATTTCACACTCGTATTGTTAACTTCATCTAATAGACGATAGAATTAATGAGAAATGTTACGAGGGACTTCACTGTGAAGAAGTGGTGAGCATCTCTAACACTGACGATGGTCATTAATTGAGGCTTCAACAATGAAACAGGGTTTAAAATCTCTGTTTGTAGGAATGCCAGTTACTACCTTTCGTGCAGGAGGTGCCAAATAGGGCACCAGCACTGTGGCTCTTTCTGTAAGGGTCTGAATAAGACTGAACATTTACATAATGGAATCGTGTCTGATTGACAAAAAGCAATTACTTAAGCAGATATATAAAACCAGCAATTTTATGTTTTCCATATCTGAAAGGGACTTTATTTGAGGCCACAATTTCATGTCTTTAATTAATAAAATTCTATGAATGATTCTGTGGAGGGATGGATCCGGCAGTGTATGTCCTATATTCCTTTTCACATGGAATTTTCCCCTCAGTGAAATTTTGCAGTTAATGACTTAAATTAGCATCATTTGATCAAGAAAACCATTTGAATGATAATGCAACTTTGTCATGAATATGTTATATGGATAAATCCATAAATGTTAATACATAAATGATCCAGGGTGACAGTGGACAAATGTGACACCCAGGACTGCCCGCATAAATCATTCAGACACTTAAATATGAGTTGGCAAATCCACACAGAATTGCACAAATTCCCAGGGCTGGCAAATAAATATTTATGACGCCCCCAATTCCCCTTTTCTCCCTGTCCTTGGTAATTGTGCGTGATTCATTTTGTTTTCTCGGTGGATGAGGGAAAATCAATCTTAGAATATTGGCTAGAAGACATAAAGCATGCAGATTCTAAATGCCCGTGGTTTTGCAGAATATAAAAGCTTCATAGACACTCAGCCAGTGTTCTTGGGAGATGAATTCAGTTTAATCTTTAGCAGACTTCCTTGTTTTTTAGAGAAAAGAAAAATGTTTGTGGAAGTGAAGTTAACCTGCGAGCAGAGTCAGGCTAACCTGCTCCTGGCTCCAGTTTACCTGCCGACTTTTAATAAACGGATATCGACTTGGAGGAAAGCAAGGCAGGCACCCTGGGAATCTCTTGCCATGGCATTTAGAAAGTGAGTTTAAAAATGTAGCTTTTTCTTCCAGTTATTGCTTTTGTCAAAAAACATCCTCCCATTCATATCTTTTTACTGCCTCTGTCCTAAAAGGAAGACTGGGCACTTCAAGTAGCCTCTTCCTTTGATGTAACAACAGTGGGGCTTTTAAGTTTCCATTTCAAAACTTTCAATAACCCCCTTTGATTTCCTTTTCTTCTTCTTTTTTTCTTTTTTTCTTTTGCATAGATACATCAAAGTGGCTGCATCCAGAGAAATGGGGGATTCCATTGTGTTTTCTCCAAGTCCTGGATGATCTTTATTTAAGCTCAGTGGTGAGAGAACTACTGGATAAAATACATGCTGAATAGATACTAATGGCTGATTCATTCAGGTCTGAGATGCATCGAACCTTTATGCAACGTAGAATTGGGGTATGGCTTCTGCTGTTCATCAAATTCCCCTGAAAAGTTATTATTTCTACAAGATGCAACAATCAAATGCCGTTGGTTGCTTGTATGCTGAAGTGAACTGAAGCAGGGTTATACACCCAGTATGCAAATGACAATAAAATGCATCATGTAAAACTCACGTAGTTGCTGTTTTCCTCTGCATCCTACGATGGCTCCTTTGGCAAAGGCTGGAAAAGAAAAACAGAGGGTCAACATCAGGGGAACAGAGGGCCAGATTTCACTAACGTTTTATTCAACTTTCCCTCTGAATATTGGCCTTGGACGCAGAGCAGCATATGTCCATTTAAAAGCACAGATGGCCTGTCTTCCAATTATATCTAAGGCGAGATGATGGAAGCTGAAGGTTATTTTGTTCTCTCCCAGTTTTTATGACCTCTGAGGACGCCGCTTGTCTCCTCGACCAGAAAATACGAGCGAGTAATGGGCACCTCATCATCCGCGTTAACGAGTGAGAGACCTTTCCTTTCTTCCATCAATGGCATCACACAGATAGAACATTTTATCACATTAGCTGTGGGGCAGGGTGATAAACAGTGTTCCACTTTGTTTCTCTGTGAACAACAACTTCTTGCTTCCTACATTCATCTTTAGGAGAACACGTGAAAACACGCTGTTTTCCCCTTGACCGGAGGAAGAAAACAGCTCCCTTGCCTTCTTAATATTGGTGAATGAGCTACTTTTGTGTAGATAATGACTCGGCTAATCATAATCAGGAAGCTAATGGTCTGTTTAGCCAATCAGAGCAGCCAAGGCGAGACGGCTGTCTGGGCAGCACATTGGCATTCCCAGCAGCCTCTGCTCTCCTCTCGGCTGTGCCAGGCTATCTGCAGCAGTGAGGCGGACTTGGTATTCCGCTGCCCGCCCGGCCTGTCGTCCTACGCTCTGTCGCTCTGTCCGACCGGCCGACTGGCCCCCGCGCTGTCGAAGAAATTCAGTCCTCTGAAGAGGCGCTGATCCATCACACCTCTCCAGCAGCATGTCATCTAAATGCTAAGTACTTCCACTGCATCTTTAAATCAAAACAAGAAAAGAAATGAGCATGGGGCGAGTGGTTGGAAGGGATAAAAGCTTATAAGGGCACAATAGAATCTGCCAAGCAAACCCTTAGCTTTTTGATTACATTCATTTTTGAGGGAGAGGAAATGTGCGAGAGGAGAAAATGGGTGAGAGGAATGTGCATGAGGAACCCAGAGACCTTGTTATCCCTTCAAATGTACAAGGAAAAAAAGAGAAAGAATAGTTATTGATACATTGGCCCCAAAGGTTCCTTCAAAGAAAATAGCATGTTGTTTGATTTCTCTCCAAAAACCATCATGAATGTGCCTAAGCTGCTCCCACAATAAGACCCCCTCCTCACCCTCGACTTCCTGTCTGAGTCGGACTCTTTGCGATCGATCGGAGGGATTCTTGAAGTCAGTGCAGAGTGCTGAGGTGGCAGAAGCGGCCAGCACTATTAACTGCTCTTACTAATTAAAAGGGTAACAGGGTGAGTTTGGCCCCACGGGACCAACTCGTGCAAGAGCTGGCTGTTTGCCTGCCATGCACGCCGGTAAACAGTGCCTGTGGTGTCTACAAGATGGGAAACCAAGGACATCGAAGGCATATTCATCTCCCGCTGGCACAAGAAAAGAGGGAGATCCTCAGATAAGGAGAGAGAAAGAGAGAGAGGGAAAGCAGGGAGCACATTAATAAACGCTTTGCTAATTGCTTATGTTGCGGTGAAATTGATACATTTGGACCTTGTCTCTGAGCTCGGGGAGCCCTCGTTTCATCATCACTTGTAAACATTGAGCACTGTGCATAAATGATAAAGTTTCACAGTTCAAATGAGGTGCACAGCCTGGATTTTTGAGAGAGTGCCAGTGGAGATTGGCAAAAATATTAAGGGATTCAATTAACTTCCTTCCTTATCGTCAACACAACATGTTTTAGGATCAAAGTATTTTTAAGATACAGTATGCCTTGCATTACACAAATAAAATCCTCAGCCAAGGTAGCATTACAGCTTGCAGAAATCTTTGAAGCCGAGAGGGAAAGCCACTGCAGGTACAGCAGACAGCTTGTTTGCTCACTGCTCTGGGGGAAACAAAGCAGAGACTGCTTTGGTAGCACTTCAAGCCGCAAAACTCTCACCAACAGCCCACCCAGCCATAATGGAGACAGGCATTGTGCCATCACTGCAGTAGGTAAAAATCTTTCCCCGGGGTTTCTCCTAACAAGTGGACTCCTCTACAGGACTTAGCTGGTTTCATCAACTGGAGACTCACAGAGGTCCCAGTCATTACCAGCCACTAGAACTGCTGTTGTTATTAGGCTAACAAGCGCAACTATAGCCTACTGAGGACCCTGAGTGGATGCTTCATGCCCAGAGTATGAGTCTGATGTACAAAAGCATCAGAGCGTCAGACACAGAGCTGTCTCACAGGAACAAAACCACCATTATGTATGAAGCATCTGGTTGCATTTGCTGCTTTAATTCTAGGGAGGCAGCTACAGGAAAACCAATCTACCACCCCAAACCTGCGGCCTTTACTCTAGCAAAAGTAGCAGGATCAGAATGTAAGAATAGTCCATTAGAATGGAAAAAAATGTAACTTGCAATGTTTTTGAAAGGTTTAGCTCCTTAAAGCTGCATCCATTCATTTTATTTGTACACCTTTTACACCAGGCTGTAAAAAAAACAAGCCAGACATATTTATTATCTCATATCTTATCTTACACATCCTGTAAACATTGAACAACTTCAGCATTTATTTGTGCTGGTGGCCACCTGGCATATGTAAGATCAATATTCACTCTCGTTTTAGCTCTGTTTTGGTCTCCACTAAGATTTTGAAAGTAGACAGATTGTGATGTAATGCAGCTTTAACTATAAATCATGTAAATTTCCATTTTTGTTGACCATTTTTGAATCTTTCTGTTCCACACTGACATTGGCTTACATTCATCTCTACATGGTTTGAAAATCAATAAACAGACGTGTGTGTGATCATTACACTGAACATCAAGCCTGCATTCATTATTGTAAATGTTACATTACCACTGCATAATAATGCAGTTTAAATGCCTGCCTAATTTGAGAAGTCAGCACAGCAAAAACAATAATGTAGCTTTGACAAAAACGAATGCAGACTTGATGCTAATTGTGACGGATAACACAAATCAAACACATTTCAAGAGGCTGTGTATTGATTCTCATACTGAAAGAAACTAATGGAAAGTAAAGGAGGTCTGGAACAGAAGGAAAAGCACATTCAACATTATAAAATTCAGCAGCATGGCTTGCAAAATGGTTAGCTGTGATGTAAACACACTTGTAGCAAATTAGGTAAAGCATATAAAAGCACTGGTATTAAGTAAAAGTATTATCAGCAAAATGTTAACCTGAAAAGTAAAAGGTAACTACAGCTGTTTAAGAAATATCAAACCACTGGAAACAGGCCTGGGGTTGTGTTTTTAGGGTGACAATAGTATCATAAATGGGACACAAATAAGAGATTTGACTGGCTGCATCACTGGTAACAGCACTAAATAATTTATTAAAAAAAACTCATGAACAAAAGATCCAAAGGGCACAACAAGCATCGGAGCTTTGAAACAGGATGTTGCTGAGCATGCTTGAATGTGTCCAGTCCACAGACAGGCTTTCTGCATTACTTCTCAGGAAAACCCTGTGCTAAAACGTGGCCCACGGCTCTGACGATTTCACACCAGACGAGGCTCTGGAGACAAGCATTGTGCAGGGTAAAACACAAATGGCAGTTCAAAGCCTGGCGATGACGGAACTTCAAATAAGGGAGTGGGGTAAAGTTTGCTGAAAGTGACACCGCATTCACTCGGGGTCTCAGACAGAGAGGAGAGGAGAGGAGGACAACATACGCAAAGGCAAGCTGAAAAAAGAGCTTTTTTAATAGATGATGGCAGTACCAGGGGAAACAAAACAAAGAAACAATGTGTTGCTTTTTTACACCCTGTGAATGAACACCAAAGGAAACATCAGATACTGTAAATGTAATCACGAAGCTTCCCGCAGCATCTTCCATAACACAACACCTATGATAAGGGGAACAGCAAGGTGGGCCTGGTTTAGCTGCGTCTCTCTTTTCTGAATATATCAATCTAACCTATTTCAATATATTTCCTGCTTCAATCCACACGCTATCTCCACAAGACTGATGATCATGCCACAACATCCGACAAACAGATGAGTTGAATCCACAGGAGTGCATTTTTCTTTTCCGCTTGACAAATAGAGGATGTGTAAACGAAACCGAAATAAAGAGTATATTTGCTTATCGAACGTAACCGTGTGCTCTGTGTATGTATGGCAGGGGCACGAATATTGTTTGAACATTAGTCATTTTAGAAATGTACATGCAAAGGCAAAGCGGCATGGCTACAGTATGTTATCCAATATGTGATACAATATGACAGGAGTACTGTCAGTTAGACGTGAGCCAGTTAAACATAAAACAGAAAAACTAGCTCTTTTGTCTGATGTGTGTCAAAGAAAGGATGGTGGTGCATTCAAGTCATTAGATTAACAATGCATAAATATTAGTCTGAGTTAATGGAAGATTTGCATCTCTCCTGGCAGACACAGCTCCGAAACAAACAAACTAAAAACAAACAACAAAAAAACCTCCAGTAAAAGCAAACCTCTGCGTCTTTCAATCCAACACTGCAAAAATAGTTTCTATTAGTTGTGCAAGATTGTTTGAATTTACTTGCTGGTGCAGAGAATTTAATAATTTCAACTGCAAATGAGACTCAAAGCCAGCAGAGCATTGAGGAATATGGTGCACAGCATGCATATCAAATATTTGAAAATGCTCTGGCCTGGTTTTTCAACGTATTTTGAAGATGCAAACATTTCTCTAATGATTTACTCACTAATATTTTCCCACTGTATTAGAAACAAGACCATTTATAACACTTTTAAAAAAAACAAAAAACAAAAAACTCAGGGTCCATTTTTGCTGTATGTATCCTTCAGAGACATGAGTACAATGACTTACTATTCAAGAAACAACCTACTTTACTTCTCTCATTATGCATTTTATTTAGGCTAAATGAATGCTGCTGGTCATATTGTTACAGCACCTAATGGTCATAGACCATCTTTATCTGAAGGCATCTCTGTGACAAATACAAGAGTCATGAAAGAACAAAAAACAACAATTCACATGACTTACAAAAATACACTAAAATCATAGAAAAGATAAGTGCAAAGTCACACATCTTGCACACAAAGAGCACTGAAGGACATCTTGAAAAAAGATTTTATTCTCGGTGGGATGAGCTGTTTAGATAAAGATTTGGTGGAATCAAAATGGAAAATGTGTTTATAAAAATGAAATCACATTCACAGATGAAACACTGGATGCTGATGTGACCTCTCACTGCCCGCAGAATGCAGGCCTTTCAGCTGAAATTGTTTGTTTGTTTGTTTGTTTGTTTTTAAAACATACCTACTGCAGGATTATCATTTTCATTGGCACAGAGCCAACGGTGGGCACAGGTTGTTGCCTGTGTGATGCCTGTGCACAATGTTGTATTGTGCCACACACGGCGCATATATGAATCACTACATGCAGATTTGTGGTTTGAATATAACATTTTTTTCAGAGACATCTCTGAAGATAATTAATCAGAAATACAACTCTGTTTATTGACTGACGTTGTATTTAGTCTAAACTGGTTGTGTCGCACCATCAGCAACTGTGTAGCATATTGAAAAAGCAGAAATTCAAGTAGCATGTATCCCCAGTAGAAGTATTCTGCACTAAAAAAAAGCCCCCCAAAATATTATTTTGCTTTTATTTTGGCCACACCACTGATTTAATAATAATAATAATAATAAGGCTTAATTTTTAATAAAGTAATATCCTAAAATAGCTGAGCAACATACTAAGGTAAATAAGGCATATGTTGGGGACTACTTTCAGCAGTGGATTAATACACATTTGCCCTGACTGCAGGAGAGTGTGTGTAGAATTGACTGAGAACTGAAGTGTGTGCCATCACTGTAATGAAGGAGCAGGTCGCTGCAACAGTGCGATGTTTTTAATAGTGGAGGTCAAAATATCAATAGCTTCATAGGCAATGCTTATTAGTAGGATGAATTCATTGTTGTTTTTCAGGGGATTCGTTGACTGTGTAGCCAAAGATATTGCCTGCAGGGCTGAGTTAATTCCGCCTGCTTCTTGTTATTCTGAAATAATTCACTTCAACCAAATTTGATCAACTGAAGGAGATTGCAGGAAAACTTTGAATTGCAGTCGAAGGAGAAGCAAAATGATTTCACCAGTTGTTTTGGCTGTGCACCTCAGACTCAATTTTAAACCTGATTGCCTCCTCTTTATTCTCACTTGGACACCACAGCCTTTTCCATCCTTTACACTGAAGGTACCAAACCAACCAGGAATCTGTCATCTCAACACGACTCTCCCACCTCACCAACTACTCAACAATTCATTTCATGAGGCCGCACACGAACAGACAGAGCCTGGGAGTGTGCTGTGTCGCCTTTGAGAAGCGAGCTCATTAGAAGTCTGTCTCTGGTCAGATGGGTTGCCAGCACAGCAGTGACCATGGCGACACATGACTTGGCTGCCTGGTCGTTTGTTGTAGACATTGAAGCCTTTATAACTGAGGTGATGGCAAGTGTTACATAACGACACTGTGGAATAATCATCTGTCCATGTAATTTTCTCACCTCTTTCATAAGAGGTGAGAATTTCGTAACCCCTTCATAACTAGACGGGAACATTTGTATTGATGTGGTGCAACGAATCCAGTTTTTCTGTTTGTTTTGCTTGTCTGCCTCACATTTCGTAACATTTCCTTTTCAAACACCTGTTCCCTTTTCTCTGTTTCTCAAAAAGGTGCACCTTCTTTTTTCCTGCACGAATCAAGATTTTGTGTCATATGGCATCCTTTCAAAAAGCCCGCAGAGCTAAGTGGCTATGATGTCTTCATGTTTACAGCAGCACTGGCAGGAACACACACACTCCACTAGCTTTCGCCCAGGCTGACGCTAGAACAAAGCGCACATAGCTGGAGGAGGGCCACCATAGCAGAAAAAGAAAGAGAAAATGCTAAAAAACATGATGCAAGCCTCTCTGACCTACTGGGTCGCGCTGTGTGTATGTCTGTGTGTATACTGTTCATTTCGAAACTCTCCTTCGTTTGGCAAAAATGCCCAACTGCAACTGTTTCGTTTCTCTCCGGGCCACACACAAGCTGAGCAGTGGCATTTGTTGTGTGGGTGGAGGAGGATTTTTTTCCCCAGCTACTGTCAAGTATTGTCTGAGGGAGGGAGTACACATGAAACCGCAGTCTGAATATGATCAAATCAGGGTTTTAAGCAGTGGCATTTCACAATTTAGCTCCCTCTAGTCTGTGAAGTGACATATGAAGACCAGAGCATAATATCTGGGAAAATACTCTGGCCTTATCCTGCACTAAAGAAGCATTTCAGGGTTCAATTTGAGCCCATCACTTGATTAGCACAGGCTGATAATAGAGCCCAGCAGTGCTCTCCACAGAGCTCTCACCAAGCAGGGAGCAAGTGATGCAATCTCACAACCCTCTTGCTCGCCTGAAAGGAGAAAAATCATTTCACTATCCTGAATTCAGTTTGTCAATTTTCCACCTGACGGCCATTTCCACCCTCCATACATTCACACACATCCAACCAGCAACTGTGCTCTTGTGTAACCTTCCCCCCCAACCCTGTCAAGTGTATGAAACCAACCTCATAACACCCCGCCCCAACCCTCAAGAATTGCGCTTTCCACCTCGGAGAATATCATATGTAGACCTTTCAGCCGCTCACTAGTGAAGACAAATTGCTAGCTTGTTTGGGGGGGCTCCGGAGAGTGATTCATATTAATGGGTAGCTGGCAGTGGAGAGCAGGCTGCATATGCAAACTCCATTAGCAGGTTAGGCTGGAGTGTGTGACCTGGCATTGCCACCGTGAGCTGCACACACTGAAGGGTGGGCTGCAGAGAGGAGGCTGAGGAGGCTGTGTTTAGAAAGAGTCACAGGTGCATGGCAATGTGTCTATAGCGTGTGTGTGTGTGTGTGTGTGTGTGTGTGTGTGTGTGTGTTGTGTAGTTAGACTGGTATATCAATACATCAATATACCACATTGATGCTGATGTTTCATTGATGTTGGTGCATTCAGTCTAACATTATATTTATTGTAGAATTGGTTGGTCTCATACGTGCAAAGCCCTTGACCTGAACTGGTTGATAACATTTTTCCACACTAGTTTATTGAATTTGAAGCTTTGATTTCTTTGTTTCATGCTGCTTTGGAGGTTTTTCCCTATGGAGAAGAAAAAAGATCATTATTTTTCGCATAAAAACGATCATTATCCATTTAACACACAGTACACTGAAATTATAAAAACAGACTTTTTTCTTAAATCATTAGAAAGTTTCAAGAGTTTAAAGGTTTCAAGAATTGAATTCATTGTTTGACTGCCAGAGTGTTTTGAAGGCAGGGAGACACCATTTTTTAAAGGTTTCAGTTGACAATAACCAAAAAGGTGAAAGTCTAATCTAATGACACATGTAGTGTTAAGAAAGGTTGCTGAAACAAGAAGGTTTTATGCCCTTGGGAGCATAACTGTGCTTAATTTAAACTGTGGAAGTCTACCTATTTGATTGTGAGATTTCTGGTATGCAAAGGTTGAGAATAGACAGAGCAAGAGGAAATATTACTGGGTCACTAAATTCAGGGAATCAAATTAGGAGTCATCCTCTGAGGGCCATAGGTGTCCAAACCAAGTTACATGGTAATCTGTCCAATAGCTGTTGAGATGTCCTTCCCTGGACCAAAGATAGATCTCCATTCAGCCGCTCTACCACGATCAGGGCAAAATGATCAGTGGATCCGCTTTGTTTAATCTAACTAACGATTAACAACAACATGCCACATCTGAGTAATAACAGATGACAACGGAGATGGCTCCCAAGAGGAAGACACACACAGTATATACGTATGTTTTATAGTTACACATCACAGCTGCTCAATTAAGGAATGATGTTGTAAAATGTGCAAGTGAACACTTTCAACTCCCATGTTAAATAACAGGTTGTTCAAAGGTAATATTCAATAAATATTTTCAGATTTAATCTGAAGCGTTAATGCCGTTGGCTTGCTTTCTACTCCGCCATTTAATTTTCATTTCAAAGCTGTAAACATATGAACTTCATAGTTATTACAGAATTGAAATTAACTTGTGAAAAATCAGGTGTGAATGTCAGCAGGCATTTTTCCGACGTGTCAGATTCATTTAATCAATATTTCACATCTTTCTGCTGCTCATCTCATTGTCAGGCTGGTGCTACAGTGCAGGTTGTGAGCATTAATTAACCTGCCACTCAGAACTGAAGTGTTTCTGCCTTCTCAGCTGACAAAACACAAATCTCAATTGAATCTTTAAGTTACTTTACAATTGCAGAAAGCTTAACTTAAATAGATGCCATAAGCAAACTCGATACAGCAGTCGACAAAATGCTGTCAAACCCCAACCCTGTGTTTACATGTTAGTAGTATAATGTCTGTTTAGATGCATGATCTGCCACCATCAGGTACATTTGTCACTTTATTTCAGTGGCTAGCTCCACCAATGTCAAGCCTACGCACAACATGAATAATGAGCACAGCCATTACCAGCTTTCAGAAACCCACGTTGTCACACTGAACGCTCCTATGTAATGTGATTATGTACACATGAAGACAGAGGCACTCACAATTAAAACTCCCTCTCTGCACTCTGTTCCTCGCTGAACTTGCACACAGATGTGGACAGACAGAGCTTGGCCAGTGGCCGACTGGCAGCCTGGCCCTCCAGCCCTCCTCCCTCCACCCTCCTCTCCGCACTTCAGCCTGATCAATCCTCTTTATAGATTTCTCATTCTCATTTATCCTCTCGAATGTGCTTTCCTCCCATTTCAGGTCTTACAACAAATACCTCTGGATACCTCCTCTCTTCTGCTGCCAAACCCTCCCTGTCCCTGCCCCCTCAAAAAACACCACCATCACTTGTGATTAACTTCTGCAATAAAACTCTGCTCAGCAACAGCTAATTGAGAATACACAGTGGAACACGCGATCTGCATTTTTGTAAATGTATATGTACTAACAGCAAAACACTAACCTAAGTGTGCTGTCAGGGTGGATTACAGCACGGTGGGAATGCGTGCGTGAAATCTGACGCAGCTGCCCAGGGCTGCTGGATGGGAGGAGGAGGCGTAGGAGGGGGGGTGGGATAACAAGGAAGCAAGTGAGGGAGATAAAAGAGAGTTAGAGTGAAAATCAACAGACCCAGTCACAGGTTGACCTTTGGCCTTGTGTACCTGACGATGATCAGCAGTCTCTCCTGCTCAGTCCGTCCTGTCATCCCTTGCTGACATCGACATGCTGTATTGTGCTGTTTCACTCGCTCTGTCTCTGTGAGTTACATCCCCTCTGCTTCTTTCTTCAGTCTCTTTATTTTGATCTTCACACCTTAGGCGGATAGGTGTGTATTTGCTGCTGTTTGAATAGATTTGTTTGAGGGTAGACACATTACAATCCTGTCATATCTTGGTCACATTTCTTTACATTTCATCTAATTTCAGGTAAGATGTGTTGGTCTTTAAATCCAGTGTCCGTGCTATATATAACTGTCCGGGTTATATATACATTAAAGGAAGCCTACGTCCATTTTGCTGGATGGGAATGGTAATAATGGTAAATTCAAAGACAGGCTGCAGCACGAGCACAAAGTCATGAGGTCAGCCAGTTGACTCAGTCTGACATACACTAGCCTAACATTAGCCAGCTACCAGACCACATAGGGTTGCAACCGACTGAGCAATGGTGGATTTTATCGTTCAGGAATTTAAATTTCTAATGTTATTATTTCCAAAGTCCTGCTTTAATATTTCTGACTATTGTTGAGGCTGACTCTCACTCCACTGTGAACCTTTTCCCTGGTCAATATTTTGCACATTCTTGAATAAGCTTTCATTTTTAAAACCGGATTATACATATTTTTCTAATAGTTTGGAATATTTTTCTTATTCTATCGTTAATTTTTTATGCTTGCTTCTTGACTTGCAGTACTTGCTGTTATTATTTTTATCTCTTACTGTTTGTTATGCACCAAAACACCAAGAAAAGGTCCTTGTATGTGAAAACCTACTTGTGTGATGGTTGTACAAACAGGCTAACAGATGAGCAAGAGGAAAGACCCTAATGCAGATGCTTGAGGCAGGGCTGGAGCAGTTCAATGATTTCAATGCATAAAACACAGAAGTACACAGGCTTACAGGAATAAGGCAGACAAGGGTCAAAAGCGGATAAGGCAGTCCAAACAGGCAAGCAAATCCAACAGGGAGCCAAGCCAAGAATCAAAAAATCCAAAAACACCACAAGCTCACAAGCACTGAACAGTAAGAAAAGAGCTGGCATGCTCCTCACACTGCACCACCGCAGACACCAGGAAAGCACCAGGGAGGGAAGGCTAATGAGGGACAGGTGAAACTAATCAACAATCACAAAGGCGGAACCTTCAACATAAAACAGGAACTGGGGATTCATAGGCAGCCTCAGGGCCGAGTCAACCTCAAAGGTCTGCTCTACTAAGCCCTTGGCAATATTATATGTGTGATTGTGGTTTTAAATGGAGGAACTGCCACAGTTTAAAGAGTCTATTATCAATATTTGTATATTTACAATGGATCATGTGACCAATGTGAAACAGGCCGGTCATGGATCTTATCACCTGACTCTGCAGGTCCTCTCATATTGACTTTCAGCTCATTGTTTTGGTTTTCTGGACGGCAGCTTTGGTCACACCAGGCAGAGGTAGATTATAAAAGAAAGTCAGATTTCTGCATCTTACACAAGACAGTTCCAATATAAACTGTTCACAATCATGACTCCAGGTGAGGACAGGTGGCACAGTATCACAAATGAAACTCCATTCACCTCATTTTATTGTGGAAAATTTCAGATTTCTCAAAACACGGACAAAAAAGATTGTCTGCATGCCTGGATACTACTCGAAGTACCGTGATGTCATGTGGTTTCATGCGGTGACATAACACGTTAAGTCAAGCAAACACTGGTTCCAGAAGGAAACAGAACACTCGAGCTAAAATGTAAAAAAGCTGAACTTGTGTGGTGCCAATGCCTGAGCACAAACATTCATACAAATACTAGTGGAGACAGGGTTGAGAGACAAACCTGGGGAAAAAAACAGAACAGAGGACCCTGTTTCCATTAGGCATTAAATTGCATAGTGTTACGACTAGCGTCGTGTTTTGGGATTTGTCTCTTTGCTCCCTGCTCTCCGTGTGTCCTTTTTGTTTTTAATGCTAATTAGCCTGTGCCATTGCCCGGCGGTGATTGGAGGAGCGTACCTGTCCTCGTTCCTGATTGGTCGCGCCAGGGTCTCACCGGATATATAAAGAGCCAAGATGGCGGCCATTGGTGGGCAGCAGGCAGAGGACCTCATCTCCCTCATCTCCCTCATCTCCCAAATCTCCCAAATCTCCCAAATCTCCCAAATCTCCCAAATCTCCCAACAGACCACATATTATTTTGTTAATGTTTGGAGTAGCTTTTGTTGAGAAGTAGGGTGGGACTGCCAGTTTGGTTGATAGTGTTTTCTCCTGTTTAGTTAGTTAGGAAGGTAAGGTTTTGTTATTTGTTTTTCTATAATTTATTAGTTTAGTTATTTATTTTTTAGATATGATCGTTTTGTTTGTTATTTTGGCATTAGTCCCTCCTGAAGTTTGACTCAGCATATTATTTACCATCCTTTAGTTCTTGTAAATAAAATCTATCATTTCTTTATTCGTTCAACCATTTGTCCATGTGGATCCTTGGGTCTTGGGGAAGATGGGGCCTTTTTCATGTTGTGTCTCAGACACCCCTGGACTGGGCATAACAATAGTGTTAAATTACCATGTGGTATAGTCTGAACCATACAGCGACAGTGAGACCTGTATCCATGGTGACTCAGCTGCTGACCACGCCAGCAGTTTTTGACACACAGAGGTACTTCCTTTCTAATCCGTATTATAATACCATGTTAAAATCCGCAAGACCCAGTTGACCCTTGCATCAACTGATAAGATGTGATGGCTTTGTCTTCTTGTGTTTTGTCTCACCGCTGAATCAAATAAGCGTTAATCACAGAGCGCTGCCTCCGTCAGCACTGCAGCACTGGCAGCTCTGAGGCATTGGATGCGTGTTGCACAGCGAGAGGAGCCGACAGAAGACCAGATGACACCATATTGAAGGTTTTAAAAATGTACCACGTTTTGTATTCGTTTACATCTCTCACAAAGTCAGGGAGAGGTCATAGACTGTTGTCAGCTACTATTATTTTTCTCTGCACTGAAGCCTAAAACGTCTGATCTCCTGTTTGAGCTTTAATCAACTGCTCGTATTCATATTTGAATCCACATTTTTGTCAGCATTAGTCTGATGAAGTACAGCAGATGTTTAGGGTAAAACCTCTGATAATTGCCCACGCAGATTTGTTTGATCGTCAGGCGAATCAACATTGAATCAGATGGGACAGAAAACTGCTGCTGAACTGTTTGCTGTTGGTTAAAATGATCAAGCGTGCCGCACTTGTGGTCGCACCCCAAGTGGTGTCACAGCAGATGTTTTCTTTCACAATCTTATTATTGTTTACTGTTTATTGCTTATATGATCCCCATTAGCAATAGGTTCTAGTCCTCCCGGGGTCCATAGATACACAGGGAATATGAAATACAGCAAAAATAACAGAGAAGAAGAACGATACAAATACACTGAATTGGTCCAGATGATAACTAAGTTACATTACGTCTAACATTGCCTCAAATACATGATATTTCCTTTACATTTCAGGCTTTTTGTGTCAGCAATGTGTTTGATGTGAGTTGATAACAGGCTCAAATATGAAGAGATTCTGTACAGAGTAGTGTCAAATTATTTATCTTAGGTTTGGGAGATACTGTCTTTGAGCCTGCTTAGTATTCGGATGGTGATTCTGGCTGATGTATTTAAGATGGTCAGAGAAGAATTCAGGTTTTCCTGGTAAAACATCCTGTTAAAAAGCAGAATACTAAGATACAAGTTTGGGTTTGGATAGTTTGGTTTGCAATTAGAAGCTTTTATATATCTTTCTTATTGGCTGCAGACCAAACAACCGAGAAATATGACAATAATATGAATCGAATGATGCTTGATTTTCTCATGATTTTCGACGCAGGAATGTCAGAGTGCAAGAGGGATGAAATGCAATGAAGAAGTGATTTCCAGAAGTTTGGTTTGGTTTCAGCGTGAGGCCAGAAACAGAGCATTTTTGAAAGTTTCAACCTACAGAGAACAGCTCAGCTTCAGTTTTCCAGCCTTTGTACCCTTTGAAACCTGGGAGCTGACCTGCTCTTCAACAGAAGTGTGCTGCTTCCTGCCCTGGGCTGTGACTTCACATAACACTATCAGCTGCTGGGGAGGTTATCCATGCTGAAAAAGCAGGCGTGATGCTGTTAAGTGCATATGGCGTATATTAATGTCATGTCTTGAAAATTACCGTGACCGTCTTGATGCGACCGCTGCCCCTGGTGCAGGTCCAGCCGGATCGGTTGAACAGGAGGCTGCAGACCTCCCCCTCCAGGCAGGGAGTCATCTCACACCACTGACGGCTCCGCACGATTCGTGCTGTGAGGGCGAAAGACAAGAGGGCAAAGAGGCAAATTAGACTGACAGATCCAGAGACCCAGTGAGAGGCTTCAAAATGTCAACTTTTCCTGGAACAAGCAACTAAACTATCTTTTTTATGCTTACCAAACAGGAAAGCATCTTCATATGTTGATGTGTCTACAAGCTTGTAGTATTTTAATTAGGTTCTTGTTGAACCACTATGTCTGAATTGCCTGTGGTAGTAACCTTTACAGACCAGCTGGCAGTCCATAAATTACTCTTCTGCTAAAGCTAGCTTTCACTGCAGCTGCATAGAAAGATTGCTCATTCCTTCTGACATTTTGTCACATTTAGCTTTGCTCTTGAAAGGGTTCTTTAGATTAATCTAGCTAAAAAGTTTTAGGTAAAAAGATGTTGTACCATTATACATCACAATATTGTTAGATGTATTTTCTTCTTGAAACTACCCTGAACAATTTCTTCTCAAACTTGCACTCGGTGGACAATATACCACTTTTCCCACAGTTTCTCTGGGAGATACTTATGTGCTTTGATTCTGCTGTTTGATCTTTTCACCATCAAGGCCACATACAGTACTATGTACATTATATTGCAGGAATCTTGAGCATTTCTTTGGCCACTCGAAGTGAACAGAGCTACATACATAGCAGGAATAGCAGGAATAACAGGAGCACACGTTCGTAGTTGGTTTGCAGCGATGGCTGAAAAAGCCATAGCCACCTTTTCCAAGTTCAGAAGAACTTTTCTACAAAAGCTCTGCATGTAAAGGAGGAAAATCATAGACACTTGCAAAACAACTGTAGTGCTGTAATTGGGACTGCACTGAATTTGTGGAGCTATAATGATGATATGAAATGTTCCATTTTTGGCTAAAATCTAGGATGATAACGCTTTAATATTTTCACTCCTGTATGCATTCTCAACTCAAGAAGAAACTGTGTGCTGTTACACAAACTAATGCAGTGTGATTAATTAGAGGGTGTCTTTTGGAGACTTTAATGTCTGCAGGGAGTCTGTGCTGAATGTTTGTTTTTATACTTATTTTTTGGGGCACTTTTGTACCTTTTTTAAATTAAACAGCGACACTAGAGAGATGACAGGAAATGACAGGCAAGACAGAGAGAGATGGGGAACAAAATGCAACAAAGGTCCCTGATCGAATGCAAAACGGGGACATTGCTGTTCACGGCCCATTGATGCTGGATTTTAAAAATATTTCTATTTCAGGTTTGGACGTGAACACAGGTGTCAAGGGGCAAATATATTAATTTGGGTGTACATGTCAGCTGGGACAGCCTCCAGCCTCCTGTGACCCTCAAGGATAAGCAGGTATAGCTAATGGTTGGATGAATTTTGGACTTTATACAGTTGCAAAGCTACACTGGGCAAAATAAACTGCTGTCAGGCCAAAGACAACTAACCTAAGTGCCATTTTCCTTGTTTTGTATTTGGATGGAGACACTGTAGATGGATATGATATAAACATGTTAACAATATTGTTTAATCTCGTGCACTGTTAATTCATGTGCACAAATCATCAATACAATAGCACAAATTAGCAATATTTCAATCCCTAGATTAGAGGGAGTGGAATACAGATTAGAAAGACAATAAAAAGCCAACGCGCTTCAATCTTCTTAAAGTTATTTGTCAGCAGCAGACGTCAGGCTGATAGAGTGAAAGCCAGTGATGCTCTCATTCTCCCTCTGCAGTCTGTCTGCATGACATTGAATTAGCATTCGCCTGTAGTCGACGCTGATAAGCACTGATTGTTCTTTACACAGTGTGCTAAAGCAACACTGAAAGGTTATCAGCTCTCTGCGGACCTGGCCGGGGCCGCTGCTCTTGCCTACCCACGATCCCCCTGGGGCAGCACATTGTGGAACGAGGTAACATGGTCGGCAAATTGAAAGAGAGGAACTACAATTCGTTGAATGTCCACAGGAGAGCTGAAGGCAGAACAGAGAGGGAGTGTGAGAGAGGGAGAGTAAGGAGGTGTGGAAAGGGAGGCCTTGTGACATTTTGCTGTGAGGTATTCCTGGTCCAGGCCTTGTTAACAGTCTGAAATTGGTCTTTGGAGTGTCAGACCCTCTGTAATAAAGATCTGTCATCTTGTGGTGTTTATCAAACCGGGTGAACACCCTTATATATGTAACCACACACATACGCACATACAAAATTACCGCTGTGTAGATATAAAGCAATTCTCCCTCTGCAAATAATAGATATTGTTGACTCAATGCAAGAAGAGCTGTGTTTTTTTAGTCTGCCCTCACATTGTAGTCAGGCAGCTAGGCGACACAGCAGTGGAACAAAACAATCCAGAAACCTGTCATCTCATTGAACCGAACAAGCTTAAGAAAATATTAAAGCTTCGCAACTCCAATCTGAGACAGAGTGGTCATTTCAGCTTCACCCTGAGCAGAGATTCCTCAGTGAGCAGGGGAAAATCTAAAGTGACCTTCCTCCTGACACAGCAACATGCCGTGGTGAATTTTCATTTTCACAGCCATCCGTCAGGCGCAACAAAGCGTAGATTTATCAGTCAGTTGCAGATGTAGTTTTGAGTACATTACAGGGCCAGCAAAAACTCAATTTCCAGGGCACGGAATAAAAGCTGAGCTGGCAAAGCGGCAGGAGTGCTGACTAACCGTGGAGTGCATCAGCCCAGCCAGCCCAGAGTCGCGGAGGTTGGCTAAAATAAATGCATTTTTCAGCTGCTGCCACAGTATCCAGGCACTCGATAGCTTGCCCTTGTTACTTTTTCAATGCCATCCATGACAGTGTGACTTGATCTATGATGACTTGATGAGTTTCCTGGTGCCGTGAGCCCTGGAGTCGTTGCACAGCGTTGGTTGGGATTAGAGCATCTCTGTGATAACTTCATCAGCAACGACATCATGAATAAAACAAGCAGCAACAAAATGGCACCACTGCAGTTTGGCTTCAGCCTGTCTCTATCCATCAAACCTATCTGTCCAATATGCTGGCAAACGCAATTGTAGACGCATTAAAAAGCTTATATGGCACAACCGCCCACACACGCGTCAACAGTATCCTGAGCAGACTTTAAGTGTCTGAGCTGAAGCTGTCCGAAAATATCCGCTTTATGATGCTGTTATATTTCATTTTAAAGTATCTTTTACATGCTGCTATTATAATAAACCTGGCTTGTTGGATCACTCATCTGGTGCAAATGGCTGAGAATAACTGTGTCTACCTGGACATTATGGTTTTATTATGATAGGTATCTGTTGTGTTCATGTTTTCCTGTTTGTGGTGGTGGCAGTGTGCAGCAGCAGCAGCAGAGGTGAAACAGCTGGCTGTGGTGGTGGAAAGAGAGAGAGAGAGAGAGAGAGAGAGAGAGAGAGAGAGAGAGAGAGAGTCTGTCTGTCTGGCTGACACCTGGGTGGCCCGTCCTGTTGCCGTCACTGTCTGAGTCCCACCCGGGGACCGAGGACGTCGGGCCAGGCTTGTCAGCTGCCAGGGTCCCTGTTGGGGTATGGCTCTGGACCTCCAACTAGATCACATGTAAGACCATCTGTCCCCCCCGTGCACAGTGCCAAGCCCTGCCCTGCCCAGCACAACACGGCACTGCCAGACGAGACTCAGAGCAGGGCAGGAGGCACAACAGTGAGTCCTGAACCAGACGCACTGTTATTCTGATGAAATCCTTTCTCTGCAGAAGTAAAAAATAACATCAAATTTTTACTAAAGCCACAGGCAGCTCATTTAAAATGTATTTAGATGGGTACAAGAAACTAAAAGACACAGTTTTACTGATAGTTTCTCAAATGCTAAAAGGAAAAACACCAAGAGTGTGTTCACTGCATTGACAAGACGGCATAAAAGAAAGTGTCAATCACCAAAACAATAAATTGTGCATCTCTTTGGCTAATTTAATTAAAAAAAAAAAAAAAAAGGCTAACTAGCTTAGCTGGGCACCAAAACAGTGTAACAGGTTTTCACAGGCTTTCAGGCTGATGTTAATGAAGCTTTAATCATGGATCAATTTGTAGTGGCCAGATTTTCAGCCCTCTGTCCTCTACGCAGCGCAACCTGCTACCACAGGCCTGATGGGCTTTCAGTTCTAATTATGCCAACACAAAAACACATTTTAAACATGGCCAAGCTGCAAATGACTCCATACTCCATAATAAACTGTGTTTTGTTGACCAAGCTGTTGCTGTGAATTACTGGGATTTTTTTGTTGCTTTTCGTTTTTTTCATAATGGCTTTGCTTTTTTATATTTCTGGTTGGTAACGTTTGTGGCAGGAAGTAAGATCACAAATGACGGACGGGAATCAGGAACATTCTAAATATAAACTGATTCTCCAGCGTTACATCTGTGGGTGTCATTCAGTCATACAGTAATAAGGTTTACTGGCAATCATACTGGCAAGATATCTGCAAATGTTTCTTCTGAGAAAATACCAAACTGTTGCCACGAACACATTCACTACCAGATATATTGATTTTTCTTATATTTCAAATTAATTTGTATCTTTCCAGCATTTTGAGGCTAGAAAGCACTTTCACTGAAATTTTAGGCTCCACTGATTTGAAAATTGAGAGGCTATTTAGAAGTGTAAGACTGGCGAGGCATTTGAGATGTAAAAGGAGCATGCTGTAAATGTTTATATAAAAGCCGGTATTTAAATAATGACTGATCACGAATTATCTCCAGTAGTTTTTCCTTTTCACTTGTTCGTAATTACTATCGATGCAACTCCACCCTGTGTGTTTTACAAATTAAAAGACAGAGATTATGCCATTTGAGCTGTGGAAATTATTTTGTTGTGGAACATCTGGGCTGGATTCAGTCTTTTGAAAATGCTTCAATAAAAATACATAGAGAAAAAACACTGCAGGTAATTAGTGAAAGAAGACAGTATTTCTGTTACAGGAGGGGAACTCAAAAATTAGCATGACGTGTCTGTGCTGTACAGAATTCATGCTTTGAAATGTATATTAAACAGCACTTTAAAATAGGAGGAGATCACAAAAATGGAAAATATGACAGATATGATTCTTTTAAAAAAAGGTCTCCAATATAAGCTTGTTTCAAATAAAGGCCTGGTTCTCTCTGCAGCTGAGGTAAGTAACAATTGTAACAAATCTTCTCAATTGTGTCCGCATTTTAATTTTGAAGAAATCTTTCCTTTCTAAATCTTTCATTTAGTGTCAATAATCATTGCAGAGTGTGAAAGCAGCAGCTGGCAGCCAGCATAAAAACAGCCTGCAGACTCTTATCATGGTGGCCATCGGGCTTCATACGATTACAGTGTGATGTGGTGGCATGGCAACAACGGGCCAAGCAGAGTAAGGGAGAGGGAGCGGGAGGGAGTCGGGGAGCAGATTAGAGTGAGAGCAGGGAGACAAGCAAGGAAAAGCACATAATCCTCCTGTGTACAGTGTGCAGACTAAACCATCACAACAGTGACACACAGCAGCACAGAAAGAGGGCAAAAAAGCTTGAAAGATGTCCCGAAAAAAGGCTAACAAAGAAGTTATTTTGTAGTAAAAAAAAACACACTGCACATGTCGCATAGCGAGAAGTTGTTCAGTGAATTACAATGTATAAGGAATAACAGAGTAAACACGTCAAACTGCACGAACGATGCAGCCGCCATCTGGGCCAATCAGCTGATAAGTTCTTAGATAGCTCAAATATAATAAACTTCACTCACTGCGAGGCTTAGGTAAGCTTGTTGGTATATCATTATGGAAGAGGGAATACTAGCAGGATGGCAAGGGAGATAAAAATATTTGTCCATTTGTCCCCTTTAAGCTGCCAGGTGCAGACTATTTTAAATTTGAAAATATCTCAAAGGCTACACCATCCGTAACCTTGGACTATAGCTTCTATTCTTTACAGGAAACAGCAATGAGAACTATAACTTTGCCTCCTCTACAGTCTCACCTCACTGCAAAGTTGGCATGGTCAAACATCGAACAGTGTATAGTACATGATCAGTATAAAAAGCAGCATTAGCGCCACTCTGTTCACAGAAAACAATGCTGATGATCACGTGCATTAGCCTCTGTTCCTTGCTACCAGGGCGGGATTCAAAATGGTGGAAAATCCAATATGACATAAACTGATGGTCTTTGAAGTAAGTTTGCAATGCAAGAACCCCTGTGTGCACTAATTCAGCATTAGTCAAACCTGCAGGGTGCGAGAGGATGTTTATTAAAGTTTCACTTCTGATTCGTAATCCCCCTACCACCAACATGCCAATCACTATAACTGGCAGTAAGAAAGCTTGAACACAGTGTTGCGATGTGTCATTTCTATGAGTTTCATTAAAAATCCAGCCAGCTGCACCTGAGATATATTGCACGTGACAGATGAACAAACAGGCACATGAACAGGCAGATCCACTACCACCCACTCATTTAATTTAGAATTCAGAAAGGTCAGGCAGGGGCAGCAGCTGAGGGCAAAATAAATGCTGTGTTCCAAATCACATCATTAATAATATAAAGTATACATACCAACCTTCACAGTACACTGTTTTTGCAGGAAGTATACAAGCCATTTATGTACTTTACTGCTTTGAGCAGGAAATGATATAAGACAATGAATGATGTCAGTCGATCTGTGACTTTGGAACACTATTGCCAAAGACAAAGTAAAATGTTCACGCAAACACGAAGGTGAGAGAGATAGAACTTTCATTCTCTTACAGGTGAAAAGATAAATTCAGGAGCACTGAAACATTGCCCCTCAGTCCAGTGCATTGCTGCTACAGTCTTACTTGTTCTGGTATAACCTGTAGCTTATAGTGGCTAATGTTAGCTATCGTTAGCAAAGATTTCAATATCACTGTGTAGCTGACATGACTCAGTTTGCTGACCTTGTGACTCTTCTCTGCTTGTGGCCTTCCAGCACTACAGTACAGTTTAACAGTTGTAGTTTACTTTACTTGCTTTATACTTGATTTTTTTCATTTTTTGAAATGCTTCTGGAGCTGTGTGGACATCATCCAAAATGTTTTTTTTTTTCCTTTTGGATATATATTGTGGGACAAGGTCTGCCAACACCACAAGCAATTTAGTATTCATACAGGCTGTTTGAAGCATACTTAATTGTGTCAGTTTCCAGTGTGAAGACACCAAATTATGCAGTATGTATGTACTGTATGTGGTAAAAAAAAAAACTAGGACACAAGTCTTGAACGCTGTCCATGGTGCTGATTCTGGATCTGTCTTGGGTATTCTTTAACATGCTGTCAGGCCACTACCATGGCAGTAAAGGGTGCCTTAGCTGATCAGCATCATCATCCTGTCTCGGCTTTTAAGCCTACTACATACTGTATGTCTTACTGATGTGCTGTTTGCTGAACCTTGGAGACGCCATGCCAAGACGGTCCTGTCAAATTTAGGAAGGTGAATTAATGCGTATAAGTTTGGTTGCCTAATATGCATTAAGTTCAGTTATTTATGTGTTTGCTTCTAATTCTCTGCACTTAGGTCCTATTTAGCAATGTTACAATTACAGTATCTCTCAGTGATTTCACATCCAAAAAAAGACCTGACATCAATATCAACCTGATATTGAACAGATTGTAAACATTTTATTCTCTCTGGCATTGCTTCACCTGTGAATCACAACTTGATTATTCCCAAAAAATACAACATCACTTTCCAAAATTAGCTCACTGTCTCTGGATGCAGCCTCCTAAAAACTTATAGAAATCATGCTGACACTGACCACTTTTTGGATTCTTTTTTTTTTTTTTTTTTTTTGGCCATTTTAGATAGTGGTAGTGTAGATACAACCAGGAAACACAGGGAGAAAGAGAGAGACACAGCATGCTGAAAATCAACCAGGGATGTTGTGTGTGTCTGGCACTAGAATTCTCTGAATTCTTGATTACAGAAATGGTGTGCAATACTTGGATTTCCTCTGTTTCTGGCAGTCAGAGTCTGCTGAGAGTATATCTCAGAGTATATCTGTTTTTATGTGTGTTGATAGGGGGCCAAACATCAGAGTGAATGTAAAGTTTAGGGTGTGGAGTACAAGGCAACAAACTATATACTGCTATATATGATGAACTTACTCTTGAAAACCTGAAAAGCAAACCTGGTTTTGAGTCGGCGAATGATCAGACTACAATAGTTAATATAAACACTGAACAGCCCAGAGTCAGCCGGTGATGGTTCCACTTTCATTGAGGGTAACTATTCCATCACTACACATTTCAAAAAGGCAGTGATCCACCCCTCCTGCTGCTGTGAGTTATATTAAATTGACCCAGAGGACAGTGAGCCCTTGCTGCGTTAATAACTGCTCAGTGAAAAGTACACTGAAGCCTCAGTGAGAGATACAAACGAATAAACATGTTTATAAGCCAGTAAATTAATTTATGTATTTAGAAGGGTAAAGGGGCATTTATAGGAATTCACACCAAAAGCGAATGTAACTTAAACTCTGAGTTAAAGGTCAGAGAGGATATCTGAACAGTTTCAGCATTAGATGCATTGCATTCTCAGGCAATATGCAGAAACTCCACTTTAAAGCCTTGTGACGACAGACACTACTTCAGCTGCCAGCAGAAAGCCTTTAAACGAGCCTATGAGCAACAGGTTTCACCTTTAATGCACTGGCTATTAATGGAGTGCAGGGTGTGGTGCGGCAGGAAGCCAGCAATAATCAATTTCCTGCTGCTGTAATCATAGTTCTCTGTGAGTTAATTAGCATCTGTTGACTGTTACGGAGAGGTGTCTGCAGAGAGGGAGAGGTGGTTGAAGTCTGTGTGTGTGTGGGTAGCGTGACACAGGCTGTGGGACTGCGGTCTCATGTCAGGGCTATTAGATTAAGGCTAACATGAGTCACTGCGCGATAGATTTAATGGTACCTCTGATGCACGCGATTGTGATATTGTGCGATCCAATCAGCACAGCAGATGGACTGTGTCACACCCCCGACCCAGTCCTCTCATCTGTCTTATCACCTTCCTCTAGATACTGTCTAATAACACAGGGCTTTAAAGTATAAAAATCTTATCTACAAAGCGGATGAACGCCACACATTTTCCATTACAAGTGATTTTTTTCCAGCTGGAGCACATGAAGAACACCAGAGGGGAGGAAAATTCAACATAATACAGAGTGAAGACATCGAAAGAGGCACAAAGTGATTATTAACTTGCTCATGTCATACTGGCTCATTGGAGGAGGTCTGATGCAGACAACCAATCGCATAGTTAGGAGTCAAACAGTCTAAGTGGCATCAAAAAGGTACACAAAGTGATTATTGATTGGCTGGTTAAACAACCAACCTGCTGTACATTTTGTTCTATAGGAGCTTTTTTAGGATGGAATTGGGTGATATGGCCTTAAATTAGGGTACTTTTTTAGGGACAATATTCAAGATAATATGATAAATTCTGACAAATACTTCATTACTACTTTTACTACTTATTTATTACATCATTAAGGCAACTAGCCAATGATTCAGCTTGATTGTAGCTGATGATTTCTAGCTCTTGTCTTCTGTGTGAGATGTGCAATAAGTTTGCTGTGTTGACACCTTTTGTAGATCTAACCTTTAATGACCAAATCACTGCCACAGTATTCAACTGGCTCCATTCTTTGAAACTAATTCCTCCATAGCAGAGTCTTTAGCAACTTCACTTTCACTTTCAGCCATGCTTGTTGCCACTGTGTGCAGTCCTGAAACAAAATGCATCAACACATCACACGCATCACAAATAACATTTGACAATTTTTTTTACCCAACCGCACTGTAACACCAGAGAGATAAGAACAAGAGATTAAAAAAGAAAGAGGTCCAGCTAGCATAGACCTTTTTCACAATGCTGTGACATTCAAATATGAAAAGGTGTGATTAATGAAGCAAAGCGTTAGTTCAGGGAGAACACTGAAGCCGCAATTCTGTTGGCTGATTGGCACCATTTTGCAGTATGCTTTACAATGATGAGCTCATTCACAGCTGTGTACCCAGTAACATCCAATCATATTATACATATATCATGTAGGTGTACAGTGCAGACATAATAACCTGACACTTATCACTGTTGCACCCAATCGCGCTTATGCCAATGACATTTGCTGCTGCGGCTCCCTCCACCACCCCAACCTCCTCCTCATATGGTATTTGTCATGTTGTTGATTTAAATAAGATTTATTTTTCATGGATGTGTTTATTAACAGGGACTAGGGGACTATAAATTATAAATTCTTTGATGACTGAAAAAACATTAATAATGACCACATTGCATTCCAGATGTTCCAGATGTAGGGCTCTGACATTGTGCATGCCGGTTCACTGGGAAGGGACACATAATAGAACAATTCTATCATTGATGTTTAGTTACATCTGTGCTTTTTCATTAGGATTTTTCATGGTGTTCCTGTTCTGTTTTTGCTAATCTTATTTTTAGATGAGAAAGCTGACACCGCTCTCAAATCTGACTGTTAAATATGAAGCTAATGCAAACAGTTATCTTAGCTTAGCTTAGCATAATGACTAGAAACAGAGGGGTACAGCGAGCCTGGCTCTGTCCAGTGGTAATGAAATCTGCATACAAGCACCTCTAAAGCTCAGTATTTACATGTTATGTCTCATTTGTTTAGTTCATCTAAAAACTGAAATGTAAAAAACTGGTCCCAGCCAGTTACCAATGTTTATGCTAAGCTATGATAGGCTAACCGGCTGCCCGCTGTAGCTTCGTATCCACTAAAAAGATTTGAGAGTGGAATTGATCTTCTTATCTAACTTGCCAACAAAGCAAATAAGTATATTTCCCCAAATGCCAATCCTCATTTAACTAACACAAGTAAGAAGAATACAACTTCACACTACATCACCAACTTTATAATCATCAAAATAAAGGCATGAATCAAGCATTCATCTGGTGTTCATTTGGTGCAAATCAAAGGCCAATCATGTTTCAACCAAATAAATGAGAATGAGAGTAATTCTTGTAGAAAAACAACACTGCTGTGCAACTAATGAATTGGTCTAAGGCAGAAATTCATGCAATGGTCCCCGTACAGACACATATTAGAGGCTTCTGACTCACTGCCAGAATGTTGTAGTAATAAATGATATGGTCACTACAGGTGATAAAGGTGCCCGCGACGGGAATAGTAATAGTTGTACTGTCAATAAATGGGTTAACTTCCAGAGAATTAAATTACAGAAACATTAAACTGTTTCTAACGGATCATCTGGGGAACATTTTCATTAAATCAGCATTAATTTATCCACAGACTGAAGCACTACTGTGCTACACATTCATACATTTGGGTTGGTTGGGTCAGCAGTGGTCACCCGCTTCCCTGACCATTTCGCCTGTGGTTTTAACTCACTCCGACGAAATCTGTAAAATATGCCCTCCTCTGGGCTAGAAAGGTCATTCAACCCACCATCTACGCATGCCGGCCTGGCCCTGGTGGTCCCGGCGATCTGGCCTCTTCGGCAGGCACAGCGGGCCGTCTGCCTAGCGATGGTCCGTCTGGGAACGCTGCTGTCTCTGTTGAGCATCACTATCTCACAGGTTCCCACCGCCAACTGGCCTGCCAAACACAACAGCGAGGAACAAAGTACATCACATTAGCATAATGAGACTGTAACAAACATATTACAGAGGAGCAACTGGTGTTCAAAGGTACAAACAACAGGCCGCCTGCATGCAGGCCGCTTGTTTTTGGTCAGCGTGGCTCTGTAAAGTTTCATACTCTCATTTAAAGTCTCAAATAGAAAAATGAAAAACTGATTTCAGTGCTTTAAAAGCAGCAGGCTAGAATGCTTCTTCAGATGTAGTACAGCATGGCTGGCTGCTCTGTTGATAAAAGTGTCTTACAGTGATCATGCGGAAAACCCTCCGAGAAGCTGTTAAAAGGACATTTTCTATTTGACTGGTCGTAACAGCAAAGCCTGAAGATATGAAACGAAATGAAATGAAGAAATAACATACTGCCTGGTTTGTTCTTGTTAGCATGTTAGGAGTAAAATCCAAAGTGTTTTTCTGATTGGGAGCATGAATGTGCTCAGTGAATTTCATAGTAAGCAGCCCCTTACATTATGACACAGACTGTCCTCAACAGAAGAACAACAGCAGGGGTCATTTATTCAAATGCCTAAAACAACCTCTGTTCACATGTGTCTGACAGGGTCGTCGGAAGCAAAGGTGGCCTGACAATGTTACAGCACAGCAAAGCCCCAGAGAGTATTTGAGTCTGATCAAATCTTAAACATAGTGAGAGCAACATCATCCTATCAATCGACAAATCAGACACTCATATGGGTGGTGTGGCAGGGCAAACTGAGACACAACAAAGCGGACGTAATGTGTAGTTTGGAGGATTTATTGACTTTGTCGGGTGAGAGGGAAAGCTTATGGGGTGTGGAAAAGATGTCATTAGTGCTGATTAGCAAATGTTAGCATGCTAACACGCTAAACTAAAATGGTGAACATGTGAAACGATATACTTGCCGTTAGCATTTTGTTCAAAGCACTGCTGTGCCAAAATACAGCATCACAGAGCTGCGAGCAAAGCTGTAGTCTTGTTATACATTAAATGATGCTATCTGGACAATTTTATCTTATCATATAGTATTTCTATATCATAATCTATTCATTATATTTAATTTATATTAAGTCAAAGCCAAAACACATGTCCTAGTTAATACCCTAACATAATGTTTTAGATCATGTTAAAATCTCGTTTGCCTCAGGGGCAACAGAATCTTATTTAAAATTTGTAAAGTTTTATTTTTGACAATTGAACTATTGAAACCTGGACCGCTGGCTGAAATAATGTACGAGTCGTGAAGTGGCAGTGGCTGCTGGTCACTGTGCTACTACAACAGAGCCATTTTCAGGCCAAGCTCTACTGAAATGGCAAATAGACGGAATGTCTTAAGGTGATGATTACCTTGCTCAGAAATCTCTGAGTGCTATTCTTACACCTCTATCCAAGCACAGAGAATTACTTCAATAGTTCTCCAGGCATTACAAATTGATGGATGACTCCCTGGCCAGGGACCTGTGGCAGAGCAGTTTTTTTTGAGTATCAAGTTTGTCAGAATGTGATTTCTAAATTAAATACATAAGCCGGAGAAACCTGCAGTTCACAGGGGTGTTTCAGCATCCAATGGGACGCCTTGGAAGAGGGGAAAATATTTCTTAAATAAGAAGTCATTATCTTGACTTTTTGTGTCAGGGGAGTTAAAAGAGTTGATTAAACACTTTTAAAACTTTTACTTGGCAAATTGCATGATGAAATTATTCCAATTTAAATAGTGTTATTTGAAATATTGAGTGAGTTTGGATGAATTCATTTAAGATTTTTTGCAACAGCAAGAGATGAATTTCTATCAGCCAGAGCTGCTCAGCATTCAAACATTCGGTGCACCGGTGTCACACTGTTGTTAAGGTTAGCAGATGAGCTTTGTGCCCAGAATTGCAGCTGCTAGCTCTCGCATGATGATGCATGCTGATCGTTTGTAATGAGTCACATTGAAAAGCGGGCAAACAAAAGAAGAGCTGTAACAATGATGTTTGCAATGTTTAGGTTTATTAAATGAACCCTCTGCGTGGCCTTTTGTAGCTGACAGTCTGATTGAACACTTACTGTTGAAGAAGCAGTTTTGTTTGGGTAAATTATTTAGAAACCCACGGGAATATATTTAATTGACTTTTATTTAGGCCTTCCTGGCGTGTTTGAGAGGAATTATTAACTGTTAATAGTCTTGTGTTTGGTAGATAAACAAGCTTTAATCACAGTAAATTGCTTGAGGGTGTTTGCTGCTGCAAAAACATGTTTGGAAGAACAAATGTTTCAGTGTATGTCGATGACACATTTTCTGTCTCACCTTTGTCATTTAAAATCAAAGTGAGATTTCTTGCATCCTCAAAGGAGAACTAAGAAACAAATCAACAGCCGGCTGAACTGCAGCTGAACAACACTAACACCAACACTAACTTATCTGCACTAGGTTGAACAGCAAAGCAGGAGTAAAAGTTCAGGAAACTTGTTTCACCTTTGTAATGATCTGGAAAAAGTAACAGTTTCTTGCTCCTTTTCTTTACTGAATGGAAAGCTGCCAGTGAAAGCCATTCAGCCTGACACTGAAATAAAATGAGCTCAGTGAAGGTAGGTTTGATTAGAGTCTGTGCTGCAGTTCCTGTAAGGTCAATCCATGGCATTCACCAACCATCACTCCTTTATACTGCTGTTTCCAGTTCTTCCCAACACCCTTAAAGGCTCATTAAATGAGACGCTAACTGCTCTGTAGCATGAAATGGCTGTAATAATGGCAAAGGTTGAAAGGGTTGTTGATCAACACAAATGACTCATAAAATTATCTCAGCAGGTGCTGAGACTTCCAACTTTCAAATGCTACCAATTTTCAGAGGAAGACATCCTGGAAAGACTCCAGATGATGATTCCTACTCATTATGGTGACCCTGTGAGCTTTCTTTTAGCAAAATCATAGGTCAAAATGTCTCCTGGCCATGGCCAGATCAACCCACAAGGGGGAGCAAATATTAACTTTGGGGCCCCCAACTAGTAATTCGCCATGCACAGTTTAACATAACCTTTAAGTGCCAATTGACCTGCACCTCTAAAGCTCACTAATTATTAAGTTATAATTCTTTTGAGAATTTTGCCAACAAATAAAAAAGACCATTTTACAGCGAGTCATGTGTTGGCCTATTTCTTAGCTCTGAGCAGAGTCAGGCCAAGACACGTAATGGATAGCTAGAATGGTATCAGTTTTCTCATCTAACAAGCCAGAAAGTGAGTATGTTTCAACTATCCCTTCATCACACTTCAGATGTGGATATTCCAAGATGTAACTTACCAAAAAATCAAATGATCATAAATCAAGTGACAGTCTTTCGGGCCTTGTTGCTGCTTTGTCTGTTCTCCGGAAGATTAAACCCTTTTCATTTTCAGAGCTTTCCTCCAGCTCCATCGCCTCAAAGCAGCAGCTTCTGGGGCCTGCGAGCCAGACTTAAGACTTTTACTTAACTATTTTTCCCTGTAAGTAGCCATACGCCACACCAAACTTTTGCCAGGACAAATAGGACAAATCTGCATCTCAGTGAATGGAGCTGTGGATGGCTGCTGCTGGTCTCAGCAGCAGCCACACTTTGTGATTTAGACTGATAAGATTGGTGTATTTTTCCATGAAATTATTACCTAGACCAGTCTTGGGACTCATAAAACACAATCACCTCTACGAAGAACTGCTTTGCACATTTCATTTCATAGCATCAGCCCTTGCTGCCCATCCTCCCCCACCCACTACCCACCACTCAGCCTACCCCACTCTCTTTTTGCTGAGGCAAGTCCCTGTACACTTGGTGGGTGCTTGGAGGACAGAGGTGCCATCACATATCAGTGCTCTCTGCCATGTTTCAACACTGAACAGATGAATGGGCTTCATGCAATAAGCCTGAAGGAGGAGGATAGTAAGGCGGAGGGGGGAGTTGAAGTGGGGAGTTGTGTTGTGTGTGGGTGGTTGTGTGCGTGGGGGGGGTGCGGCTACTTTGTAAAGTGCTGTAAGCTCCACAACCAGAGCTCCATCATACATACAGGACTTAATTCATATGACAGGGTGTTCCTGTCACTCAGCAGCATGACGACACTTGGCCTCGTCTCTATTTCACATAATGGAACACACATATGGCTGCGGCAGCGAGGAGCATGCCGAGTGAAGGACGGCGCCACGTGGCCATGCAGGCTCTGGATCCCATCAGGAACTAGAAGGCTACAGGAAGCTGATGTAAAGCACACAGAGATTGGCTCTCAGCACTGACTGGCAGCCCGATGACCTTATCACTGAATCACAACACTATACAAGCACAAAGTGGCAGTGCATGCATGCACATGGGTTCAGACACAGGTCTTAGTCTGTGCTCTAGATATCAGCGCTTTGATCAGGCACACTGCAGGTCGCCAAAGAACAGGAGGACAAATATCTTAATATCTCTGCCTAAAAGAGGCTGCCAGGAGCTTGCTTTCACAATCTTCTCCGTGAGTCACTGCAGGATGGAGAAGCGATGGGTATGATGAGGTTATTCAGCCCTTGAAACACTGCAACAGCAGACCTTGGTAACATAACGTTAACATCTAGCATTCTATTCCAACTATTTACTGTTCGTTATTTAGACATTTGCACTTAACAATTCATTCTCACTTATCTTTCTTCTTGTTTGTCTTTTTCATTAAGACTGTGCAGATACCTCAGTAGTTAGTCCTAACTGATAAAATACCATTATCAGATTTAACAGACAAACACATCAGACACAGCTCTGCACTGCTCCCGTACAAGTGAAACCAGATTGGGAGCTGCTCTGTTTCTCCTCAGGGAATTTGCCATAAAATTATATGACAGGCTGCACTGAATGAACTATGACAAAGATTCCATTTCCATATTAAAACAATCTTCCTTTATAGATCGTAATTACTTGCGGGCTGCTAAAGATGGAAGTGAGCTTTTACAGTGTTTTATTGCAAAGAGCGCCTCTGCAAAGTACAGTTTTGAAGCATATTTATTAAAAATTCCACTTCCTGTAAAGCTAGTGCAGTTAATTATTCATGACAATATGTATTGTATTTGGTATTATTCCCCATACAGACCCAGCGACTGCGCAGAGCCGTTTGGTGCCGGCTTGGCTTAAACTTCCTGGCACTGAATCTAACCAGTTTTTCCCTGAGAGAGCCAATCAGACTCTAATCACTACACTGGCATACAATAATAAGTCTGAGTGATTATCTTCATTCCATTGTATCTTCCTGTCTTGATAGAAGTGTCGTTCTCAAGGATGAAAATGGGGCTGCCAACAAAGCGCCAGTTTAGAGAGCATGACAATCATATTAACATGCATCAATTCAGACATGAATTCAACTGATCTTTTATGGAAGATTTAAAACATTGTATGAGATGTTATAAATATTAATGGTGCAGGTAATCAGTCAAAATTGATTTGTAGTGGCTGCTCAGTTTTGCATGTAATGAGCACTCACTGTATCCTCATATCACCACAAATCATACATCCATACAGTTACTCCATGCTGCTTAGAGTTACAGTATGCCTTTCTCTTTGAAATCCTTGTGTTTACAGCGGCAGCTAATGATTTCTATTATTATCGATTATGGAGTGTGTAATTGAATTATTCAAATGGACTGTTTTTATATAGCGCCGTCCAGCCGAGCAGGACAGAGTGTTTTGTAAAGCCTCTCATTTAAACACACTCACATGCACATGACTGTGGAGAACTCAATGATTAATCAATGACCTCCCACCTGAACCGAATGTCAGATGGTGGAAAACTGTTTGTTTTGTCCAGCCAACAGCCCAAAACCCCGAAATATTCAATTCACTGTGCTAAATCCTCACAACTGATGAGCTGAAACTGGAGAATGGGCCTCATGCAAGAAGTACTCATACAAAAAGATTTGTTCTTGACAGACTTTCTGCATCCATAAATTTTCTCTATGGTACAAATCATGCACCAAAAAGTCTTCCTTGCTGTACGTGGATGGAGGAGGTGGGGCTTGTTTGACTTAAACATTAGAATGCCTTAATCTGAATGAATTTGGAATTTTAACATGTTACTGAAAAAGAATCTTAACTAAAACGATAAATGAAAGTGTAAGTAAAATCAATATTCTGTCCATCGTGTGATGTGATGTGCTTGCCAATTTGCTGAGACGACCAACAACTTTATGCAACTTCAAGTGAAGAGCCTTCGTCTAACATGTGACTGTGTAACATCACCTGTCATGAAATGTTTACTCTTGTCTGCTGACATGCCTGTCACATCCGCTCGACTGCCTTCTATCTAAGTCATGGGCCGCTTTGCTTTAGATGACATTAGATATTTTTTTTGCATCTGACTTCATGTCAGACTGTTCCCTCTTTATTTTTGGCACAATACATTTGCAAGGACACCATGTTGACAGTGATACAACTACTGACACTCCTGCCCTTGTTATGTTTTCATCTGCTGATGTCCAACGGCAGGACTTCAAGCTCTGAGACGTGAAATTCTTATTTGAACTTGGGTGACATTTTTCTGAATGACACTTGGCCACAAACAGAGCAGAACGGGAAGCCTTACAAAGCAATTTGGCAGTGTCAAACAAGTTAATGCTCCAAATGTGCACCTACTCACGAACAGCTGGTCTTCATCAAGTTAAAATGAGAGATCTGAGACAGGTTTGTGCAGTTTAAAGAACTGCTGAATCTGGCTGAAACACTCTCACTCACATGGGAATGATTGTTTTTATTATTGATTAATCTGATGCCTATTTTCTTGGTGAAGAAAAGTTTAGAAAAGTGCACATGAACATTTTCTAAAGGTTAAGATGACGATATCGAACTATTTTCTAGGTAAGGAAGTTGGGAATGTTTGGTATTTTTGCTTAAAAAATGACGTTAATGATTAATGAATTATCCAAATAATTTCCTTTTCGACCAACAATTAACTATTTCAGCCCGATTAAGAATATTAGCATACTCTTATGCTGGCCCATTGTTTGGATTTTTGCCTTGATTTTATAAAAATAGTCAATTACTGAAATGATTCACCACAATCAGCTGATAATATACAATAGTTCACCTGGCTTAGTTGCCACTGACATAACACTGTTACTCGCAGTGTTACATTAGATAAAAAGAGACGCTAATCAACACAATCATGCAAATGAAAAGGTAATCTAAGTTTTTATCTGGATTTACTGTCCACTGCTGCTCTGATTTTAATTGCAGTGAGTCCATTTTCCTTTCATGCCTGTTCTGATCTCGCAGCTCTGTCTGTTATTAACAACTCAGGATGACATCAAACAGCAATCTTATTCAACTGAGCATATGCTAGTCAAGGCAGCTACAGCCAAGTGCATCTCATTACCTTAACACCATTTGACGCGTGCAGCGCAGTAGGTGGCATGTAATAGGACACCAGGTGAGAGAGGCAGATGTTTGACTGACCCCATGCTATACGCTTCCTGACATCCCCGTGATCTTCTGCTGCTAAACAAGTAGGGCAGCAGAGCAGTGGAGCGAAACATGTGCTTTATATTAATGTGCTTGGTTTAAAGGGAATACCACCGTTTGATTTCACCTGGTATTTGAATACTCTTCAGCAGCCCGATCAATATTTATGCAAGTGAACAACTCTCTGCTGAAGTCAGAGGACCTGTAATGGTATCTAAGTATGCAATTTAATCTGAAGCTGACAAAAATGAATCAGGAACGACAGTAAAGGGAAGTGCTGGAGCAGCCGGTGACCTCCACAGATGAGGGGTATGTTATGCTATTACAGGATGAAGCTCATTTATCTGCAAGCAGTAAAATAAGCACTGTGTTGGCCCACAGTCAGTCCACCTTTTATTGTTCTGAGGAGCAGTTCCAGCTCTCATATCCTGATGACAATACAGGCTGGAGTTTCTGCTCTCAAAAGCTTGTCATATTCACAAATGTGTACCTGCATTGTATTCAAACGAGAGGATTTTTAAGTCTGCACAAAGCGTGATTTTTTTGCAATCACGAGCACCCAGTGGGGCTGCAGGGAAAGAGAGAAAAGAACTGCACCCCAGCAGCTGAGACGCCGGAGATGTGCTCTATTTGCCCAAATTTAATTCTCATGTCAGGTGTGTACACTACTCCACCCACAGGGAATGACAAATTGAAACTTCTCGTAGCAGCAGTAGGATGGCGCTCCCTCGGGAGGAAGCCGGGCTTAACAGCGTTAGATTGTTTCCTTTCTCAATGGAAAGCATGGGAGGCTGTATAGTTTGCTAACATCACTTTACACGACTTCTAGGTCTTTGCAGGTTTTTTTTTTTAAGTTACCACTCTGTAACATTCAGTGCTGCCATTGTTTGACATTGCCAAGGGCTGCTTTAAAATAGAAAATATTCCCCTTACATACATCCCCTGCGAGGACCAACACTGTAATATAGGCCTGGTCTGTGAAATGTCTTGTATAGCACACGATAGAGGTGGTTTATGATAGATTTCTGTTGCAGTGATGCAGCACAGTCTGGGCTGCAGAGATATTACAATGTAGAGTACACTCAGACAATTGGTTGTGGATGAATACAGGCTTGAGGCATAAGGAGCGAACGTGCAATATGCCTCACAAAAGCAAACAGTAGCTCTGCTGAATGGAATGCAGAGAGGACTGTAAAGCCACAGTGACTCACTTCAAATTTCACTCAGATAGCCCTACAGGATGCCCTCTTTCTTTAACGCAAACACAGAGAAAATGGTGAGCGTCACAAGATTATTATGACCTCATAAGTACCATACAGTGCTGTGTAATTGTGCGCTTTTGTATTCAAGCACAGCCCTCTCAGAAAATCATGATCATGGCATCAGACGGAAAATAGAACAGAACACAAGACTGAAGGAACATAACTCAAATCATTTACACCACTCTGCCAATGATGGAGCAGTTTCAAGCCCAGAGCTTTCTGCAGAGAAAATAACAATGCAGAAATACACTGAGCGGTGCACTACACTCAACCACAAGGGAGGTCAAAGCTGACGGCTAGGAAAAAATTCATATTCAGGGAGCTATGAAATATGAGCTTTGTGTGCTGCCAAATTGATTTAGCTGTAAAAATTCTTTTCATTTTGTTCCATAAAGATGCTCATATTTTTACAGCTCCGTCGCCTATAGAAGCAGGCCTCGATGATTTGCTTAGAATTTACAACCAAGGTCATAATCAAAGCGGGTCTCCCTTTGCATGCTTAATACCGCCTTGAAGAAGACTGGAATGGAAATCGTCCTTTTCACTTCAAAAAGTCGGTAATTCTCTGCTACTCTGATTAGTTTAATGCTTGGATGGATAGGCCCTGCTCCCCGAGTTAAAAGAGAATACCAGCCAAAGATTTTTAAATTCATCATTCTAGTGCCCCATGAAGACTTGCTGTGTCCCACAGGAGCTGATTTGTTAAAGATGGAAAAAGTAAGCGTGATAGCATTCGGAAGTATTTAAATCGTTCAGGTTTGTGAATGACACTGGGACAAGAAACATCAGATACATTGCAGGGTTCACGGCACAAAGAGTGGACTAACTGTGTGAGTCCATCATCAATGGAGCTCTGTACTGTTTGTAAAGCCACAGTGAGTCACTTCAAAATTTAGTGATGCTGCCTGTAGCCATATCTCATTAAATGTGTGCTGTCAGAGCAGGATGTCAGGATAGATTGTTGCTTCTGCTCCTCAGCTTCAGGACACTGTTATTTGTGTTCAGAAGCACTGATTGAATTATTCAAACAAATCAAAGTGGCACAATAGATATGACATGTGGCATGTGCTGTCCTTCGCACTAACATGACACTATGTTCAGCATGTAACTGATTGATTTTAATCGTTAGGTTCATCCAACTTATTTGCTGTTTCACATTGTAAATAAAAATCTGTTTTGCTGAACCCAAACAAAAAAGTGCCAACAACCATCAACTTAAAGTTGCATGTATTATTTTTTTTAGTCACTTTTAGGGGCAGCAGAACATGCTGAGACTGACACATTATCCATTTTTAAAACTGTTGTCGTCCACGGGATAGCTAACAATTGCCTAGTTACACATTCAGCGGACATGGAGCAACATTAAACCTGCAGCAAGGAGCTTTTGTCTCCCCCCTTTGACAGTGAGAGTAATTACATAAACATTGTCAACACGCTTATGACACCATAGGCCAATCTCCTAATAGCTGTAACCAACTCAGCTCTGACAACCAATCATTGCTGGTTGGAGTAAAACGCATCACTACCAGCGCAACAGCACAGTCCAGTATACTGTGACATAAGGAGAGATTTACCTTGCAGTGAAAGACTTAATCAGCATTGTGTGAACTCATCTAACAAGGCCTTGAATGTAACAGGCCTTCATTTATATTTAAAAGTCGGCATTGAACATTCATTAAGAGTTGTTTTTCTGGCCACCTGATGAATGTAAGTCCAATATTCACTCTCCTCTAAGCTTTTTTTTAAATCTCCACCACTTCCTGAGAAAAATATCTGACTCTTTTGCTGCTGGGGATTCAACTTTCTTCAACAGCTGCAAACTTTGTCTTCTTGACATTTGGTGTTGGGCAGGTAGTGCAGTGGTTGTATCAGAGCTTTTCTGCTGGAAACAGCTTGAAAAGAGACTGGTGAGAGAAAGGCTTATGGGCTTGAAAACCAAAACAAAGAGCTCAGAGACACTAAGTCATTTGATCTAATATTAAATAAAAATCTATTAGTGGAGCTTAAAACTTCTTCAACAGGAAATCAGAAAAAATATTTTGCACTAAACAAACTGTTTGATTAACAGGTAAAAGTGCACAACAGAGAAGAGTGCTTGCCTTGAAATCAAAGATTTTGAGGATTTTGACTTCTAAGATGCGCTCCACGTCCAACTTACAAATGTGGGCAAAAATGCTCCAGTCTTCCCTCCTCTTCACACACACACACACACACACACACACACACACACACACACACACACACACACACACACACACACACACACACACACACACACACACACACACACTCAACAACCCAAAGGTTTGTGGTTGACAATGCGGGGAGGAGTTGCCACTGCTCTCTGACTGCACCACTGAACTGGAATGCGGTCCTGTGAGGAAATCCAGACATTTCCAAATTTATCGTTGAATAAACTGGCAACGCTGAGAGCGCCTGACAGGCCATTCATCGTGGAGGGCGCTGGCCCAATGGCATGTGCGGACAGGTCTGCTGCGCTTTGATTTCCTGTCCCAGCCGCCATGACAGATGAGTTATAGAGAGGGTGGAGGCGACGCAGCCTCTCACCACCACAGGGCTTCACCTCTCTGGTCACAAGTTTACCCACACTCATTGGTGCTTCCAGAGCCCTTGGGGGCCATGGAGGTGGAAGTGGTGGAGAGCTGATCATTGAACGTCATGGGTGTTTAAACTCCTTCAACGTTGAGCAGTCATAAAACTTCTACTAGCTGATGAAATGACAAAAGAGCAGCGGCAGTCAGAACTACTTTTACAACAGTGCTGCCTGGTCAAAGCAGCCACTTTCAAATGGGGATTTTGGTAGGATTTGAAGATTACAAGTACGGATTAAAAAATACTATGTGCTTCATTCTTAAAATTCAGCTCAGAGCTGGAAAGGGGAGTGAGCGACACACAGAGAATGTCAAAGCTCAAATCACATTCAGAGGTTTTCACTATCAGGCCAAACCCAGGAGAATCTGTTTTCTTTAGAAATATCAGGGGCAAAGTTCACAAGAGACTGAATGATTCTGTACAATAACACACTAATGAGATCATTTTCAGATGAAAATGAGTCAATAATAAATGGCTGAGCGGATGGGGAGGGTTGCTGTGTCTCCACAGATAACATGCAGACGCTTGAGACATAGTTCAGGGCCAGCAATAAGAGGATGGTGACAGCAGTATTTTGGGAGAAAACACTGCAAATTAGAGGCAAAGGGAGCACATTTCAGTGCACAGGCAGTTCATTTTTCACATCAGTGTCTACTTTTGTTCCCGGCCAGCTGCCAAAGACATTGATGTAGGCTCTATCCCTCCTCCACATGGGTAATTATACTGCTGGCCAGAGCTTGATTAAAAGATCTAATCTGTAAACTTAGTGTTCAACATCTCCCAACAAGTTCCAACGCTTTTAAGCCTGTTCTCTTTGTCTTTGATGGCACCGGAATCCAAAATGTTTTGTCATGGACAGCGGCCAATGAAGTGCAGGGAAACATCCTTTTGCTTTCTATTCTGTGTCAGGGTGAAGGTGTAATTGCACCAGTGGATGTATTATTCAAGAAGAAAGCATGGCAGGGATGGATATAGCCTTAACCTCTGTGAAATTATGAAGCTTTGAAGGCAGCAGGCCTTTTTTCCATCCTGCCTCATGTCCTAAAACAAGCCAACTGTCCTGCTCTGTCAGCTGAAGCTCAATTCTGGCTTTGCTAAATTCTAAAAATTCCACAATGTAGCAGAGAGCCTGCACTAGAATAAGGAAGGTTGGCTAGTTTGACAACAAGGTACCAGCTATTTAAAATACTCCTTAAACTTAAAATGTCCTATAAGGATATTATTGTCAAAACGTGGTCACCATAATATAATATAAGCTCCTAGTAATATTATAGTGCTACCAAAAAAATAAATAAATAAAAAAAATGTGCTAGATCCAATAATGTCACTTTATTGTGTTCGGTATCATACACCCACTACAGGAACGCTATTATAGAGATTCCACATCAGATAACAAAAATACCATAAGATACAACAAGGTCACCATAAACTGAGCACAGACACACATTGTCCCTGCAGGGAGGTTTTACTGGACATTATGGGGATTTTTCCTCTGGATCAGAGGATCAGACCACACCATCTGCTGCTGCATCCCAATAAGAAGCCCTCAGAGACAGCGGTGCTGCTGACAAAGTAATAAATAGCTCTAAGTGTCTTACCTTCTCTGAGTAGATGGGAGTAGATGAGCCAGAGAAGCAGCAGGCAGCAGAGTGACGCACCTCCACCTGCGGAGAGCGTCTTCACTCCAGACTGCATCCTACACCTTCAGCCTTTTAGATTATCCAAACTTTGAACGCTTGTGCCGCTCAGATGTCAAGCAGATCAGCGGAAGAGTGGCTAATCCAGTGGTGTCTCCACAGCCTGTCGTCGGCATCCATTTTGAGGTTATAATAGGAGAGGGACTGATAGTAATCCCCCTTGCTTTTCAAATTCCCTCGGTGAGCCGCATATCCATCCAGGCTGCTCAGGGCGCGCGCGCGCGCACACACACACACACACACACACACACACACACACACACACACACACACACAGACACACACAGACACACAGAGGGTACAATGTCACCAGATCTGGCCAAGTTTACGCAGCTGTGGCTTCGGGAGCTGAAATTCTCTGGCTGGCTTCTGCAAAAACTGGAAGTATGCAGAGAAAGAGGAGTAAGCAGCGGCAGCCCCCCGCAGTTTGATCCTCATACGGAGATGCTGATGATGCTGGGAGTATATTCAGCCGCTCCACATCCCCTGAACGCCGCTGTCATCTGCTTTTTTTCTCTCCTCTGCGCTCCGCACTGTTGTTATTATTATTCCCAACCAACTTCAGCACCGAGCCCGGCTCTGTGCGACTCTACAGAGGGACGCGCAAGTTGACCCAGGCGGACATGACGAACATACCAATCAGCGGGGAAACTTGTCCGAAAACGCATCACTCCAGCGTCCAAAACTCCGGCGCTGGAAAAACAGCTAAAGGCGCAAATGCGTCATATTGTGGCCACATATGCACACAGCAGCGCAAGCGAAATGTCACGTCAAAACAAGAGCGGCGAGTGTCACGCAGCGCACCGCCGCTGGACAAGACGCACTCGGAGTGCGTCAGTACGGGCGGTGCGGTGAAGTTGGACACACTTGTCACCTGTGCGAGCCTTTGTGTAGGCTCTGGAAAATTGTCAGGGCTGATGCCTTGCACCTCGGGCTCGAGGAAAAGCTCCCCTCCCTCAAAGTCATGTGTTGGTTACAGATGAGTGTGTTAACCCACCATTATTCAGTCCCGACCGGCTCTAAATTTGCATGCAGGCGACGCCGAAGAAGAGGATTTCCCCTCTTCAGTCCATGGGAAGAAACGCTGCTGCTGCTGCTGCTGCTGCTGCGCCCCGAGTTGCCTTGAGTTACAATGTTTCCATCTGCTCTCTTTCTCTCTCTCTCTCTCTCTCTCTCTCTCTCTCTCTCTCTCTCTCTCTCTCTCTCTCTCTCTCTCTCTCTCACACACACACACACACACACACACACACACACACACACACACACACACACACACACACACACACACACAGCGCCCTAATTTCTTCCGCAAAGTGAGAGAAAAAACAACTTTGAGCTCCCAGGCTATAAATCGCAAACCGTAGATGGTGATGATGATGATGATGATGATGATGATGATGATGATTATTTATACACAGTAAGATGTCCCATCTCAGCCCATAGGCAGACACAGAGCAGCACCAGCCTCCTCCACATTCTGACATGTTACTTCATAGGTGGAGGACGCCCTTGAGGGCTGCATGGTCTGAGGACTACAGTTAACATTTAGCACAGTGGCATTCTGGGAGAATGTGAGAGGTCTGTCCCATCAGAGGACTGGCTATAGCATGTGGAGCGCCTCTGAGCTCTTTAAAGCAGAAGTTACATTCTTATATATTGCCTATAAGTCTCTAGTGTGCACACGTAGGGGCACACGTTTCCCTGTGTGTGTGTGTGTGCGTGAGAGAGAGCTAAAGCCCTGCAGATGTCAGTCTATCTTCTGTAAGAGCACCATTTAAGACTCCCTTGCCACTCAAGGACCATTACTATAACTCACCCCTTCCCTCACACCCACACCCACACACACACACACACACACACACACACACACACACACACACACACACACACACACACACACACACACTCACTCACACTCACATACAAACACACACCAAAATCCATGACCAGTGAATGTGCGCTTTATTAGCAGGTGGAGAAGTCCCCCCTGTGTGCTGCTGTGCTATCAGCTCTCTCTGAATGGCTTTTATGATGACGTATTGGCCCGGGCCGAGGCCTGTCACATCATCACTGTAATATATGAAGAAATTACTGGGACTCACACTGCAAAGACTATGCAAATGCTGAGTATTAAATGGATACTTTGCCCGATTTCCCACCTTACTGCCACATCAGGGTGTCATGTGTTTAAAGCTGCTGATGTTCCCTGTGTCCCTGTACCCAGCAGCGGCTTCCTTTACCTACTTACAGAGTTTGTCTGCGGAGCTGAGGTTTGTTTTCTTCCCTCGTCTCCAGCTCGACTCAACCAGTTAAAAATCACGTTGCAGTCTGTCAGAGTGACGTCCCAGCGGGGGCTGGATTGTAATTAATCATAATAAATCACTGTGACTGACAGGGTTGTAAAAATTCTGCCAGTTTATTTTTACCCATCATATTTATTTTCATGTTTACCGGTAATGTACAGACTTATTTTTAATTGCATTCAGGCATGTATAGATTGCCATAAGAGTGATGTCACTGACAGAACACTATGTGCACTTTTAAAGGGCTGTGCTCAACAAAAAACTCAAAAGGTAAGTAAGTGTTTAATATATGTGGTTGGGTGATTATTATGTTTTAAGATGGTCATTAATGCTACAGTGTTATTTGGCTGAATGAAGATGTCAAAGATGATTATGTCAGTGGTGGAAAGTAATGGCTTACAGACTTATTTGCTTAAGTCTGTAGTTATTTGCAATTTTGAGGTATGAACCCAAGAATTTCCATAATATTCTAATTCATACATCTACTCGACTACAGTTACCTCACAGTTATGGTCAATATATCAAGCTTTTACCTAAAAATATGGCTATAGATAAAGCTCCCCAAAAGTATGATGTATTAAACTCTTCTACTTCTGTGCTTCTAATTAAAGTGTCTAAAATCCAAATTTTAAAAATCATCATCATCATCATTTGCTGGTCAACCATTTGCTAACAAAATTTCGCCATATCAGCAAAGGGTGGTAATATGTCAATGTTGTGTTCACGGCTTGTTTCTGTTGCCCCCAAGTGGCCAAAATCAGTAACTGCAGCAGATTATAAACGTAAGACTTTTACTCATAATGGAGTATATCTACACTGAGGTACTGCTGTATTAATTCAAAGATATTGTTTTTGTGCTATGCTCTTTTATATCAGCTTTGTTCTCTATGCTGTTCGTTTGTACAGCATGTGATTAGCTGTGTGCACAGCCAACATGAAAATGGACATACTAAATTACACAAATGCATATTGACTTGCTTGTGCAGTTTAGTAGCTGTGAAGCTGCTAATTAATGCTTGATATGCTATTTTGTCAGTTTGCTTGTTTGTAGGAGCATTTCTGGCGATAATGAAATTTAGTTACGCTTACTGTAAGGCATCTTGACACGTCACAGCAGGGAAAACACAGGCATGAATAATAAAATTAATGATGGCTGAATTCCATTGAACACCTGTGCTTTTCTGGCAAGGACAAGTCAAAATGTCTGACAAGAAAACAGCCTATTTTTTGAAATTAAGTGAGTGATCCTGCTGGGCCTGCAATTCTGACATCTGACTCATATATCCAGTACACAGCAAATTTCTGGAGTGGAATAATCTGGAGTTACTGTAGACAACAAAGTGTGAAAGAGTAAGATTTCTGGAGTTTATTTTCTAAGTTAAACTACAGTTTGTGTTGGGGATACTCTTTGCTGGTGTAACATTTCGGTGTTCATTCTCTGGGTGTTGAGGGGCTGGATTCAACACTTCTCAGGTGTTGAGTGATCTACAGTTTTGTTGCCGCGCCCACCAGTTTAGTCTTGGGGTGCTTTTCATTACATTTAATTGTGCCTCCTCGTCTCCTCTCTCCTTCATCGACCCGGAAGTCGTTTCCCCTCCGCCATGATGAAGGATCTTCCAATTGCTTAAATGCACCTGAAGGAGACGAGGAGAGAGGAGAGAGGAGGCTTCTGAAGGAGATCAGAGTGAGGATACACCGGTGTAGCCTACGCGGAAGTCTTTTATTGTTTAAGAGGCGTGTCGTATGTGGCACACGTTTGAATCATGGCGGGAGCAGGTCTTCACAAATGTAGTCCTGATTCTTGTTTCAACTGTGTCCTTTTAACAATTGTATCTGTCACCAAGAAATTAATGATAATTCTTGGTATATATTTACGTTTTTTTAAAGCAAGGCTACAAGGCTGTTGGTTTAATCTACCACACACCCGTCCTCTGTTATGCCTCTAACGGCATATAATTGAAACCTCATCAATAGCAATCAGGAGTAGAACAGTCTGACTGCAGATCTGACCATAATATCACGTTTTACAGCTTTTACAGCTGTGCAAACGTCATCAGTAATTGACGTCGCTTCGGACTGACGCTGTGGAGCGAGGATTTTTCATTTCGGTGTTTCATCTCCTCCGTCCTCACGTCCCTCCCTCACATCCCTCTTTCATGTCCTCGCTGGGCGGAGCTAAGACGCAAGGAGAGGAAGCGAGTGGAGGAGACGAGGAGACCAATTTATGGAATGAAAAGCACCCCTGGACTCGTGAGTGGCTCGTTATCAAGCCACTGCAGAGCTTGATCATGAGCTGATCATTTGAATCAGGTGTGCTGGAGAAGGAAACATCTAACCCTACATTTACACATAGCAGGGTACTTTGGAAAACGGATGTTTTGGCCCCTCCGTTTTCAAAAATAACATTGTGCACACAACATCGTTTTCAAAAATGTTGTCGTTTACATGAACCCGGATAAACACGCCGTCAAGCACTTCATAACTATACCAAATCTATGGGCGCGAGTGTAAACATAGGTCGCTCACATGACGTTAAGTATTCAGTCGCATGTTGTAACGTTTCAGAACCTAAAATGGCGTTTAACCCTGAAACGTTGTTTAACCCAAATAACCAGCGTTTTCAAAAATCTCCACTTTGGCCAGAGTTTTTAAAAATAATCGTTTTCCGTGAAAAAAACCCCCACATGAAAACATATGCATTTACCCTAAGTGTAAACGGGGTCTAAAACATGCAGGGCAGGGGGGCCCGAGGACCAGAACTGAGAAACACTGCTGTAATGTATGTTTACGCTGAAAATGTGACTTGTTGCACCAGTAAGTATGCAGCATGGATTGTTGAACACACTTTATGCAAATTTGTTAAATAAAAATTTGTACTAAACATTATGGTGTGTTTTTGCAGCCATTTTTTCCTAAAACCTTTTTAGTGTTTTGTAATATTAACTCCATAAGTGTTAAGTAAAACATACTTTTAAGTGTTGAATCTTAACACTTAAAAGAGTTCACATTAGAAGTAACTCAAGGTGAGGTGACTCAAACTCTATATGAGATATAGTTTTAACTCCACAAGAGTCCAATTTTAACTCCTGAAAAGGGTTAAAAGATCAACTCCTAGAAAGGAGTGACATTAACTCTGTCCTAGAGTGAATTTGATGGTCTCACATGTACACTTAAATTGAGTTGATTTGAACTCACTGAGTTTATTCCAAAGGCCAGAATTTGCTGTGTATAATGGATGTTCATTGTATATATGCAGATTTCATAATAGAGATTTCATTCAGTTTGTTGGCATTGGTACAGAGGGAGTTCTTGTGTGACAGCGAGGGACTGAACACTGTCAAAGGTAAATAAGAAAATAATACCAGCAGGAACAGCAGAGTAGGTGACCAAGTGTTTCTGCAACCTGATTACATTTACATTTATTCATTGGTCCAAAGCCAAGAACAAATGAGGTGCATTCCAAGCCAGAGCAAGGAAATGCCTAGAAGAATAGGTGTCAGTGCCACCTCACACAAGTGCCACGAGGCTTCAAGTGCATGGAGTAACACACAAATGCAATTTTTGAAAGAGGGAGCTAGATACAGTGGAAGTGAGCCAGTATTAGGGTGCAAGTGCTTACATGCATGTGTTATTACAATCATTATTATTACAATAAATCAAATTTGTAATCTGTTATAGTTACCAAGATAAAATATAGAACTGAATTATAGTTACTAATCAAAATGTTGGTGATTACAAAGGGGTTACATCTGAATATGTTATTTTTGGTGAAATGTTATATGTTGAATATAGCAGTCATTCTGTTTTTTGCATCTTTTCAGCGTGCAGGAATGCCTTCTTTTGCCATAGCGCGGGTCAACAAAGCCATTAGGACAAATTTGAGTGCAACACCATCAAGGGTAGAATGACAAGACGTTTTCATATGGATAGACAGGCTCCATTCATTGAGCAGCATACGCTCAAATTTTGAGCATTGTTTTTGATTGGTTCTCTTGTTTGTTTTCCTCTCATCTGCTATTGACATCAATGCACATTGCTCTAGGCAGTCTGAGTCGGCCATGCCTGCAACCAGCAGGCCCTGTCAAGGTGGTTGGCCATGTCATTGAACAAGAATGCCTTTCAGTGCTGCACATTTGACAATATTTTCCTTTTGAACTCAGAAAAGGGCTCTAACATTACTGTACAGTGTAATGGTTGTCTACAGGCAAGTTGATGTGACCAATCACAAGATAAAGGATCTCCTACCCCACCATGTTAGAGTGCTCAAGACCTACAGTAATTCAGCTCTATATGTTGCTCAGTGAATGTGGTTGTGAGGTTTACAATGCCTGGCTTTCAGGTTTTGTTGCCCAGTTTAAAACATTTGTTAAAAAGTAATCATAGAGTCCATCCATCCATCCATTTTCTATGCCGCTTATCCCTTTCGGGGTCGCGGGGGGGCCGGAGCCTATCTTGGCTGTCAACGGGCGAGAGGCGGGGTACACCCTGGACCGGTCGCCAGCCGATCGCAGAGCACATACACACAACCATTCACACTCACACTCACACCTAGGGGCAATTTAGAGTCACCAATCAACCTAATGAGCATGTTTTTGGTCTGTGGGAGGAAGCCGGAGTGCCCGGAGAGAACCCACGCATGCACGGGAAGAACATGCAAACTCAGAAAGGCCCGACTTGAACCTGTGACCTTCTTGCACGCACTACCTGCTGCGTCACTGTGCAGCCCTAATCATAGAGTCATCAAATGTAATATGTTACTTGACTTTGATAAAGTAATTAAAATAGTTACATTAACAGAGTAGCCTAACTTGTAGTCAGCCTTCTCAACACTGCAGAAAGCAAAGTAAAACGATGATGTTTGCTGTAACAGTTCTTCTCAACCACATAAAACGTAGCCTTTGCTCAGCTGCTGTGTATTACAGAACAAGAACTACCTATTGTGCTTCCATATTTGACAGGTAAGCAGGAACACTTGCTGTTGTAGGCAGAGCTGATATGTGTGTGTGTATGTGTGTGGAGCTCAAGTTTTTACACGGGGCCTCTATTTGGGAGGTCAGGGAAGTCAAAGGTGCGGGTTAACCACAGAAACAGCTGCCATATCTGCTGGGACTCAGTGTCTTGCTCAACAACACTTCAGCAGGGACGCAGTGGTTTCAAGCCACAACTGAGAACTTAGAAGTGAAACTCAAAGTACAAATCGCATTTTCACAAGCTACCTTTGCATATTGCGGCTAATTTTGTGTTTTGCTAATTGCTCACAAGTTTTCATACAAACATGGTTTTATTGGAACAGGTGGAGGATTTATTACAGTTAATCTGCAACATTTGTCAAAACATTGGGGGGTGGGGAGGAGAGTAAATTAGGACACCCGAAATTTACGTGCATGAGCATTAGGATATGCAGGCATCTCAGGAATGTGATTTGTTAGCTTATATGAAACCAAGATAGGCCACAGCCATGCACACCCACAACTCCAATCCTTGTTTTCCAACCACAGGCTGTTCACAGGCTTTGCTTACATGCCGGAGAGGAGCATATGGTGTCTCAAAGCATCTGTTCAAATGGCCTTTTCTTCTGCAAAACATTCAAACAGTGGGCGGATACTGTCACTACTGTACATACGGTGTAGTCATCAGCAGAAATCCAACCACTTTAAAGTGATGATCTTGTTTTTACACCAATAAGTTGAAGTCCACATAGAAAAAAATACCATGTAACAAGTGTTCACCACCACAAGGCTTGAAGAGATGCTCTGTAGCAGTCATTTGTGGAGGACGTCAGCAGAAACATATCCTGTTCTCCACTCTTCCTCTGTACGCTCACCATGTTCACTAATATTCAAAGCGTGTTTATGGGGGTGTTGCTGTGTCTTTGTGTTTAGCTCCAGCCTCTCTCCTTTTCTCTGGGATAAGCGCATTCTTTTTCAGTTCAAGTCAAATTCATGTCTGATCACAACTCTCAGCTGACTATGTACGTAATCACACGGCCTCTAAAATTTACCTTGCATTATCCATGAACACACAATTCAATAACAGGATGATAGTGAACAAAACTGCAGTAGGCTGTATTTTCTACCCAGATTTCTAAACCTAAGCTCAGGGCATTTTATGTTGAATAAGACTAAAAAAAAATCAGGATGCTGACTAAAATCAATGTCATGGCTGTCATCTTTTGCGTAGCACCAGCATACAGATAAAGAGCTTCCAACTGTGGTTTCAGTATCTCAATATGATCAAAAATTTGCAAGGCAGGTAAGCCCTCAGAGTGTCAGCAGTGTTATACAGGCTTGACCTGCGGATGGTCACAGCAGCCATTAGCTCTGCCTTCTGAGATAACTCTCTGTGTTCCACATGGATTTCTCCTTGGTTCCTACAAGCATAACTCCCCTCTCGCTCCCTCCATGCGGACAATATGAACGACATGCCAGTCAGTCTGGACATGGACTGGACGCCTTTTTTTGCTCTGCTGGACAGGCAGTCGTGTTGACACGCCGCTGCAGAAAGGCGAAGCAGCATCTGTCCTTCTGAGATGCAGCAGACCTTGAAAAAACAACACAAACAAATTTGAGTGCAACAACAAGGTCCCTCACGTAATTACTGAAGATGCAACGTGTCGCTCATAATGATTCTGATCGAAGAGTTTTCCTTCTTTATATTGTAGCCTCTTCTTATTGATCATCACTGGCTGACTTCAAGAAAACCCTGCAGCATTCATATGTTTGTGCGTACCTAATAAGACAATCTCAAGCTTTAATCAACAGTGGCATCTTCACATAAGCATAAATGTCTGTTTTGCTAGTCTCATGAGCTGAGAGATATAACACGATGCCTAGCTACTCTGTGAGGGCCTTTACATTTCCTGTTCCAAACACCCAAGGCTGATAATCTCTTCAGCACACCATAACAGCCTAATAGGTCTCCATAGATTTACATAACATTTGTATGCATTCAAATATTTCTTTAAGTAATGTGGGAATTAGAATAATGCATGATGGCTGATGAATTATAAATGTGATGAATCAATCTGATATGATGGTTAACAACAACATAAACTCATGTCACTGCTGTCTGACAACTGTAGACACTCATCAATAAAACACGGTCAAGCTATTTGATTGACAGGTGATCCATGGGAGCGGCATAAACACTTCAGGATATTAAAATCACAGGAATTAGGACTTGAACATGCACAATTAATCCCACAGATTCCATTTCAACGCGACATAAACTTTGTTATTACACACATCAGTCTACAGGGCTCAAGCAGAGGCGACACAGGGTGTGACCTACCAATTTCATATGAGCTGTGGTGATGCTGAAGTCAGATCAATAGAGCCCAGGCAGTAGAAAGGCAGTGATTTCCTATAACCACACCACATTCACCATTAGTGATTTACTGACCTGTTTGCATGTGGAATGGAGCCTCTGAGAACGTGTCAATTACAAAGTGTTTTTCTTGTCTGTCCCCTCTCAGCTGTTTGGATCTAAACACTAACTTGGGAAATTCAATATGGTGCCATGCCCAGAGAAATTCAGCCTATTTTCTGCCCTGTCAAATTCTGAACTGTTGGCACTGATAGCCCAATAAAAAAGCAAACACCCAACCCTGTAGACGAGGACAGACACAGAATTTTTTTTTTTTGTTTGTTTGTTTCCAACAAACATGATTCCATTGTGGTTGTATCTTATTGCTCTGCAGGAACTGTGGCTTTGGAGTGTTTGTTTTTGATTAGGAATGTTTAATGGCCTCTACGCATTCAATTATCAGCAGCCTGCTCCGCCAGTCGATAGTCATCCTCACATTAATGGCCCAGAACTGATTACCAAGGACAGAGAGAGAAATGGGTGAAGTGTTATTCCTTCAAAGCGCTAATTAAATCCTCCTAGGTGGGACTTTCAATCCCCCTAGAAACTTTGCCCGCATTTTACAAAGTACCATGTATAGAGCTAGTATGTCTAAAAATAACAGCGATCGTGATACAACATGCTCGTGGAATTCGCTGTAGCCTCGCTGTCTAAACAATTCCTTGTGCTGCTGCTGATGATAGAGCTGAAAATGCGATGTTCTGGCTTCGCTTTTCTGTGTATCCCTCAGCTGTACACGTCTGATCTCCCCCAGATATCTAAAACTTTAGTAAGTAAGTAACATGGCTCAATTGTAGGCCTGTGGACCAAAAGGGGAGAGCAGTGTCTGATGGATATCGATGCATTGTTAAAACTTTTGTCTGCTTTTGTTTCTTTTTGTTGAACAGGGAGTTCTGAAAGCCAGAAAAGTTTGGGCTTTTTTGCAGCCAAGGGTGTGGAGGTCCTTATTCTTTTTCTTCATACTAAGTGGAATTAATGAACTCACTGCCAAACTGAAGGACTTCCTCTTGATAGAACACTTTCCTCTATAGTTTGGATCAAATGATATGAAATGATTCACAACCTCATACAGCATATCGTCAGTGTTGGGAGGAACTGTTCAGTTAAACCCTTTCAAATGCTGAGCCAGGCAAGCTGCCAACGATCTATTGTTCCTGTACTGGGCCTCTTGGTTTGAGCTCTGCCACCAGCACTGGGAGGAGAGGATTCACCCGCGGATGTGTGCAAAGTTTTTGTGTCCGAATTAGTTCTACCCGAAATGTCAGCGATGAACGGGGATTTTTCTTTTGCACCTTGTGCTTCCCAATCTCATTTGGCCTTGCTGGCATGATGTACCAGCAGCAACTATGGCAAGCCATAAAAGTCATTTTCCCTGGGTCATTTTCTCTCCCCCTTGTAACGCCTTCTTATTTTTCTGTGCTCGTTCATTTTGTCTCCTTCATTTCCCAGAGTCAAAGCTCCTCCGACCACTGAACCATGTGGAGAGGTGTGGTAACTAAAGCTGTTTTGCATGTTTTGTTGGATTAATTGAACATAAAGTATTCTGTGTCCATAATCTGTTTTTACAGTACAGTCTTAAGTATTCGTCATAGGCTTTACTTACTTGTAAGGCGCTTTTCAAAAACCAAGTTACAAAGAGCTTCGCATAAAGAGAAAATTTGACAATAATTAGAGAAGACAAAGGACACTTGGTTTGGCATCATATCACCACAGGCAAAATATCTAGACATAACTCTTGCGCTCCATCCTACCAACTGTAGGCTTGTTCTGGTACCGTGTTTGCCGTGAAGGAGCTATTGTGACAGTCAGCATTAGATGCCACTGCATATGTCACACTATCAGTAACGCTTAACCCCAGACCAGTTGCTACCTTTTGTCTACAAGGTGGCCGTGAATGCATCCTCTGCCCAACTCTTCTCCATAGAGACATGCCCCTTCAGATTTCCATCAAGACTGCTTTTAATGGGAGCTGTTGTAATCACGGCCTGTAGGCCTTCAGGCATCTCTGGTTTAATCTTGGTTCCAAACTCCCCAGGCCCCGGGCTCTCTCATGTGTCAGCCCTGCTTTCATCACATGCTCAACATGGAGGAATACCTTCAAACCACTGAAATATGTATGGGTGTACCCTGAAACCGACAAAAGTGCGCAGTTTGTGCTGGTTGAGTGGCTGACTTGGGCGCCTTGAATTTCACCACAGCACAACAGCACCTACACACTGTGTTCCACTTTGGTCTTCACCTCCAACAGAAGGTGAAAGAGATGTGTGACAGGGCTTACTGTCACCGCCAAGAAAAGCAACAGGGACAATCAAGAGTGCAACAGTATAGTAACAAAGTATCTCAGGCTTGTCCCCCCCCCCTCGGTTTCTGTCTATCTTTCAGCTGCTTTGATGCGTTTCCATGAGAACAGCGAGACAGAGCAGGTAGGTGTTGTTGCCCCTGGTGTAGGAACTACCGAACTGAACAGAGAGGAAGCAGTGCTGGAAGATTTTTGTTATCTATGTCTCTCCAGCCCAAGCACCGCAAGGCAATTCAAGGCGAGGCTTTATTCGTGCACAAAGTATGCTTGCACATGTGCAAACAGATAAATACAGCATATGCCATTATCATCATACAGTACACACTCTGACAAACATAATGCATATCAAGGCTGGGTTGTTGATAAATATGATGTGGATTATTTGCCCTCAATAATCATATCCTTCTCTAAACAACTTTAAAAGTCTAATGAAGTGATAGTGACCTGAACCTGGTATATTACATACAAATGTGGCTTCAACATTCCTGTATTCTAAGTAACCATCAACCCGCAGGAGATTTGAAATCTCATGGGAACGCTGTATGAGGCAACTTAAATATTCTGGCTGTTCCATGCATGCAAGGTTACACAGGGCTGCAGAGATCCCATTTGTAAGAGCCTGAGAGTCTCTCAATGCCATTTAGAGCCTTCTTGGACACCATGACAAAGTGGAGTGGTGCGGCACTATTCATCTTCCAGCTGTGGCCAGGAGCCTCTGACACCCCAGTAGACAGAGGGAAATGAAAAGAGGGTGCAGCAGCCAATGGCACCGTACTTTATCTGCCGAGAGACTTGGCTTATCCTCCAGCTGTGTGGGCACTGCCTTTGAATGCAAACAATATGGCTGCAGAATGTAGGGCAGGCGAGAAAAGAGGCTTGCACGGTTAAGTTGCGGCTGCAAAAGCTATCAACGAACTTTCCCTGCAGAGGATTTAGAAGTTGTGACGTCTTAAAACGGGAGGAATTTGCATGACTGTGAACTTATTGTTAAGTGTCTGAATGTTAAAGGCTAAATCCGGTTTATTACAACTTGAGTCTTATTTTTGTAGCTTTGGCCATCATTCCTGTCAGTTATTGTACATGCATTGTGCTCACCAAAGCAATTGCTGAGATGTGGGAACATAGAGACAAACTGCACAACAAAGTTCAATGGGGCATGAAAGAGGAGCTGTAAGACTATCGGACAGGTTGCAAACAGGCACAGTATTTAAATCACATTATTTGGAGGTAAAACTGAAAGTGAGTGCACCCAAATATTAGAAAAAAGCCAGTAAGTGGGCCTTGAGTTAAGATTATTTTGTCTTTATTTTATCTACAATTACCCAGGTCATGATTGAACTTTGAGTCAAGGTGTAACAAAGCAGAATAATCCTTAAAGATGGCTGTACTGAGACGAAATGTCACTGTCACAATGCCTGTGTCATCAAGTCACTCAGTATGCTAAAGCCGCCCGTGTCACACAGAAATTCACTTTTAATATCCTTCTGTTAAAGACAAGACCATATTTCCCCCACAGTGGGAGCAGACAGCAGGTGAGCTCCCACTCCTTCAGACTTCTTGTAACAAGTCAAATTTACTGGCTACACTGTATCATGTATCTGGTAAACGAATGAATTACAAGGAACACTTTTGATGATCTGTCTGATTTTCTACTGCAATTTAAAATCTATCTGTCTATGTAAGAGCTGTTGAAGTGATAGGCAGTAATTTAATCTGTGCTCCTGAAATTGCACTTAGAGAGAGACTGGGAGGGAGAAGTATAGAGCGATATGTCTCTTGGGTCATCTTTTTGGGTTGACATGAGTTGAATCAAAGCTGCCAAACGCACTAGTCTAGTTTGTCAGAGTCAAATATTAATATCATAAAACAAGGAATGTGCGCTGTGCTGTTCAGCACCCTGTAGCACTGCGCTGACTGTCTCTGATATGCAAAGCTTAACCTTGTGCTCAAAACAGTGAGAGAGAGAAAAAAGTTAAAGTTCACTTGCAGTTGAATGTGCCATTGCGACCTTAAAGGATGGGTCCATCCAAAGCAATGAAATTAATTCAGATTTTCTCCCTTATCCATGGAGGAATCTAGCCATGCAGAGTTTGGATTTTAAACTTTCAGGTCTTTATGTCTCTGTCTCTGACCTTTCTACCAACACCAGAAGAATGTATGACTGGTTTAGTAGGAAACGAAGGGGTACAGCTCAGTCCCATTGTAGGAAAAAGACAAGTAACAAAACATCATTTTCAGCAATCACTTCCTATTGAAATATTGCCAAGCCCATACTCTGTGAGAGTCACACTGTGACATGTAAAAATTATAATATTATCATACAATGAACATGCTAACAGATTATCTCTCTAGCGGTAGTGCTGACTCGGCTACTACTGTCATCTGACCCTGATTACTTAAATTAATTTGCTGGAGACTTACCCGAACTAAAGCCATAACATCTACTTTTCTAACCTTAACCCAAGTCTTCACCCTCCACAAGTAAGGCGAGCCCCCAAAATGTGACTGTGTAAACAGATTTATGTCCCTACACATACACACACACTACTTACACGTAATGTATCCTAGAAAAAGGCTGACATACTCATACATACTTAGATAAGTACATACAAACATACATGCATAATGAGTGATGAGCAATAATGTAAATGGTACTGACATATGCAGCTTGCTTCAGTCCTTATAAACTGAGTGAGTACTATAATACTGAAACATGTCTGCAAAGATTAGTAAAAGAAGCAGATCATAAAGTGCAAACAGGGAACAAAAAAATCTGAAAAGCACACAGAAACAGGATGAGAAGGGAATTCAAGAATAAAATAAGATTAGGTTAAATTTGAGAAATACATGAATAAATAGATAAAGAGATAAAGTAGACTTGACATTGTATCCTTCTGCCAAACAGCCAAGATATAGTTTACTTTCATGTCTGGTCAAAAGAGAAGACTTTGAAGGAATTTAATGAGAGGTATTAAGTGTATTTATTGGTGGAAATGGACTTTTTCCCAGGAGAGTATAGAGGACTGATAGAGCTTCATCACATGGAGCAACAACACTCAACCGAAGCTCAATATCAGCAGAACCAATGAACATATGCTGGACTACAATGCTTCAAATATGGATGTTACTGCAGAGAAGCTACACATTTTGAAATGTTTAAGACCCCTCCACCGTTTGAACCCAACTCCTCACAGTTTCCTCTTTTGCCTCATAGATGCATGTTGTGGACAATTCAAAATGAACATCCATAAAAGTGAGCACTCACTGCAGACGAGTTAGTAGATGTGGAGACCACTGTGTTGCGTGATGCAACTAGTGGACAGATCTTCTTTCTCCACTTTCTGGAAATGAGCCACACCTAACACAGTAAACCAAGAAGGTGAACATGGTAAACATAATGTCTGGTAAGCATGGTGGCAGTAGCATTTAGCTCAAAGCACCACCATGACTAAGTACAGCCTAGTCTTGTTCAAATGTCAGGTTTACATCCACTGTATTGGGGTTTAGGTGGAAATTTCATAATCAGCTATGTGAAAGCCTGAGCAAATAACACTAAAAGTATGTGTATGGATAGAAATCACAATTGGTTAGCTAGAAATATTTAGTTTTTTATGATTAGTGTATAAAAATCATTTGAGAGTAGATATGTGAGGGTTATGTTTCTAATAGCTCTTTGGCTAAAAGAGCACTTCTAGTCCACTGAAATGATTTTGTTTATTTTCAGCCATAGAGTTGAACTGTTGTGTGGCAGCCAGCCAGGCACACAGCCACAGCAGGAAGTTTGTGTTTGCTCGTCAAGCAGTCAGAGGCAAAGTGACTCCACGGTCCTGGAACAGCAGGCCTGTCTCTGCAGCTTCCCCTCATGTTGTCGTCTTGCTCTCGGCAGCGCACATTAACATTTTATGGAGGAGCAGTCAATGCGTCTAAAAAAAAAAAAAAAAAAAAAAATTATTTGGAATTTGCGGTGGAAAATTTCACCATCCTGACAGTGGCCATTCACGTTCATTTCTCAGGAGCTTCTGCCCTATTGTCGCTGGAATCACAGCGCTGTCCACTTAAATGTCGGCTTCCCTTACTTTGCATAGTGATTATAATGACTCATCGTCTTACAGAAGAGCTAATCTTAGCATCCATTTAGCAAAGAAGTGTTCCACCATTATGACAAGTGACCCCTATTTCTTTTCATGGAAATGACTGCTTCCTGTTTGAATCAGAGAATGGCCAGCAGGCACATAATTCAAATACTGTCCAGAAAACTGCTGTGCCTGCAGATTACAAAGAAGGCCTTGAACTACATGAAATATGAATGCATTAAGACCACATGAGGAAGCAAGCCACAAGATCTCGCCAGTGTCTAGACACAGATGAGAGGATGAGAATTTCAAATTGGTGGCACTGCGAGAAATGTCTGACTTTCATCCTCCGTCGGAGGCGATGAATAAACTCCACAGACTGGACAATCACTCAGTTTAAAAGACTGACAGAAGCAAGAAGCTACAGCAGAAATGTAGGCAGGGGTGTGCAAAAGATGCAGTATAGTACTTATTTTAAAAATTAAGGGTGCATGTACATTTCAAGGATAATTACATCCTAAGTTAGAGTGTTGAATGTGATTATACTGACTGTTAACATTTGAATAATGACAGTTTTTCAGACCACACAAATAAAAGCAGATCGAAAATGAGAAAAGAAAAGGACACAAATGCATATAGAGAGAATGAGCCAAAGCAGCTAGAAGAGAAAGGGAGAAAGAAAGTAAAACAGACAAAATGAAAGGAGGCACAAAGGGCAGCAATGAGAAACAGAGAGCGAAAACTCAGATCGGGGATAATCAAGCGTGAGGCAGTTGTGCAAAATTTACAGCCGTAATTTGGAATCCCACAGTCCTGGCATCTGGATGGAGAGGGAGGCACAACAGATTCTCATTTGCCAGAAACAGTCCATGCTTGGTGGGCAATTCTGTCACTGCTCCCCTCTCCTCCCCCTCCTCTCCCTGTGTCTCTGGAGTGCTTCTCCATCCTGCACGGTGTACAAATGAAGCCTGCGTCACAAGACAGGCAGCTGAGCAGCCACTACGCCACTATACTCCACCATACCTGAGCAGCCAGCCTTGAAGCCACAATGCCGTGAGGGATCATTTCAATTGTGGAGGGAAAAAAGGAAAATGTGAATTGATAGACTCAGCAGACAAAAAGAAGGACGCTTTTCTTTTAGGGCATGTTCAGCCCCTTCCCAACTGCAGTGTCTTTTTGGACTGTCTTTAACAATATATGGCATCTTTATACCCACCCAACATCCAATGTTCCCTGGGGAATATTTTTACCCATTTCGAGGGGACCTACATGTGGAGGTGGATGCCAGGGATTATAGATATGCACTATTTCAGGGCCCCAGGAGAGCAGTTTCCACAGGGCTCAGACAACCCTGTGAGGAGGGACCACAAGGCAGAGAAAGGCAGAGACCACAGTGATAATTTATTGTCCTATTTAATTTCCCACAATGGCACTGAAGAAACTGAAAGAGATGAAGTCAATCTTCTGTACATGTATTTACAAATTTAATTGGCTAATGAACTCTTAGCCAATGACATTTACCTGCACTTCATCAAAATGATCCTTTCATACATATTCAGCTGCTTGCACAGGTCTAAGTAGGTCCTCCCGAGACATCCTGAAGGGTTTCCAGGTCAGACAGGACGTATGGTTGGATTCCTCCAGTGAGTCATGCTTGCACCTGGGCTCTCCTCCCAGGTGGACATTCCCAGAATACCTACAAAGAGAGGCGTCCCAAGGAGCCACCTTCAGATGCCTGAACCACCTCCTTTCAACATGAAGGAGAATGAATTCTGAGATTCCACTTGCTACCTGAGCTCTTCAGCTTGTCTCTCACACCACGTCCCTTAGGCCTTGTTCAGTCCAACTTTAGCCCTGTGTGATTAAACGCAGCCTCCTCATTCTTTTGAAAGAGGCTAGTCTTGTAATACAGCAGAGGTCTAAAGCAAAAGGGTCGTCAAAAAAGCTGAACTACGCTCAACTTTGCCAGACTGCAATGCAACAGCATCTGGCAAAGTGCTGCAAGGGCTGATCAAATACTGTACATGCAAGCGTACATTCCTGGTAGGACACTTTGCAATGTGAATACTATATTTATTAATCTTTTTTGGCTTGAAAAAATATGAAATAATTGTTGCCATGATAGCTCTCCAGAGCAGCACAAACCTGTGTGAGACTAATTTAAACCACTGTGCCGTATTTTGGCATCTGATAAGCCTTCAGACTCACGGATATGTCTTTGAAACTGAACTTCCTGCCTCATATTTTATGTCTCACTGGTACCTGGTGCAACACGCCCCCGCAAACATGGGCCCTTGCATTGTTTTAATGCACAGCTGTTTTCATTGTGAATACCTACTAACACTCACCTTGTTTACTTCAATCCTCCATAGGGTTCTACACTCAATGAGCTCAGCCACATTTCTGCAGTGTGGAGAGCCCAACACACAATAATTGTAGTTACATTCCCATGTCAGAAGAAAAGACTTCAGGAAAAGAAAAAGAATTTTCACATCTGCATGCACCCACCCGGTGACGGAAGTTTAAGCTATAAATTTAAATTTGTGGTTGCTACCACAAGCTCATGAACATTGGATGAATTTTGGATTACTTAATTTCCCCAGTGTGGGATCAATAAAGTCTTATCTTATCTTATTATCCATTGACTGGTAAAGATTCAGGTTCAGCTCCCTCTTCACCTTGGTAATCCAGAAGAATAACCCTGACTGAAGTTGTTACCTACCACATTCTCTTCTGCAAGACTTTGAGATACTAAACCTTGCACCTGTAATGATTTCCACAAAGTCTTGAGGGGCGATTCATATTTTGAGCAATGGTGGCAAAGTTTGAGGAGTGGACTAGTTCAGAGGTTGAAGGTCAGAAGAACTTCATCATCAGCAAAAAAAACCAACTATCCAATTCTGCTGTTTTGATGGACTGGGATGCACAAAAATCATGTATAGACATAAAGAAATGCAGTAGAGGAGGAAGCCACAAAATATATCTGTCAGTCATTTGAATTTGAAATCCAACATGCTGCTTTGTTTCAGGTCGCATGGCTGCAACAGAAAAACTAAAATTAATCACACATCTTTTTTAACGCTGCAAGTCACAAAGGAAATTAAAAGAGGAGTCAGGAGAAGTCATAAACCAAGAAAATTTCTCTTGCAACCAACAACAACACCCATTTCTCACTGAGCAAATTTCTGCATTGGACAATACCAGGATCGTCAAATGCTTTCAGGACTAATCTGTCTGAGTGTTTGATCATGGCCCATTACTTCAAAGACATTTTTCTCTTTGCGCTTCATGAATATAACAGCAAGGTAATTTGTAAAGTACAACAACAATCTGCACTGGGACAAGCCCGCTGTCGATAACATTTAAAAAAAAGAGTGAAACTAAGGGCACGTTTCAGCAGCACTCAGTGATATTCATTTGTATTAATGGCCAAGTGGTGCATATTCACTTCACAGCTTTCAAACTCTGGTTACCCACAAGAACTGCCTGCAGTTTAATTAGAAAGCTCTTGGCTCCATTGTGAGGGGGTAAGGGGAAAGGGAAGGAGGAGGAGGAGGTGGAAGCAGTCACTGATGGAACACTCTGTCTTCAAACCCATTTAGTAGACAGGACCATGGGAAGAAACCTCAAGGAGGAGACAGGAGAAAGGCTGAGGAGGGTGAGAAGTAGAAGATGGTGGGGTTGTATCAGAATCCTAATAAGGACGAGGACGAGAGCACTTCCTGTAAGGGATGAGCGTGCAGGTCTTTCCCTGAACCAGGTGACTCCACTACATAATATATCTGCTAAAGCAGAGGGAGGAGCTTGTCAGTGGCATCAGTCGGCATCGCCATCAGTTGAAATGAAGGCCTTGAACTCTGCCTCAGTCTCATGTGATTTCTTGTGCAGCCAGGCCTGCCAACACGATGTCACAGCTTGGCTTACAGCAATCTAGACAAGCTAAATATGTTGGCTGTACAGTACGCGGCTGTGCTGCCCTGTGGATAACAAGCCCACCGATGGCACCAACGCCACCACCAGCCTTACTGGACCTGCAGCAGTATCGAGTAAATGCCATAATGCTCCCATGATGTCTTCCTATGGAGGGAGTGGGCCACCGCTGCCTGCTCGCCTGTGGCTTCGCTGTGTAATGAAATATGTCTCCCTTGATGTATGGCTGCAGGAGAAGCCCAAATCGAAAATTGAATCACACTAACTTAATTTGTGGTTGGGGCAATCAAATTACTTGTTTTGGCTGCAGTGCTGACGATGAATTCATCTTTGTGACAAAGCTGTCACGGCAGCGTAAAGGGGGTGGAGGAGACGGAGTGTATACGTGTGTGTGTATGTACTGTAGTGGGTAATGGTGAAAAGAAGTTAGTGGATGAATTTGCCGGCAGAGCTGTTATATGCTGTATTGTGCCAATGTGGTGACCACCTTTAGGTGTGAATTTGCAGTCAGTAAAAAGCGTGATGTTGTAAGGAGTTTCATAATACCAACAATAAAAGGATTTTTTTTTTTTTTTTTTTACATTTTCAGCAGCATTTTTTAGCAGCTTACACAAGCTTGGGTTGCCCTGTGGAGCAGTTTGGAGGCGAAGTGTGAGAAAGTGTCGGCATCTACAGTATGTGTTCATTTCTACTGCAGCTGAACAGCTTGACATCAGTGCCTCAAGACCCAAAGCTTAATCTGGCTAAGGCTGAGTTGAATTGCTCATTAAAGGGTCAATTCATCCAAATGGCAAAAAACTCCTCTGAAATGATGTGTATGTAGCCATATAGAAAGTTTCAGTTTTACTGGCCCAGACTTGCGTTTGTTAAACAAGACCTTCAGACCAATTTCAGCTCTGCATGGAAAACACAGCCCTCAGCTGATTTGAATGGAAGCAGTCTGTGCGCACAGCCAACGCAGGGGGCTCCAGCAAAACATCACAGGACTGTTGAACCAGGCTCAACTTTGCTGCACCACAGCACAACATCAGTCAGCAAGGCCAATCAAATGCATGAATGCAAGCACACATCCCTGGTGGATGACTTTGTAATGTGTTGGTCATGTTTCTACTTTTACTTTATGATCTTTGTGAGAAAAGATAAAATAGTAGCAGCCGTGTAACTTTCCGGAGTTTGCTAATTGCAATGGTGTGTGAAAATGATTCTTTTGTAATTTTGTTGTATAAACCTTTTAGATGATACGCTCAGAAATGTTCAAAAATGGTCCGGACATACAAAATATTCATCCCTGGCCATGGCGTGGGTTAGAAAATGGCCTGGAATAACTTTGGCGAGTCTCTTAAAGTTAGTCAGTTTTCATATCAAACGCTGTCATGCACACATGATTACAAAATAAACCAAAAAAGTGCTGCAAACTTCCATATTCTCAGAAAGAGGTCAGAGTAGTCGTGATGTACTGTACCTTCAGCAGGTCATGCCACAGGCTTGCATGGAGGAGGAAGTGCAGCAGGGTGAAACTCAGTGGTGGACTCATCCAGGAAGTGAGGCTGATAGGAGGAGACACAGGGGGTGGGGGCAGTGTTTGCGTGTCACTCCGTCTTCCTTCCCTTCACTTCACATGTTGTGAAAACCAACGCCGTGGGCATGGAATAGTTACGCACTGAATAATCCCATAAAAGCAGAAAGAGAGAGTTTTGATTCACCGAGTTGAACGCGCCAAGCAGAATTAACAAGTTGTAAGATTTGTTCCCTGTTCAACCAATTTCCCCAATTGAGAATAAGTGTGTGATGGGCCACCGCAAATAAAGCCTGTCCATGCATACACGCATACTTCACATCCATAGACGTGTCACACTGATTGATGCAACACACATAAAGCACATTTAACCGGGCAGATACTTCCCTTTGTTTCTTCAACTCTGGGGAGCGAATGACAGCCAAGCAGAAAAGATTTAAAAATGAGTCAGTGGCCAAAGTCATTGTGAGTGATGGATAAACAGCCTTGTATCCAAACAGTTTTAGCAGCTCAACTCAACACAATTCAGTGGGCAAAACTAATGATGGTGGGTCCAAAAAACACAGTGTGAATGGTGTTCTTGGTAGGTTTGTGTGGGTTTCTCCTTTCAGTATAACAAAGATATGAAACCATTTACATGTAGTTTATCCCCATTTCATTTGTTATTTCTGACCTTATGACATTATTTACAGGGCAGTTGACATATTTGCATGCTATGTCTGGCCAGCTAGCAACTACTCAGCCTACAGTCAACACTCACCTGGCTTTGCTCAGAGTTGGAGGGTCAGTGAACCCTGCTTCTTCGCTGTGAGACTGGAGTGCAGCTGAGTGCACTCACTGGGGGTAGCCCAGCTGTCTTAACTGTTCTTTTTCTACACGTGTTAAATTAAGATGTGACGGTGGATGTGGCAAGATAACAAGCAATGTTACTACATAGACCATGAGTACATTGATTAGACAGTTAATAACAAACCTAAGTCTGGCATGCTCCTACATTCAGAACGAGTTCAGTCAGTGACTGGAGGCCACAGTTTGACCTACCTGCTTAAGATGGAGTAATGCTTTTGCATAGATAAACATACACAGAGAAGGGTGTTCTGGGTAACTGTAAGTCACAGAGGCTTGCAGGGAAGACGACTCTCACAACTCCCAGATCTCAACAAGTAGTATGGACCTGTGCTTTAAGGGTGATCAAACATCTTGTTTGGAAGTTTTCTCTGTTTCCTTTGGGTGCACCTCAGCACAGTACTGCCACACGTGGAAACTAAAGTCCTCTTCATGCAATGATGCTGTTGCCCATCTTGTCGTGTCTGTATACATTAATAGATTGAATGGGATGTAGTGATTTGTTTATAGTCCATCCCTGGATTGAAATTTATTCTGTTTCCTGATTTAATTGACATTTTCTTTACATTGTTTCTTTGTGGACATACATTTCAATCACACCCTCGCACGTTTGCCTATGAAGCATGGTTCCACCTTTATGTGGAGCTGCTCTGCTGGTCGTACATGATGAAAGTTGGCTTCCAGCAGCACATGCTTGCATCCAATCCATCCCTTGTCTCATTAACGGCAGCATAATGAATCTGGTCCTCTGATCTGTCTTGATTTTACTGTCATACACAGAGACCACACTGCTTTTGGCTTCTTAAGGACGGGCGACAACATCCTAAAAATAGTTCCTGTTTACCCTCCTGTGTTTTGTTGGGCCTGTGTTCTGCTGTGACTCTCCGTTCCAGCTCACTGTTTTTGCATTATTGGTGTCACCTTCGATTTCCTTAAGAAGAGAGTGAGCAGATGAGTTGTTGCTGGAGAGGAAAAGGTGGACACAAAACAAAGACATGAGATGGGTGATATTCAGCCATTGAAAGATGTAAAAAAAAGAAAAAGGGAAGGGAAGACTAGAGGGAGGAAGACAAGGCTGCAGCAGAGTCAAAGATGAAAGAAGAGAAATTTGGAGGGGTGAGGGGAGGACTTTGGAGCTTTGGAAAGAGACAGCTTTTAAGAAAGTGAGGGGGATGGAGGGAGAGATTGAGAGGGAAAAAAGCTCCGGGGAGAGGACAGAGATGGAGTTTTAAAAAAGAAAGAGAGAGAGAGAGAGAGAAAGAGAGAGAGAGAGAGAGCAGGCTGACTGAATGAAAACAGTTGGAGAGAGAGAAGGGAGCAAAGATGCAGAGGAAAGAAAGTGTGTCAAAGAAAGCAACTGCTCTTTTGAGAGCTCTCTTCATGTCCTAGCGGGGCACCACTCTGCTGTCAGGTCCACCTTCCCCGGACAAGGACTGCTTGTCACGTTAATGGCCTGGAAGGAAGACCATGTCACTTTATCACCTCGCTGAGACGCCAACATGGCCGTGGCTTTTGTCTCCTTAGCTCCCTCTTCGCTCCACAACTCCCTGGAAGTGACTAATTGATCCTGGGAGACGGGCTTTTTTTGTGTCCCGGGGGCTGATGAACAATGTGAGAAAAAGCCGCTGATAAAGGGAAAAAAAGAAAGAGAACAGGATGTGTGCCCGGCTTGGGATAATGTAGCCTACTGTCTGCTGCAGTGCTATCTCATTTCCCCACACAAAAGTAACATCGCCACTTTGTAAATGAAAGTCAGTCAGGCGAAAGATGCCCCTCACGCTCCGGCGGCCCCTTCTTGAGATAATGGGCGCATGCACATTATTTCTGTAGACACAAGATCGACTTGAAAAAAAGCAGTGTGTGGGTAGTAAATGAAATCCATTCGTGTGTGTGTGTGGGTGGGTGTGTGTGTGGCTACAGTATCCAACCCTCCAAGCATTCCTAAGTATTCTCACAGGAACGTAGAGAATGATTGGTGGGCTTATATCCTGTAACATGCATCCAGTTGCTTCACAGTGTGACTCCATGTCTCGACTCATCTCTGCTGGATCCAGTGCCTTCTTGTCTGGAACTGCTGCAGGAGTTATTGTTTACTCATCTGCCTGTTGATCCTAAATGCCCCGGGATTTAAATGAGAGGGGTAAAAGGAAACGGTTGAGCAAACAATATGGAAAAATAAATCAGCTACATTTCAAGAAAGAGGAGAGGAAGGAGGAGGTTTAGGCCACAGGGCGCTGTTGGAAATACGCCAAGAGAACAGAAGGGTGGAAAGCTATCTAAAGGAGGCGAGAATCTCCCCTCCTTCAATAGCTCTGGCCTTGTCAGATATGGTTATGCTTACTGGAGACACAGGCGAGGGGGGTCACTGCACCAGCATGCCTCAGAACATCACCGCGCCTGGGCTATGATAAGAATAGTGCTCTGAATCATAGCTTATAGTGCAGTTATGTGTATGGATGATGCGTGGTGAATGAATTGAAGATAAGGCCAAGGAACTGGATGTGCTGGACACAGCCACAACACACCACACATACAGGTGTGTGTCTGTGTGTGTGTGCCCAGATCCATTAGGCTTGTGAACCATCATTTCCAAGGCTCAAGGATCCTTGGAAGGCTGAATTACACTTAAGAGGGGTTTTAGTTGCCTTTATTTCCTCCTTCTCCTCATTTCTCCTGTTGGAGACTTTATGTCCTCTGAAAGAACACAGTTTACCAAAGCTCTCTGTTTAAATGTGACTAGATGAGGGCGGCAAAAAGATGCTGATACTACAACACAGTTTGGTCAATAAAATGTCTGAAAACGCCCATTAATAGATCCCAAGGTGAAATTTCCAAATTGCTCATTTTGGCTGACCAAGAGTCCTGAATATGAAGATATTCACATTAGAATGATGAAAAACAGAGAAAAGCAGAAAATCATTACATCTGAGAAGCTAAAAGCAGCAAATTTGGCAATTTGAAGTTCATAAAGGATTTTAAAGGAAAGGCTGGTATTATACAAAAGTAAGATCAATCATAGTAAGAAACATATAGAATATCACCTTGAGTTGTACTTAATTTTCTCTCACTAAAGCAAGCACTGCATAAAAGCAACCTTCCTTGTAGGTCGCTGCTCTGAAGGCCACAATAGACTTTTGTTAGAACAATCATTCTGACTCGTCACGGCAAGAAAAGCTCAGGTGTAAACTGCAAGCGATCCAGCATGCACAACAGCAGGAAAAGACGGAACACCTGAGTGGACTGCAGCCTTTATTAAGGTTATTAATTACACCTGTGCTTTTCCAGCTAGGACATAAAGATGTCTGCAGTGAAAAAGGTTTATTCATCGACTTCGATCTTGGGCACTGAATGTTTTAGTCCACATTTCAAGCCAAGCTGCTTTTGAGAGACGCTGATTGGGACAGGCTGCAGACGCCCCCTGGAGCAGGTCCACCGTGATTTAACATTTAAGGAACACAAGTGAAGAGCAGCTGAACAGTTATGAACCCACTAGAAAACATTAGCTTTACCTCCATTTTCTCACCCCAATCCCATCTCATCCCATTCCTCCCAGCTTCTCTCCTCCCATCCCCATCCTCCCTCACTCCCTCCTTCACACCCTAATCGTTGAGACTTACAGAAAAATCAATTTCCACTACCCAGTGTAGAGGCCCAATGTTTCACCACTGTGCCTGATTGATGACGTGCAGACGCCATCTCACACCCCGCTGCTTTTTATAGCACCTCTGAGTTGGTCGCCATTCAGTGCATTTTTATGGCAAATAATAACAGGAGATGTAATAGCTATTCCCTCTGGTGAGTAAATCTGAGCGGGGAGACAAGAGGATGGCCCACCTAGACAGCTGGAGGACAGTCCCACGTCAACAAGTTACTTAGGCTGAATGATTGGGTACATGGCTCTGAAGGGCTCAGGGCAATTCAACAATCAGACGTGAAGGCTGTTTCTGAGCTCAGCGCCATCCAATCTGTGCTCAGTTCTGAAGGTGACAACAATGTCTGCCTCTTCCTTACTACTAATCTACGTTCAGGTGCACCTCTTCACAGCCAGTCATGTGACTGCAACTACATGTAGTTGACCAGTTGACTACACATGGACACGTGATCGTGGTGTGTGTGTGCAAGTGGGCTGGTACTGCTGGGGCCTCGCAGAGACAGCAGTCCTTGTGACATTTTCACACATCTTCTTCAAAATGGTGTGAACAAAAAAAAAACAAAAAAAAAAAAACATGCACACACCGGCAGCTCTGTGGGAGAGAAGAGCTCGTCTGTGAAACAGGTCAGAGGGTGACCAGAGACAAGCCAAGAGGAAGGCCATGCATTACTCAAATAACAGCTCAGTGCAATGCTTTCACACTGAGGAGTTACTGTAAATAATAAACCTGTCACATCTGTTGGAAAAGGGGAGAGGCCAAGGCAGGAGACGCCTAAAAGAAGCAGAAGACGATGAGGCTCCAGTGGTTTCATGACGAGCTGATCTGAAGGTGAGGGCTTGGTAGCACCAAAGAGGGCCTGAGAGCTCAAAGCACTGCAACCACATGCAAATAGAAAAAAAATAAAAAAACATCTTCATCATTTTGATCAACATGGCTGGAAACACGCTTCTTATTGTCATGGCTTGTGACTGATGAGGTGGTTGCAGAGGTGTCAGAGGTTCAGTCTGGTACATAGATTGTAATGGTGCAGCCATAGTGTACCTCAGCCTCGCTGCTGATCAGATGCCTTCATGGACTTCAGTCCACTGACCTGCACACTCTCCTGTAATGAGGTGGAATGAGAAAAATCTGCAGCAATGACAAATTGAAACTTCTAAGACTGTCACACTGGAAATGAAAATGTCATCGTATCTAAGCTATGCGGTATTTACACTTGAGTTGATGGTTTATAAATCTGTGAGACATTTTCAAGGTCTTACTTTTTTGCAAGAGACTAACTCAGTTTGAATTGCTGCTCATGTACAATACTTCTGCCATTGCTTGATAATTCTGGTCATTGTACCTGAAAATTAAGAAAAATAAGAAGATTGGAACGCGCACGCGCGCACACACACACACACACACACACACACACACACACACACACACACACACACACACACACACACACACACACACACACACACACACACACACACACACACACACACACACGCATGCATGCATGCACACACATTCTAGTGAAAAGCCAATGATCAGTTAAGCTGCACTTACTGTATGGTTGAGATGTCATCACGGAGCTCTCTGATCTGATCCGAGTCTGAGCTGCTGACTTTTTACTTTTTACAAGATGTGTGAAAGTGTGTTCGACAAGTGTCAGGTGAGACACCTGTCTCCTCTCTCTGCAATCCAATAAAGCCCAAATGAAATAGACATGTCAACTTGAATCGCGCCAGTCTTTGCAGCCGGCATTGTAACTGCACCTACAGTAAGTACTGAGACAAACAACGTTTTAACAATCTTTATTTACCCGGGGAAGGATTTCGCTGAGCGTGCAGCTTCTCTGAGCACATTCATAAAGCTCCATACACTCACACCTGGGAGCTGTCACACACAACTGCAGACAGCCGCCCGCAGTGTACGGCATTCTGCTCAACAGCTCAGCTGAAGCAAGTACAATGTTAAGGTCACTTTTGGTCAGACAGTCCAATAACTGCATCAAGTTTGGAATAATATTATCAGCCTCACAGCGCTGTCCTTTGACTGCCAAACAACAGCACTGCCTCCTGTGTGCCTCTGCCTCTCACTGTGTTACTACAGTGGTGACTGCATGGATGACTCAAGTGCCTAGGCTCACGGCTAACGGAGACCTTTACCTCCGCATGACCTGCCTCACATCACTGGGGGGTACAGACAATGGTAACACATGCTGGTGGGAGGAAATGGTCACAGAGGTGCCACCAAACACTGGAATCAATGCAGAGTAACATAAGGAAAATGTTTGTTTTTTTTTAGGTTGTCCAGGATTTTTGTACTTGCTTTTGACCTCCTGATCAGCATGCTGACCTGTCTGATCCCCTGATCTCAGCAATGGAGCAGATGAGTAAACTATCATCAGACTCAAAGGGAATAATGGCTGAAACTACAGAATCACAACAACAGTTTTCTTTTCAGAGGCACTGCCTCTAGTAATTACTGGATGCTGCTGTGCTTAATTTTCTTTCAATCAACACACACAGCACAAATGTAACATCTCTTGAAGGTCACTGCTCTGAATGCCACAATAATCTTTTGTTACAGCATTCATTCAGACTCGTCAGACACAACATGCACAAAGGAAACGTAACACGAGTAGACTGAAGTCTTTATCAAGCTTATTAATTACACCTGATGTCTGCAGTGAAAAAGGTTCATTTGTTGATTTTGATCTTGGGTACTGAATGTTTTAGTTTAGATCAAGTCTACCAAAACATTAGCTTCACCTCCATTTTCTCCTGTTACCCCAGTCCCATCCAAAAATATCTGTGGGTCCATGAAACCTTTCCAAAAAATAGTGTCAATACATGTTGTCCACAAGACATTATGGTCTCAAGCCTGTTTTATACTAATGCCGGTCTTTGTTGCAATTTTACAAAGATGCATATATTAAAGGTACCATGTGGAGTTTTTCACCACTGGCAGTGCTATGGAGCCATGCTTTTAAGGGTGGGTCCCTGCTTTCTTTGTGTTTTGCTTGTGCATAGGTACGCATACCCATGCAGACAAGATTAGCACACCTGCAGCTAATTTCACGGCAGTCTGCTGATCCTCATGGGCAGCAGTAATGCACCGTAACAAGTATTTTGTGCTCCACTTATGGAAAATGCAGATAAATAGCTACTTTGAGGGCACAGATATATTTCATGTTTTTAGATTTTTTTTAACAAATCCAATGAAAAAGGATCAAAACCCACACAGTATTTTCACTTCACTGCCAAAAAAATGCCTACGCCAAATCTTTATTATAGAAGCAAATGACAAAATATAGCTCTTTTAAAATCATATTCCATCATGATAAGTTAACATTGTAGTTAGAATAAATATGCATGTATTTCACAGCTAGGACAATATGATGAATGATATTTTGTGCAAAAATACTTTTGCATAAATACACACAGTAAGGCAGCAGAGAGCAGTCCTGTATTAAAGATGTCACATTCAATTATCTAAGTCTAATGAAGTGATGCTGTCTGCTATGTTCAGATGTGAACAGTGAACTAATACAGAAAAAGCTGTTCTCAGCAGTTGGAGCTGCTGCTTGTCTCGTCCTTCTGAAAACATCACAGACCAAGATGGGCAACAGAAAAAAGAACATACGGTGTGCTGTTTGCTGATGTCACTGGGTATTACACTTGTCATTTTTCAAGCACTTAACTACTTCATGGAGCCATTTGGAGCCACAAATGAGCAAAATGCTCAACAGAAGTTCAAACTGGCCCAGTTTTTCCATCTTGTTTCTCCTTGGCCTGCTTCTATTTGTGTTTACAGCACAGTTACAGTAATTACTTTACAACACATGCATATTAAAGCTCCTGATTCTGCATTTGTGCTGGAGTTTTAAGTCACCATATGATTTAATTGTTCCACTATTTGCTGCTGGCATTTGACAAACAGATGATTACATAAACCAAAAATCTTTCCACTTACATTTCTGACATGCCAGCTCTGGGGAACACTAACAGGCAGGATAAACAAGGCTAAAGCTGGCAGGAGAACGTGTCTGAAGCGTCCTTAGAGAGCAGCAGATCTCAGGCGGGCTAAACTGCTGTCAAGTTCATCGATACCGGCTTTACACCACAGTGCACAAAGACAGCCCGAGTCCTGGCTGCAGAACCCTGCTTTAAACAACTCCAGAGCCTGCTATCGAACGGCTCTGGTTTCCCGTCAATATCGCCTCTGTCTCTTTCTCTTCACAGCTGTTAGCCATGGCAGAGAGAAAGAGCTGGAGGGAGGTTGTATAGTAAGAGAGACAAAGTGTTGTCAAAACCATAGGGAGGCAGAGGAGGGTTTCATGTCTGAGAATTTCTTGGTGAATAAGTCAGGAAGTAGACAGTATCCAGCTAGCACGCTGCACGTGTACTTCACTTGTGCTGGACTTTTTCCTAACTTAAGTCCTGCAAGTTTCTCGTCCAGCTCCACTCCTTCACTCCTTCACTCCTGACATATGCACATTTACAAGAACTGCACACTTTCAAGACACCTTAATTAGATCCAGTGTGCAGCTGTCGAGCTGAAGAAAAGACCTGCGCTCCATCCCACATTGCCTGTGATCCCTGAAGAGAGAATGAACTGCGTCCCTGCTGCAGTGGCCGCCTTCGCTATTTGCACTTTAATCCTTGTGTTACTTTGAATGTCTCTGCTTTAAAAGGGACCTCCAGTGAATTTACAAATCGAGATCAGTTTACTTGTTTTGAGAACTCCTCATCCTGTGAAACCTGCTGCCCAGTGTTTCATGTGGCTTTTGAGGAGCTCTGTCAAGGTAAGTGACATGACTGGAGTTATCTGGGGTTGAATTTGCAGTTTTTCCTCCAGGTGATGGGTGCTGTTTGGTTAGGTTTAAGAACTAGTCGGTTAGATTTAGGACAAGATCAGGGTTTGGGCTAAAATGAGGATCTTCCATACACTAAGTCAAGCATGTTACATACATACTTGATGTTACCTACATGATGAAAGTTAAGCATATAACTTTGACATGTACCTTTAAAAAATGTCAATGTCGAGTTTTGGTGTCACACAGGACATGAACCCTGGTCTCCTGGTGAAAGTCCAGAGTTTGGCCCATCAATCCATCCAGGCTCATCTTGTCCATACTATGTTTGTCCTTTGCTCCGGACACTAATAGAGCTGGCAACTAATAGTCTAAATTAGAATTTATATTGAAATCCTTACATTAGACTGTGAAAATTAACATCTGACTGTGAAAAAAAAAACAGCAGTGAAGGCTCTGCATTACGGACAGGACTCACAAAACCAGTTAGATCTGTTATTTTGTTTTGTTTGTTTGTTTGTTTGTTTGTTTTACTGGGAAAATCTGTTTAAATCCTACAATCTCTGCGGCGATAAAGTCCAGTGAAAATAAGTGCCAACTTAGATACGAAAATATCCCGGCTCTACACACCATTTTTTCTTTCTAACAATCTGAGCTTGTCAATGGCAAAAACAAACACACCCGCAGGCCTTAAACTGCAGCGCGTGTCGTGGCTGCAGGCTGCAGCGTCCAAGTTCAACACTGAAAACTTCAAAAATTGTCGTCTCCATTGGTCACTGGACACAAAAAAACATGCGACAATATGGGTCCATAATCAGTTAATATGTGACCAAAATCTGGAAGACACGTGGAAGACATGTGGACATGCACCAGCTGAGGACTCCGCACACATCATCACTCTCACTGATTGGAAATGTGATGCAGGTGAAGCAGAAACGAAACGGTGCAGGTATGCAGATGTCTTAAAAAAAACACAAAAAAAACAAAAAACATGTTCGTATTGAAATAATGTCCAAACAGTATGCTCTCAGTTTACTGGTTTTCCAACTTATGAACATAATGCGCAAAAAGAAATATTCAAATGGTTTGTACCGACATGTTTTTTTCAGGAATAACTCATTTTTGTTCAGTTTTGACCGCACTAGTCACTATCGCCCCCTGCTGGTTAAACACCTTCATACATGCGTGTATTTTTCACATGTAGGCGAGGGAAAACGTGACACTGTCACGCCATCTTCTTTGGCTTGGCCAGGCTATAACACACTTGTGCGCGATAGTAGGCTGTCTGTTCAGACTGCACCTCGGCCCATTAAAAGAAAAAAAAAAAAAAAAAACTTTCTCTAAGTCTTCTTATTTTCTAAATGTAACACCCGAAGCGGTTATTTGATCAAGTTGATGTTCTTGCAAATTTGAGTTGTATCCACATGGTTGAATGCATTTACTGTAAGCTGCTTTGGACAAAAGTGACAGCCAAATAAATGTACTGTAATCTAAGATGTGGGTGTCTGGCAGGCAGGCAGAGGCGAATGAAAAGATGCTATCAAACTGCATTAGAGGAAATGAAGATGCCAGCATTTTTTAATTTTTTTTTAACTTGACCGACACGAGACACTAGGGACACAGTCACCACAGCATTTATAACAGAGACGTTTCTGACTGACATCGATTCTTCAGTGATCAGTGAACTCTGACCAACAGAGAGCCAAAGTCATGGCGTCGCCTGCAGGCTCACCGCTGTTCTGCTAGCTTCTGTGACTCAGTGCACAGTCTGATTGAGAGTTGATTCTGTGATCTTTTAGAAAACTGAAACTCCTTCCTGGGGTTTACTGGGGGTAACCAGCCTGGTAATAGTCATACTTTCCATTTCAACCTGGTTTCTTCCATATCCCTGATATCCATCAAAGCACTCCTCTAATATAATTTTCCCAACCTTTCAGCTGTAATCTCTGCCTCAGTCCTGCCACTCCCCTCCCCATTCTGTTGAGCTGGTTTTACCCTCCTTGGTTCAGGGCTCGCGGGAAATGGTGTTCGTTAAAGGGTTGTCTAGGCATGACGAATGAATTACACTACATACTGTGGAGTAAGGTTATGTTGCAGCCTGGGTTTTTAGTAATTCATGTTACTATAAATGTTGATGTTCTGGTCTCACTTCAGCTCTATTGCAAACTTCCAGAGAGTCCAAAGTCATAATAGCAGTCACACCATTCAGTTTTATATACTGTAAGCCTGCTCTGGCTGAGCAGAAACTGCTCAGCTGAAGGGAAATGTGTGGTTTGCAGTCAGCCATGAGACTGGAGTGGACTGAGAGTGCAAAGAGCCACTACATTACCAAACATCGACCACCACCTACCTCATTTCAATTTTGACCGCCATGCTTCAGCTTCACGAAAATGAATGTATTCTTCCAAGTAAACATAAATGCAGACCTACTGTAGACTAACTTTGCTCTAGTAGAGACTGAAGGACAATAGAAATTTGTAAGTAAACACATGCTCAAAATGTTCTTTCTTTATTAGTTACATGTGACTATTCAAATTGAGAAACTGAAACCATTTAGAGACTTTTACTTAAAAATGTACATCTTCTACACCCTGAGTGGTGCTTTGGTCTCACTCTGGACATGACGAGAGTTGGAGAGACCACTTCTGAAATTTCTGCAGAGGTCATGAGAATCTAAAGAGGGTTCAAGGAGATGGAATAACATCCAGAGGGGAGCTCTCATGGATGAATATAAGCTCAAGGATGGAGGAAACACTAGCAGGGCACAGGCTTGGGTCCTGGTGGGGGTTGTTTTACTTGTGAATGTGTTGCTGTATCCCATCATTCCTCATATCTTGGTTCAAGGTGCCAGGCCTGGACGGCTTCACATGACAACCTTAAAGGCTGATGGAGCGTGGCCTGCTGCATCCCCAGCCTCTGCCGCCAAGCCCTTCACCTTCCCTCATTTAGGGGCATTGTCTCCCAATGAGTATCATTTGTCACCATTGACTTGCTCCATGCAGACACCCGAGCTGTTTTTCTGTGGCCCTCGCCCATTTCCACAGTTGGTAAACAGCTAAATCCCTCTCCCAATCAATGCAGCCTATTTAACTTGAGCTATTGACTCGCCTGCCCCTCAACAGACTGAGAGGCTGAAAAAATACAAACAAATTAGACGGGTGAAAAAGAACAACAGAAATTGCGGCACAGACTATGAAAAGTCACATTTTCAATAATGAGCTTTTGGCGGCGGGAGGGAAGAAAGTGACAGAGTGGAGGTGAAGGAAGCGAGGGGAAAAAAGCCAGGGAAAACAGAGGAGGAATCGATCGATATGAACAGATAATCACCAGGCTTCTGTCCCAATGTGTAAAGACTGTGACATTGCAGAGGTGTGCACGGCCGGGAAGAGATCAATGGGCTGCTTTTTGTTGATCCGTAATCCTTAACTATCTATAAGTAATTAACCTTCAGAGGAGAATGTGGGGAAGAAATAAATGGAGAAATAAGAGGGGGAATAGCAATGAGCACAAGTAAAACAGACGCTGCTTGCATTGAGCAGATAACAGCACAGGAAACCAAATTAATAGTTGTCTCCACTGCTGCCTCTGCAATTTGCTGCATCTGATTCGGTTTTATTTGTCAGGGACTGCATTCCCTGGAAATGACTGCATCGCCCTGTGGAAGATGAAGATAGATGTAGAACAGGCTATTTTCTATCAATTTGGAGGAAAAATCCAAAGTATTTCTATTTCCTGTTGTGGTTCTGGGGGAGAATCTCGCCTGGTCTTATCACCTTTGGCCTGATGAGTGCATCCTCTCCCAAAGAGTTTCCTGAGAAGCTGGAGGAGAAGGATCTTATTAGGAGTCAGAGTGCCCTCTGTGGGTTCTAAACGGAAAAACAAGGGGAGAGGTGGGAGGAGGACCCTTGCCTTTTAGTAGAAAACCCACAAAAAAAAATAAAAGATATTAAATTTGACATCAGACTGAGGCTCTTCTGTTTTCAAACTCAGCCAAATGAACAAACTGCACTGTTGAATGAACACAGCTCAGCCACAGTGGTATCTGTACAGGGTTTAATGGCACACAAATGCCCATACAGTACATAATGATCATCATGAATCAAACTTCTATCTCGTCATGAGTAAACTGAAAAGAATGTTTAAGTTAGTTAAAGGCAGACCACGTTCATGAAAATTGTCACATTAATACACAATGATACGACGGACCGGTGCCTAAGAAGCGTACAGTGTGTGAAGTAAGAAATAACTTATTACAATATGGCCACTGTAGAAAGCTTTCCGCTAGTGATTACGGTATTAAAGGTGAGGAGAGTCATTTGAAGCCACAACGGCATTTTGACTTAAATGATAATCGTCAGGTAAAAACAGAGCTCTTAAGACGCTCCCTCATAGACTTAAAACATGCCACTGGAAAATCAGATCATTCTACAACAATAACAAGAAAAACTCCTTCTCAAAGGTTCTGCACTGCGCCAGTACACTGTTCAGTGGACACATATTTGAGTCGAGTGCTTCTTCTTGGTTTACCAGTGAGAAAGAACGTCAAGTGTAACCTCGGGCTGTCGAAGACGACTCTTCACCAAAATGGACACCTGAAGACAGAAAAAGTCATGATTCACTGAAGTCGAGCAAAGCCTCCCTGACTGTCTGCAGATGAGGTTATCATGTATTTGTTTTTATTTCCTGTACTGACCATCCAATGTAGCACTGGCACAGGTTCTCATGTGATGTGGCCTGCTTGATGAGGAGCTCCACCTGAATGGGCACATCCAGCGTCTCGTCATGAGAGAAGTCTCGGCCTGCAGGGAACAAACTCGCATCAAAACACTGGATCTGTGCCAGAAAATCCACTCTGGTAAAGCCTTCAAACTTCAAGGACTTCCATCAGTGACACCAAAGTATTTTGGGCTTGCTTAAAAGCTTGTGTCTACAGAAAAATGTGGGGGTTAGCATATGTTATAAAAGACAGTGTACGTTAGTCACATTGGTATTTTTCTGAATAAGCATTGAGAAACTCAATCTTTCACTGTGCACTTGTTTCACAATAAAGAAGTTCAGCTTTGTTTTTTCGAGTGGGAAAAATGATGTGTACAATGAGAACCTCTGATTTGACCTGAGAAAGTTTAACAATGCTAACTAGATATCGGTATTTCTTGCATAAACTTGTGTGATAAAAAAATCAAAGTAGAAAAGCTAATATTTTTCCGGAGCTCTGACCCTTTGTGCTTTTTGAGCGCTGTAATACGCACCTGTCAGTTTGTCTCTCACTCTGTTGATAATCTGAATAGCCTTCTTGTTGAGTGCCTCGGGTTGCACCAAACCGTCTCCAACTAAAAACAAAAACACAAACAGCCTGGAATCAACTATTAACACCTTAAGAAAAAGCAAATTTAAGTGCTCTCTGTCTCTCTCTTTGCAGTTGAACAGCAGTTGCAACAATCATTTACAGAAACAGCACCAGAGGTTGGCATTGTTGTGGTGAAACGAGCAGAGAAACTCCGAAGGGGAACTCACTGAAGGAGTGAATGGATTCAGGCACTGTGGTCCCTGGTTTCTTGTGTGTGGACTCTCCAAGGTCTATTCCCTCAAGGGCCTCTGCAAGGACGGCACACAGTCACGGGTTTAAACGCGTTCTTGCATCAGGCAGAAAACAGGAGGCAGCTCTGGCCACGCTTTGTGCTGCAGACTCACCCACAGATTGTCCAGCGGTGTACGAGTCCGTCCTGGTGCGGGAACGCTTGTTGCCTTTGGTGTTTGCTGTGAATGAAACAGGCGAGATGTGTGAGAGCAAGGATTTCTGTCCTTAACAGGATTACTACTCTTATGCTTTTTAAAGCAGTCTATATATTGTTTTTATGTTAAAAAACAGACCATATGTGCTGTAGATTGTATTTTCAGAATCCAGTTTTTGCAACATTTTGAAACGGCTTTTCTAACTGTTTTAAGGATCAGAACAAACTGAATTATTATTATTTCTTCAAATATAAGCTGAAAATAATGCCCCTCATTTTCAAAAACACTGACATATTCTACTGCTGCAGATCAAGTGTCTTGCTTCAGGCTACCTTGATAGTCTGAGAGTGTGCCAGAGATATTCATTCACTTTGTTGACTTGAATTGAACCAAAGACCTTTTGATGTCGACGCCCCTTCTCGAAGCTTCCAGTCTATTTCTCTCCCAAATACGAGCCAAATCGATTTCCATTTTACCACTGGGACAACACTTTAGTTTTTCAGCCTGGTCAGATTAAATTTAACGCTCCACTCTCTCATTCACTGCGAAAAAAGAGTTTCTACTGTACTGTAAGTGGAATACTTTGCGCTGACCATCACAATGTATTTTCCGGGCTTCACAGCCACTTCACTGTTACTGTGCAACATGTCATTTGTCTGTCGTCTGTGCTCTTTCACTGAGACTCTGTGAGACAGTGCTGAAAGTACTGAATGTGACCAGCTGATGATCTCTTACTGTCCATGAGCCTCCAGTTGAGCAGTGGGTCATAGACGAAGGCCTCCAGCACGGCCATGACGCTGTCCCGGTGCTCCCTCAGCACCTCCATCACCGTGTGGCAGGTGATCCGGTAGTTCCCGTCCAAACCCGTCACCTGGCAACAATTCACACACAGACTTTACTGATGGGTCGATGTATTTGATAGTGACGAGCATGATCCAGTTTGGTGTTTTGAAGTGAATTTAGATCGTTGCATCGTGCATTAAAATACATTTCTTACTTCTAAACTTTTCCAGTTACTTAAGAGATGATGCAACTTAAACCTCCCACGATGTTCAGTGTTATGCTTTCATTTGTAACTCCTTTTCTTCTCGGCTCATTAAATACAAGACGCAGTGAGTCATCGTGTCTGATAAAGCACCGCACACATGGCGAGATTAATTATTATTTTGACTAAAAAACAGGCAGAAGAAGAAGCTCAGACAGGATTCAGTTTAAGTCCAGCAGAGTACTTGCAGCTTTTATGTGGGGGGTTTTAACACTCAGATAATTTAAATGGTGTTTTTGACTTTCCACGCTGAAGCAAACATCTCTCCAGCTGCTTTAGGATGGCCTACACACACAGGGCGGCTGCGTACCTCCATGGCGTTGGTCAGCATCCTCGTCAGTCTGAAAGGGATCTTTTCAGGGAACTTCTCTCTGGTCATGGCGACCTGGTTGAAGGTACAGTCAGTCTCAGATAAATAAAATAATAACAATCTGTGGATAATGTATTGAAAGAAAATCTCCTCTCACCTCAAAACAGTCTCCAAAGTCAATGTGGAGGATTTTGCCGCTTAACCGGTCTAACATCAAGTTTGAAGGATGCCTGGAGAACAGAAGCATTGTCTCCTTATTGATGATAACTGTCAAAATTATCATTCTAACAACCTGCTCAAAATAATAAGACTTCAAATGTCTGTTTGAGACACCCACCTGTCACCCAGTCCCAGGATGTAGCCCACCATGGACATCACGGCCAGGGAGCGTGTGTAGTTGGTCCTCCTGTCAAACCACACCTGGAGGACAAACAACATTTGCACCTTCAGGCTGACAACATGAGAGCAGAACAGTGTGGAAAGTGGCACAGAGATCTCTGCTTCAGACATCTTTGCAGACACTTGAACATGAAGAACATCAGGAACACAAGGTACTAATGTTCCAACAAATGGATCCAATTTGAAGGTCTGTTTGTTATGTCCTGCTAAGTTTGAAAGTAGGACACACAATCCAGAGCACTGATTCTCCAGGGAACACAACAGTTTTATTTACAGTTACGCTACAACTATATTTACTTTGATAATTAGATAAGTGAGACACACTGTTTCCTCCGCAGATGAAATCAAAAGAAAAGCTTTGCGAAATCACTGCCAATCCAGGTTCTTAGGAAAAAAGGAGTTTGTTGTCTTTTCTTAACTGACCCCAGCTGACGGAGGAAAGAAGCAGAGCATCTCACCTCAGAGCTGGGGCTCTTGAGCCACAGGAGCTTGGCCAGGTCATCTCCGGCCGTGTTGTTGACGGCGTGCTCGAACACCTCCACCTTCTCCATCAGTGTCAGGTGGTCGTAGTCTGGGGCCATCTGAAACACACAAAGCCCATTATGAAAGCACACTTCACACTTTGGATGTGAACCAAAGCACCACGCTGCCTCCCAGGTGCAAGTCAATGATAGACTGGAATGTGTCAAAAGGATAATGATCCTTGTCTTTAACCGGGGTCTCCACCACCATGACCACTGGTTATGTTAAAACATAAAAATGTGAGTGAAGTATTTCACATGGTTCACACACGCCTGCATTCAGATTTCTGCTGAACTCTGGCTTTAATTACTGATACATCACAGCTACTGTGCTTTTTGAAGGATATAATTGAATGTATAGCAGGTCAGTTATTCTGATGGACTCTTTACACTGAATGTTCACACATACTACCGTGAAACAAAGTGAATTCAAGCGGTTTTAATATTGACCCCGAACATTCGACTTGTTAATGTAATTACAACTAGAAAACTGTGTTAATACTGAAGAACATGAGCCTGTTTCAGGCCAAAGGTAAAGTTGTGGTTTGAGAAAGAAACACTGTGACAGCCACTCTAAAAGATTACAATCTATCATGGTTTCACTGTCCTGCCTTCCTCATCCTTTATCAAACCTGGCCTGACTGATTGACTGGTCAGCTGAATATCTTGCCACTTAGAGGGCTTAAACTGAATGTAAGACATCATTAAAAACTCAGACACTATTAGCAAATTGAAAATAACCACAAAGAAGTCTTATTTAAAACACGGCAGCACAAGGAAAATATGTGCACAGGGCAATTTCCACTGATGGTTTAATTGCTTCAATTTGTTCTCACATCTGAGTGAAATTACACTGCAAATTCCACAGGTCATGTTTTGAGTTCACTTTTCATTATTACTGATGAATCTAGCTATTCAGCAGGCATCTTTGAAAGTATGCCCAGTTTTTCTGAAGCAAAAGGCCTGTTTTTCATCTGCAGTTAACAACAATGAGCCCTGTTATTTTATTCTGAGATTAAAGGACAGCAGACAGGCGGGTTGGGAGTGACATTTCCTGCTCGTCTAAGCACAGTCTGACAAGGTCTGTTTTTTTTTTTAATTTATCCTGTTGACCAGTGAATCATGGTTGGGCATGATTTCATCATCCTGCTGTGGACCAATGAGACTTGAACTTCAGCCCTGCCCTTCTCCTGTGGCCTTGATGTTTCTTTGGTTGGCATCACGCCTTTTCAGGGTAGCGCTTTCAATCAAACCACTCTCAAGGTCTTAACCTGCTCTGTCTCTGCTCCCATGTGTCATCGGAGGCACTTTCACTTACTGTAGTGACATTTTACTGAGAACAATTATGCATGTGCGTGTTCGCCTTTGACTAATTGGGCTTTTTGAGGCAGAAATATGTACTTAATTTGTGACAATTGAGGACCTGTAAATGTGTTTTCATTAAAAACTGATTGGTATTCATCAGCATAATCACTAAAAACAGATGCTTCCTCATCCCTGATGAATCTATTCAGCATTTAGCATGGATGTGTTGAATGAGACCAACTGCTGGAACAAGACGATGAGTAACATGTGAGAACATAAGCTCATTTACACATAAATGCACCTGTTTAATAACATACTATGGTATAATGTTGCTAGGTGAGTTAATTGGCTGAAACAGAGAAAACTCGAATGATGCAAACTAACACAAATGGAGGCAGGACATGAACACAGTCTGCTTATTAAAATGCAGGAAGTAGAAACCTGATGGATGTTACTGGCTCCTCACCCTGAGCATGATGCGATGTTCAATGTTGAGCAGAATCTTTTTCTTCTCTCTGTAGTCTCTGATGAGGGCATGCAGGGTGTCACAGTGGGGCACCCAGCCAATCAGGCCTGAGTTGGTGGACAGGGGGATCACGGCATAGCGCTGAATGCTGATGAATGCAACACAAACAAGCGCATGATTCATTGTCAAGGTTTCTATCATTTTGCTTTTTCAACTTCATGTCCTCAACTGTGAGTCAGGTCAGTGTTATTAATATATTGATATAATGCGACAAAGCCACATATCACACACACACACACACACACACACACACACACACACAAAGTGGATTTTATAACCCCTGTCCTATGCCTCCGAAAGCACAGACATATAAACACACACACACACACACACAGTTTGTGACAATACAACCACCTACTATGGACCGTGCAACATGTGCAAATGAAGCATAAAGCAGCATATTTATGATGTATTTCTGTTATTCCTAGCTTGCATACAGAACGCCACACGGTATATGTAGTGTAACGTAGAATATTATTTTGTTATTCTCAAAGATACATCATTCTTGTATTTAACTTTTGACTTTTAACCTTTTAATTTTTAACTTTCTAGTTTTGCTGCACTGTATTACCATATCAAACTCATGATTCTGATGCTTGAAATCAGTTCTTTACAGCACCGGCAGCCAGTGAAGTGTTTTCAGTCCAGATGTAACATGTTGTATTTTCCTTGTCCCAGTTGGCACTCTGGCTGCTTACTTTGGATGCGCTGCAGCCTACTTATTGTCTTTCTGGGAAGGGCTACAAAAGTGAGCGTATGCAAGCGTGTGTGCGTGTGTTTGTGTGTACCTACCTGAGGTTCTTGCGCAAGGACGCAGGGTCGTTGGCCAGCAGTGTGTTGACCAGACCAAACAACTGCATGACTCTCTCATCCTGCCTCAGGTCCTCGTGGCCCTTCAACAGGAACATGAACTCGTGGCCGTTACTGCCTGCAGAGGGCGTCACAAAACACAACGCTGATTGGCTGCTTGAAAAGGGTTAAGACATTATACGGTTGCTCCCCTCCTGCTCTGCAGCTGCACCTCTATTACCTTCTTGTGAAGTACTGTCAGGTGAGTTTGAGCAAGCAATAAATAATTTCATTTGAACCACATCGCTGCTACAGTGGGCTTTGTCCCAACAATCCCTCACTTTATGGTCACCCTTGGTTTGGAATGGCACTCCAAACTGACAGATAAGATGAGTTGTGGTAAAATAAGAGCTACGAAAAAGAACCTCACTTGTGATTTGTGCAGCAGAGCGAACACAGCATTATCTCGATCATCTCACGTGGAGTGGAAAATATGTATCTATGCACTGGATGAACTGTGACATCAACTCAGTCCTCTGGAGCAGTGTCAACTTTTTGGAGAGGAAAATGTATTTGATGATGTCACACATCTAATTGTTCCACTATCTTATTCTGTCCTCGGTGTTCTCAACAGATCATATTACAGTGATTTCACTGACACTGCAATTGCCATAGTACCTTTAATGGGGTTACCTGATACCTCCAGTGGAACGAGTAAGACAGAGTGCCTGTTCTATCCCCAGTCTGCTCCTAATGACATTCCCAGCAAGCAATGTATTGTGTGTCACTAGGGGGACAGAGTGCTGACAGTAAATCTAAACTGGTAGTGGGTGGCAGGTCTTAATCTGAAGTCTTGCTCTAGAGGTCAGATGATTTATTGGCTCATCATCTTTTACAGAATATGTTGTGTAACACTGACAGGGCACATCAGAACAAGGTATCACATTGTGGAAAAGAGTGAAGTAGAGTGAACCATTTGTTATTGATCATCTGAAGGTTTGGCTTCAAGACAAGGTAACTTTGTAGCACTGTGCCATTTTAGGAGCACTTCAGTGTTGTACTTCAAATCACAAAGCATAGTAGGGAATAAGGTTTCAGTCTTATTTATTTATATATTCAAATCAATGCATAGGACAGTGTTGCCAGGAATCCTGACAAAGACGACCTGCACCTGCATGCACCGTTTCTCTTGCCTCCACCAACCAGTCAAGTTGCAGTTTACATCTGTGTCTGTCCAGAGTCATGTAATATACACAGCGAAGACTCTGGAGGAATTTAATGAAAGGTATTAAGTGTATTTTTTTTGGTGAAACGGAAGTTTATCACTATACTGACATGTTTGATTTCAGTGAATAATCTCGAGTGAGAAACATACTGCCTGAGAGCTTCATCATATGGTGCAACAACACTCAGCCGGACCTCATATCAGCAGAACCAATGAGCATGTGCTGGACTACAATGCATCAAATATTGATGTTGCAAAGACGCTACAAATCGTAAACACACATCTTGAACCCGGCAGCACAGAAGAGCTATACAATCACCAGTTTCAAGGTGGACACCCAAGATTAGTGTCACCAATTCAGTATCTGACCATACGATGTCATAGTGAATGTAATGAAATTCCCTCCAGGCGTTCCTGAGATATCGCATTCATACAGATATCTGTATGTACAGACAGATAGACAGACAGGGGGACAGATGGACAAGCCAAAAACACAATGCCTCTGGACATGGCTATTGTGGGTGCAGAACCATAAAAACCATCAGTGACTCATGACATTAGTTTCCTGGAGTTTAAAAGACGTCATTTTTCTGTGGTGATTTGGATTCATTTTGGTGTTAACTTCATCTCACAGGTTTGATCTTGCTTCTCTTTGTAAAGCGGATTTATTACTCTGGTGTTTTATCCACATGCAGAACTTTGCCATGACTGATGAATTCAAAATAAATAATGGCCTTGGAGCTGTTTGTTGTTTGAGTAAAGTCTCCATTAATATTGAATTTTCCTTAACGCGATAGCCCACGCCTGCTGAAAGCGCATGACTTTGACTACAGATATTCTTTAATCTATTTTCCTAATATAATGGGTTCAGAGCCACAAGGCCTGTGCAATTTTCTTCTAATCTTACCCATGATGGTGAGTTTGCGTGGGCGCTGCTTGGAGGTGATGACCTGCAGGGAGGGGGCGATGGACTGGATGCGGATGATTGGCTGGTTGGGGTCATAAGTGCCTGGTACAGCCAGCTCCAGGTCCCGGCACATCAGCAGCTTCGGAGACACATATTGCAGCTCCAGGGAGGTCAGCTACGTGGAAATTGATGAGGTGGGATGTAGCACAGGAAGAAACAATCAGCTTTAAAGCAAAAAACAAAAAAAAACAAACAAACCCTGTGCTGGCAAAAAAAGCTGCTGCCAAAAGAGCCTGAACCAATATGCAGAGTGTTACAGATATTGGCTCATATCCAAGCTAAGATCTCATCTGGAAAAAAGGTGTTTATACACAAGCTTTAATATATTACTCTCACTTTCTATGCCCATCAATAAATGCATTTTCTGCTTGTCTGCATTCAGCCATCCATGATTTAAACTGCATCAAATCGGACTATTTACAGGCTTTTTAAGTTCAATTCTGAATGCTAATGTATATTTACTTCATCACAGCTGCAACCTGCTTTGGATCTGCCGTTTGCATGCATCCTGGAGGAGGTTCACTTCTATGTTAATTCCCAGAGGGGGAATATTTGCAATGCTGCCAGCATGTTACTTTGCTGCTGTGCATTGCATGCTGCTTACTGTAATGTCACAGCAGGGAGCATATCCGTGAGAGTAGGACCATGCCAGTGTGTCAAACAGCATTGTCGTCTCCATTTGCCATGTGAAGCAAGAGCTCCTGACAGAACTATTTTTAATGTCACTCTGAGATCAGCTTATATTCATTCCAGAGGCAACAAGACCTGCTGTAGGTTAAGTCAAAGCCATTTACTCAGGACTTACCAGACTGCCTTTGAACAGCACACCTAAGCAAATGAACAGGTTCACCACAACAGAAATGGCTAACACAGGCTCTGGCACACGGTGTTTGCATGTGCAAGCTCACAAAGAGAACATTTGTGTATACGCAACATTATGAGAATGTTAATGTGCAAGTATCATACCCACATGTTTGGCATATAAGAGACCATAGAAAGCATTTAGCCACTAAGTATATTGGAATGTTTGGACAAAGACGTTTAATGATCAAGTAAACAGCTGTCCATCTGTGTTTTGGCTCTTTAACTGTGTAATTCATCATCACGAAAGTGAGTTGCGTGAAGGATAACAGTACAATTACTAGTGCAAGCAAATAGCTGTGCCAAGTTCAGGTCATTACCACATGCAAACACCCTGAGGAACATTTGCTGCATCTTGTAGAAAGCAGATTTGACCTGACATTATTTAAATGCTCCTCATAACTTCGCAGATAAACTGGCTGCTGACTGTATAATATCAAAAGGAGCAATGCTATCCCATGATGTTCTGCCATTCCTCTTTGACTTCCATCACCCCTCTGTCTCATCACATCCTGCCATCTTTCAACATCTTTCAACACCATTTATTTGGCATCTTGTGCAGTACCTTCACCCAGAGAGGGAAGAATGAAAGAGGTCTCTTGCTTCTCTATCAGTATCTCCCAATCACTGCTGAATCACACTCCTCCTTTTAGATTTAACTGGACTAAGAGACAGTGTGTATAGATTTATCTGTCATGAGATCAAAGAACGAGGCAGGACATGAAAGACAGACTATATCTCATCACATCTGACAGTAGATTGGAATGAACACAGGAATGCAGAACTGGTGGATGTCAGCTCTAATTTTTCAGGAGCCTTGGAGTTGCTGTTTCAGCAGACTCTTATCAACCACATTTGTCTGATTTACATTAAATTGTACCGCTGAGGTTCACTGGCATGTGTTAGTGTCTCTTTGTTCTTTTGGTGAACATACCAAAGCATACATCATTTCTTTACTTAAATGTTTATATACAATATATATTGTACACTGACATCTGTGCACATAACTAAGGCAGACTGCAATAGCTATTAGAGTGCGGTAGGACAACAAATTCAATGCACTGAATCCACACTTTCACTCACCTGTGGCAGCTGTTTGGAGATGCGTCTAAAAACATGGTAGTAGAGGTCCCAGGCCTGCGTCAGGTCTTTTACGTTTCCAGAGCGCATGTACTTCCTGCACCAGTCCTGAGCCTCCATCAAGTCCCTGCCATAAGCCTGTAGCAAGAAGGAAAACAAACACACTCTGTCCCTGTACAATGACTCATTCAATTAAATGACAGCAATTTGCCAAAGCAGGACTTGAAAGTGAATGTTAAACATCAATGTTCCAACTTGACTAATCTGGGATTTCAGTAAGTACTTTGTTTTTAACAGTGCACATCTGCAAAGGCAGTCTGAATGGAAACATCTGCGACTGCTTGTGCAGACAGTGAGGGTCACTGGTATGACTTGTGGCTGTAAAGAAAATAGGTCAGTGTACAAACCACAGAGGATAAAATATATGTTGTTCAATGTACAATTTTCACCTTTTCTTCAACTTTTTAATATTGTAGTTTACAACTTTGAATTATAGTATATTAATGAAGCTTACCACTAATCCACAGAAAACACTACAAACTACTACAAATGATCTAAGTACAAATATAAAGCACATTAGATTTTCTTTTTTTTCACCTCTCGGGAACTAAATTTAGGAAATGCATCAGACACTAAATGTTCCTTTTGTGCATTTCTATTTGAGTTCGCACTGAATGTCTAAACAAAAGATTAAAAAGCTGCAGCTTCATTTGTGTTGTCAATTTTTCACATATCAAGGGAGACATGCAGAGGCTATAGTTTGCGGTATTACACTTAACAAGACTAAACTCTCAACTCAACCCCAATCTGAGAAAACACACACCTGGTTAAAAGAGGTCTCTTTCAGGGTCTGTGGTCCCCTCTCCATCATGGCATGCAGAGGCTCGAGCACAGCAAACATGCCCTTAACGTTGCGTTCACCAAAGTAAAGACGCGACGCCTCCTCAAGGCCCTCGTGCCACATCTCGTGCCACAAGATGGCCACTCGGATAAGCTCCTCACTCACCTGGATGGAGAAACAACGATGAGAAGGTCAGGCTGCTCTCTGATATTGGACCCCTGACTAAATGTGAATATGAGACAGATCAAAGAGGAGGAACTCTTGTTTTAGAGTTGATAATTCATGTCAGGATGCCAGAGGTTAACTGATCCACAGTCACTCTACATGGAGACATAACAGGCCAACAGAAGCTCCCATTTTGCCCTCAAAAGAGCAAACATTTACTACTCTTTTAAGTGAAACATGACTGATTTCACAGAGCAATGACAAATGATTCAATTTCTGTACCATGATGGCCTGCTGAACCAGAGTGTTGCAGTGTTCACACATGTTCTTCAGGATCTTGTTAGCAGCATTGTGGCGGGCTGTGGTGGTGGACTTGGAGGCCACAGTCAACGGGTAGATCAAAGCCTGGAGGCGAACAATCCAACAGTCACTGATCACTGACAGCACAGCTTTAAGTTACCACAAGAAATGACCTCCTGGTTCTGTTTTTGTAATGTGGAACAACATGAGCAGTAATGGGGGCTAGTGTTGATTTCATAACGAAAATCTTTTTTTTTCCCATGTCTGAGACATCGCCAACACCATTAAACACTAACTGTGACTATATTGATATGCACCATTGTTAAAGAACAAAGACTAAAATGTATTTAAAAAGTGTGTGTGCGTGAGATAGAGAGAGGCAGAGAGAGAGTGTGCGTGAGTGTGTGTCACTAGCAAAATCGTAACATGGTTAAAGTGTTTTTGGTAAGATAAGACTAAAATGGCCAGAGTTAACTAAAACTTGACTGAAAAACAGGATGAGGCTGACTAAACATTCTACCTAACGTTCACACCACTAACGTGAGCAGACTTACTTGCGGATGATACCGTCCGATGTCTGTTAGCAGCTGGTGGATGAGACGACCCACCAGAGCTCGAGGAGTGTCAATTCGAGCTATGAGCTGAGGGATCACCTGCACAGGCAGAGATAATGGAATAAAGAATCAAACCTGGCTTTACCTGTGAAGTGTAAAAAGTGTTTTTATTATTTTCTGGAAATGTATGTATAACATTAAGGAGATGCCAGTATTACCTTTTACTCTGTCCAAACCATCTCACTGATTACTTCATCATGTCTTACCTGTAGCCATGTGTCGATCTGAATGGTCTTGATTCCCTCCACCAGGGCCTCGTTCACTTCAGGCCAGTGACCATAGTCAAACCACAGAGTCAGAACCCTGAACAGTCCAACAAGTAAAAGACAACAATTAAATCTGAATCTTTTTTCCAGCTAATTATTATAGTTCACCACTAGAGGTCCTCCTGTCCTCACACACACCGTGTGTGCGTTACAGTCACTGAACTCACCTGAGTGTGTCCTGAAGGTTATTGCCTCTGGACAGGGAAATAGAGCGAAAGAAACCTTGAACAGCAGGAACTGTGTACAGCAGCAGTGTCTTCGAGAGGTCCTGTGGAGCGACAGCACACAGCAGACGCTTTCATGTGTATGATAACAGGGGGAAGGGGAAAACAGCTATACTGGAGGACATACTGTTCTGTAGTGTTGATGTATGTGGGGCAGTCCTGACAGTCACTATAATTTCAAGTTCAATATTCATAATTCTATCATTACTGGAGACAGCAAAGATGCTCCATTTGCTCCCAGAAGTCAGTGTAGTTGTAGCATGTGGGTATCTTAACAAAAGATTTCTACCTTGGTTGCACTGGGGTTGCTGGGAGAAGAGGAGAACCCTGAGCGGCTGATGATGACGGGTGTGAAGAGGGCTTCACTCTCTGTGACTCTCACCTCATTGACCTTTTTCTGGCCCGGTGAGGGCACGGGACTGTGGTCTGTGCTGTCCACTTCGCTGTCACTGTTGCTGGCTTCGCTATTAGCACTGGCACCACTGGCGTGTCGCAGCTTCTTCTTCTCGTCACGTCCTTGGTTTTGGTGCTTGTAGTGCAGCACTGCCTCAAAGTTCATTACTGCCCAGGCATGCCAGGCCTGTTGAGAGATGGTCCAAACTGGGTGAAACTGGATTTCTAAGACTGGAAATGAATTCCACATTTGATCATGATGTAATTTTCCAGTTTACTGAGGGACAGATGTCTCCCAGTGGGGGGAGACAGTCATTTATCTGCTCCAAACATATGAGTTTGATGTTTTGCAATGTTCAGCAACCAGCTTAGCAAATGTTGAAAGCTGAAGGCAGTTGGTGAGGACGGATGGGGAGAGAAGGGTATGTGGGAATAGGGATATCTGTGTTGCCTGTAGCACAGGCATGGACAATAAACAGAAGAGATGCTCTCAAGTCTTCCATCACCTCATATCTTTGATACATCAGAAGAGGCACAACAAGTACAACAATCTCATAAACAAAGTAAATCCGCTGTGCAGACACAAAAACTAAACAGACAGCTGTTATGGCCTGTTTGGTTAAAGGGCCATAAAACGGGGTCTAAATTTTTCCTGGAGACTCATCAGTGACAGGGCGACCTCCTGCCGACGCAGCTGGGATTTTACTACAGCCAGAGAGAGAAGTCAGAAGTGAAGGGTCAGAGTTGAAAGGGGAGGACTGACCTTGTACCAGTTGCGGTCGTGCTCGGTGGAATGGCTGTAATACTGCAGGACCTTCGGGATGGTGCTCTCATTGATGCCCTGCAGACTGAGCTGCCACTCCCCCAGCTTCAAGAAACATCTACATAGAAGAAAGGGAGAGACAGAAAGACATTTCATAAAAAATATTATCACTTAAAGAACTGCTTTGTTTTAGGGAAAACATGCCTGATCTGGTGTATTAAGGCCAGTTATTTTCAGTTTTTTTTTCCACTATATTCTGGAGTCTCCACTGACATTTACAAAACTGCAAGCTCACAATGAAGCAGTACTCAACCAAGCTCCTGCTAAAAGCCCTTGATCTTTATACTCTAAATAATAAATACACTGACATTTTCGAGCATTCATCTGAAATATCTAAACTTTTTGGGGGCCATAAAAGTTACTGAGGTCAATGTTGAGAACATTAGCAGTTAGGAAACAAAAGCACTACTGGGGACAAGTCACAAAGGAACATGATCACAAGTCGATAACCATGCTTATGTTGTCATTGTTTATAAAGAGTTGGCAGTGACGTTCAGTACACCCAAGTGCAGTCTATTAAAAAGCGAGATAATGATACAAGACTTGGAAATCATGCAGGCATTTATCAAAAGTCACTACGTAAGGCAGCAGTGCGCATCTGCTGAAAGGTTCTGGGACTACATCTGCAGATTTTCAATCCAATCATATCCAAACCACTTTTTCCTTTAATTCAAGCCAACAGTGAGATCTTTGGCATCCCTGAGGTGCACTGAGCTCTATCCATCACCCCCACAAACACAGAGGGTTAAACACAAATAGTCAAACTAGTTGTTTGGCGGGGCCAAGACGTATAATTCACATACAACTATACCAAACTGAGCACCTGGCTAGCACTGTACTGTCTACCCATCTGACAGCAGTCTAAACACTGTTTGCAAGAGTATCTCCAATAAATAGTCTGTTGGGATTACATAATACCTTCTGAGTGCTTTTCCATGCCAGTGTACAGTTTGGGTTCAGCCGTCTATGCCGAATTGTTTCCGTAAACTGTTGAGGCTGAACTTTTGGGGAAGAGGCAGGAGGAGGATGGGGTGTTTGAAAACGTGGGAAAAACATGTGTATTTAGACCGGAGACGCCAGACTTATTGATCTTACGTAAAACAGTGGTGAAATTACACTAGACTCTTTGGGGAGAGAGTGGAGGCGTCCACGTGATTGTGTGGACGTGAGTGTCTGACTGAGCACTCCAGGTGTGCTCCATACCACACAGCCGACCTGTATACATGGAAGTGTGTCAGAACGTCTGGAGAGGACCTGCCCTGACTGACATTATACAGGTGTTTTCCCGAACATGCATTCCTCAGTAAGCCAGAGTCACTGTCTGGAAGACTCAAACATGGGGAGAGAGAAGAAAACAACCCCTTCTGCCCATTGCCATGCTTGTGCATTGTCATGTATGATTTATGAAATGGGAGGGTGCACATGACTGCTGTGATGAGACAACTGCATGTAGGATTATACCTGTCTGCTCCCAGGTCGCACCTCTTGCTTGTTTTGAGTTTGACTAACACGACAGACGGAGCAGCGCAGTCACATTCTCTGAAAAGTAATCATTCTCTCTCATGCACTGGCACGCAGCTAACATTCAAACCAAAAGGAGTGAGCTTTAGATATCCCACTCAAATATTTCCATGAGCCCACAAGAGCATGCAAACAACTTCTTTGAGACTTTGAAGTCATTCCCAGTAATTTTAGGGGAATACGAGACTTTCCATTTTCTAATCCACTAAATCAGCGTCTGAAAATAAATGATAGTTATTTGAATGTCAAGCTTTTAAAAAAAATATATCTGGTGTTGTGTTGAGAACAGTGTGAAACAGACTCCATACTCCATCCTCTCCCATAGGGAGGTGAAGTGATGAGTGGAAAGGTGCCAAGTCTGTGCCAGGGCTGCTAGCTGAAGAGCACAGCACCCAGTGGGAGAGCTGTAGGTGCAAACACCAGCACTGTGGAGGACACACCTGGACTGTGACACCTGTAGGCGCTGTGCCATGCTCGCTTTGTGATAAGTAGCTGTGTGGGACAAGCTGCCAAAAGGCGATGGTTTTATTGAGAAGTTTGAGGTGAGACATTCAGAGAACCTGGCCAGCTTTGAAAAAGACCGCAGGACGCCAACAGACTAGTAAAAGGGGCTATGCCAGATTGGGTCATGCTCATGGAAAAGCAGCAGAACGCACTGTACATGACCCTGTGTGTTTACAACATGAGGGCAGAAAATACATGAGGTTACTTTTTCCTTACTTCAGCATGTTGCTTTGTGTTTTCTCCATTGTGTCTATGGACACTGACAAAAGGTCAGTTCTGAGATTTAATTTTCTGAACCACATCTGAATGCAAAATGACACATTGGCAGGAGCTTCACTGGTGATGCGTACCAAGAAACAAAAGCTGTGGAGACGATCTTATCTATGCATCCTTTGGCAGAGGTAAAATGGAAGCTTTTTTCAGGAGTACTGAATCAATTGCACCAATGCTTTCTTAGTACTTGCACTGGCGAAAGCTGATAAACTCTTAGCTTTAACATTCAAGTGAAGTCATTTGGGTCTGTTACAGTGATTTGATAAGGGTGTATTACTTGCAAGAATTAAGAAATTGTAATGTCAAAACTATTTTGTGTCATATAAAACCAAAAGATTGAAGATTAAGTCAGTTATCTGTCTCCACAGCAGTCTACTGAATACAGTACTTGAATCAGTTTTGGCAATAGTGAACCTGAACTTGATACAACCTTTCAAAGGTGAGATCCAATTTTTCAGATCCAAGCTAATTACAACATCTGCTTAAAAGTTTACATTTTGTTTAATGTTTTTTCTTCAAAAGCAATTTATTTTAACCAAATGATTGGGATTATGTCTGCATCACATGTTAAAACTGAAAAGGTCTGACATATGTAGAAACCTGATATCCACAATAGACTGGTTTCACAGCAGACAGTTCGACTTGTCATAGCAGGAAAAGCACAGGTGTACTAACATGAACAGTGCCTGTGTTCTGCTCAAGTGTCCCAGTGAGTCATGACAGTCTGTCCGTGAGCCAGTGTGCAAAAACAACAGGAGCCTGAAACTGAAGCAGCTAAATGGAATTCAGCCACCATTCATTCTATTATTTACACCTGTGCTTTTCTGACTGTGACGTGTGAAAATGTTTCCCATCACAAAGGTGGTGGGCTGCTGCTACTGTGCTTCAGGAAAGGGGCAGACCTGGCCATCAGTTTGTGGAGCTCCAGCTTGTGCTGCTGGTCCTCGGCTGCGATGGCGTGCTGGGCTTGCTGCTGCATCCCTTGCACAAAGTGCTGCATGTGCTGGAAGGCATCAATCTGGAGAGGCATGAAACAAACACCAACAGCAGGTTAAGATTCTGTCATTAAGAGAAATTTGTGGGCTTTCTGCAATCACTTGGAGTTTAATACAAGCATTTGTGATCAAAAGCGAACAGATGGTGCAACACTGACTAGCACTCATTTTGTCGTGACAGATTCGGCGTGTATTCTGCAGCCTCCCTCTGACACAGTGCTGTGGTGTTGTGTCGCCATATATTTATCTGCCTGTATAACTACACGCTATTTGTTGTGTTCACCTTACTGCTCCCACAGAGCTGCCTGTCTAGTCTAATGCAGGACAACAACTTGCATTCTTTTCTTTAATACATTGCTGCTGGACTCCCCAACTTATACTGTGACATCACCTTGTCTGATCCTGTATTGTTTTTACAAAAACTTTGGGAAAAGTCACATGTCTGACTAACTTTAAAATTCCACATGTGAAAATGAATTTGAAAAATGAAACCGGTCAGACTCTAAATCATCAGTCTCGCCTTTGTTTCTACTCCATGATCCCTGCTAAAGGACCCACTCTCCCAGTCATAGCAAGCATGATGAGTGACACGCTGAGCTAACGTTCCCTACAGTTTCAAAACAACGCAACAGCGGATGTGTCCTTTCCAACTGTGTGTGTGTTATTTTCATGTTCTGTCTGGCTTAGTACGCAGTGCAGCTGGCCCTACTGTAGCAACAGCAGCGATTACCCTCACACTTACCTAAGTCCCCTAATGAGACGTGCACTCTGGAGCCACATTCAACACCTGGCAATAAATGTGGGTGTGTTTATATGTGTTTGGGGGTGTATATACTGTATGTGAATGGGTGTGACAAATGACAAATGGCACAGGGCAGAACAGTTCAATATGAAACATATAATACAGTGTTAGGTCACCACTGACAGTAGCTAGGAGTTCTGGCGGGTGTTCTTGTGCTGGATGCTTGACCACAGAAAGTAAAAGTCTTCGGGATCAAATACTCAGATTTATTAGTAACCTATTAAGCGGTTTACTTCATCCACTGTTACCATGGATAAGAAAGATTAATAACAACAACAGCTGAGTTGTTTTTACTGAACCCCTCAGAAATTACACAAGACTGAACTGTGGTTGTAAGTCCCTACAGGACTCAAAATAATTAATGCAAATTCAACCAAAGCCTGCAATATTTATGAGCAGCTGGAATTTCTCAAATACTGTGAGTCTGTCAAATTTGTCAAAGGAACACTTGCAAATCTCACTAATCACAACACTGTCCAATATCACATTTTTTCAATTCACAACCGCTGTTACGAGACCAAATTAAATAAAATCTGACTTCAACTGCAATCAAATTATTTTATTACAAATATGTTAACAACCTTGTTGGCCAGCTGTTGCTTTCAAGTCAATATAAATCACTCCAAACGAGCTCTGCCAATTCAAGTCCCAGCTAATAATAAGTAATATCATAGAAACCTCACACTTTATTCATGGAGCTTGTTGGAGAAAAATTCCTGATGGGCCGGTTTGAAAGCAACATCACGCATCATAACCTTCTGGCGAGCTACCCGCATATACATCAATTTACTTAACATTACAAGAATTTAGCTATTACTATCACAGCAGTGCTCTTTGTGTTGTTAAACGAGGGATGTTTTAATGGTATGCTTCAGTTTCACTGAACATTTCATTCAGTCAAATTAAAAATTGATTTCTTTTAAATGTGCTATTTGCAGTTTGTCAAAGCCTTTCCATGGTCATGTGTTCTTTAACACACAATTTTTTGCTGCTCAGTTATTTTCAATAATGTGTCAGTAATTCAAAGTCTCCTTGTTCTTTTGTCAAATATGTCATCTAATATAAAAGCAACACATATTTACCAAATGTAAATTGTCAACGGACTTGAACAAGTTTGTTTGCTCCTACCTTACGGGCACTCTTCCACATGTACTTCATATAAGCGTAGGTGACGTGTGGATGGGCTGTGGGCAGCGGGTGATCGAGCTGTTTGGAGGGGTCAACACCCAGAAGGAGCACCAGGGTCTTATGGGCCAGGGCCTGGAGGGACGAAGAGGGCAACAGGAGCAAACGAATCATCAGGAGGCTCAAGAAGCCACACAGTTTTTATGGACCTCAAAACATTACAGAGCTCGATTGAACTTCTACCTTGACAGAAGTTTACGACTGAGTGACAAAAGCCAAGCAGTTCACAGAATGAGTAAGGACTAAAGATTGTTGGAATAAACACAATTCAAAAGGACAAAGTCTTTGAACGGTCCTTTTCTCCAACCCCTTGGATTCATGTTTCCTGCCATGTTTGACATTGGACAACCACATCTTGTTTTCCAGTTCCTTCATCTTGCTGAGGATTGTGACATTCAGTGTGTGTATGTGTGTGTGCTTGAATGAAAGAAGAGTGTGCAGAGAGAAAAATTGGCCAATTGTCTGCTATCCCTGGTAATCAATTAGAACAACAGTGAGGTAAAGGATGGAGAAGTGCACCACTTTAACAGTGTAGATATGCAGGTTCAGGTTTCTAAACAGTGTGATTGAGGGTGCTGTGTAACTTTGATCAGCGCCAACTTAAAACAGGTTGAAATGAAGTTGAATTCCATGGCTGGGGTTCATGGTTGCACTTAACTCCGTCAGAGCTTGATTTCCCCTTTTCTTTTGGACAAGACTGATTTAATCAACTCTGATTTATTCCTCCTGAATGTTATGGGATTATAATTAACTCAGCACGATCAGGGGTCAGATCAGAGAATACTGAGGGGCTTTGTGCAAGTGCATCAATGTACTGACCAGGCGTCCGCTCTTGCCGCAGAGGCTGGCATACTTCAACCAAGTCCTCATGTCCTCGTGGGGGCTGATAACAAGCGACCTGACCATCAGGATCCTTTGCCAGTCCTCTACGATACGCTGACAGCCCTACAGGAAAAACACACAAAAATAACAAGGGACAGAGGAGTTAAACACATTACTTTGTTGTGACTCCCTTGAAAGAGAGGAACCTTGTCGTTAAACTCAAGAGAATGAACACACGTGAGAGAGGGCTACAGTCTCAACTCTAGGGGGCTACTATTACTACCAGTGGTCCCTGTCTTAAACATGTCCACGTGAGTACAGGTTCACGTGCAGCTAAAACACACAAACACAGGCCTGTATTAATGTATCTGTACCATTCGCTCTCTCCTCTGTTACATATCCTCTGAGCCCCAACCTCTGAGGGCAGCAACACAGATAAGACACTGCAGTAGCCCTGCTCTCTGTGTGATCTGAAGACAGACCTACAGGGGGTAGACAAAATAATATAAACCTCTCATGAAAAAGGATGAAGCTTGGCTATAATTACAAACACTGTTACAAGGAGGGGTCGTGTTAGATTGCATGGCAACTAGCAGCCACAAACGCAGAAATCACTGACATCATGCTGCTGAAAAGCTACAGGGAAATGCCAAATTATCCAATTCACCCAATTTGGCAGAAAGGAGACACTGGGTATCATGGTGGACCCAAAGATGTGTGCCATGTAAAAACAACATTTATTTCTCCACGTTTTTTGTCTTCCTCTTGAATGTATAATATGGAATAAAGGCAAAGAGTTTACAAAAAATACAGTCTGTGTATCACTGGTGTAACAAATATTAAACCGACTGCTGCAGTCTATGAGTGAGAACATTACCATTAATCTTTTGGCACAGCATCCATGAGTAAAGAACACTGCTGACTCATACAGGAGGGGACAGGGGAAGTTTAAGCCAATGTCCTCAATTTTTTCTACGAGGAAAGCTAAAAATGTCTCTTGACCTGCATTAGCGGAAGCTGAGACACCAGAACTTGGACACCTCGAATCGCAACCCACAGCTCAGAGTCCAAAAATCTCACGCTAAGAACTCACTCTGATACATTTACCCAAAAGCAGTGGGGTGCAGTGTTTCCATACGCTCTGCGCTGCACCTCTAATCCTTTGATGAGGGAGAGACTGTTGTAGAGAGAAAGAGTAAAGGACTCCCTGACAGATGTGTGAGGTCAGCCTCCAATAAATCACTATAGAGAGGAGAAACCTGTCAGGCACTGCAGCCCCGGCACTGGTGCTGCTATAATGGGCCGTGGCTGTTTGCTCAGGAAGACCCCTCTTGATCCTAAATACCTCCTCTAACCCACCTCCATCTGTTCTGAATGGAAAAAGTCACGATGATCCAGACTATCTTCCCTTACTGCACAGGGGCTTGAGCGTGAATGCAATGGTTTCCATTCAACAATCAAGCTGATCTTATAGAAACATTTGAAATGTCACATCAGTTAGCATCAGGTGCATTTTGAACTGTTAAAAAAAAAAGAAAAAAAAAACACAGTTGAACTGGATGAAAACAAATGACTTTTTTGTCTTTGACAAGTTCTTGATATTGACTAATACTGTATGAAGCCTCTATACAAAGGCAAAAACAAATTAGTGCACTTCACAATACTATAATGCAGCACACAAATGGTTAAACTTTTGCAAAATGTTTGTCTGTTTATCGACCCAAATTGAATATTTTCTGACTAAGGCTTGTTCAATGTAATAAAGTACTAAATGATGGCCAGTCGCTCATTTTTGAGGATCATGACATTGCTGGCATTAATTCACATCCACATTCATACTCCACATGTGCTGCTGCAAAACATTTCATGTTCTGTTTTTGTTGCTGTAAAAATGAGCCTGGGCTGTTCTTAAAAGAAAAGGATAAAGAAGAAGAATTCAGTGACCTTCCGGTATTTGCACTCAGGATGTTATTAAACAAAATTTAATTTTGAAAAAGTATGTTGAGTCCTGTAGGCAGTCACATACAGTCTTCAGACAAATATAATCTTCCTGGGCTTCAGTGAGGGTAACGGATGATGCAGTTTTTTGTTTTTGGTAAAGAGGATTTTCCAAAATGTCAGTAACAGCAGCACTGGAGATGAAGGACAGCAATGCTGACAGGCACTGAGAGTGAGCTGTATTATACATGCTGTATTAAACTGTGCATCTTGGATGCCATGCTATCAAGAGACATTGAATGGTGCATTACAGATCAAAGGCATATTGGTTTGTCTGTCTGACTTAAATTCTTCCATCAACATGCACAGACTGTACATGGCTGAGGCCTCTCAAAGAATCTCATTTTGATTCAGCTCTAAAAAGGCCGACATGGAAAAGCTGAACTTGAACAGTATTATCTAAGATCAGATGGCATTTGTCTCAAATTCCAAAGGCTTGGCGGGCGGCAGCATTTTTTCCAAACTGCATGTGGATTTGTGGTTCTTCCACACGTCGTCCTGTCTCATTTCACATGTACAAGACTGCAATTCACAATTAGTAATGATAATAATAGTAATCATAATCAGTCTCGGGAAGTAGGAAGCATTTGGATGAGGTTACAGTTTGGGTTGAACAAGCCACTTTTTTTTCCAAAATATTCCTACAAGGGCCATTTCATGCCAGCGAGCAAGCAAGGGCACCGTTTGATCAAGTTTTAAGTGGACAGGTGTTTTTGAGATGGTCAGTTTTATTTACAGAGTAAGACAAGCTTACAATCACAGGAACAAGTGGCCAAAGTGAGTTTCATTAGCAGCGGGCTTCAAATTTGAATCAACGTGCAGCTCAAATTTTACAGCTGTGAAAATAGTCACAGCTGTAAAATGTGTCATCCCCTTGTGTGACACCATGAGCTTCACCTCAGATGGGAAAAAAACAGCATAGCCAGTATTGACCTCCTCTGCTGCTGGTGTTGTCTAATACGATCAACCTGCTACATGAATGGAAACATACAGCAAACATCTAGAAGTACAATTTGACTCAGTTCAGCATGGGATCACCTCCATTCTAAAGACACTAGATTTATAAAGCAAAACCTGCTTCAACAACATATGCTGCAGCTCAAGTGACTCATTACTACATCAGATTGGAGAACCTGTGCGGCATGTGGAACGTATCTGTGACATAATTACCACTGACCTTCATCTGACTTGTTCAAGCACCGTAAGTAACACTCACCAGAGCCCAACATGATTTTACTTTGACACATCTACTTTCAGCTTACATTCAAATGTAGAAGTAAAGATACAAACCTACAAGTTGGTGAACCTTTACTCACAGAGGTATTAGTGTGTGTCTTTGCATGTATATACAGCTTCTGGCTTGTAATGTTTCCCATTAGTAACAGTAGCCTTTCCAACATCTGCTTCACATTTGTAGTTGCACACGTGAGTGTGTGTGTGTGTGTGTGTGTGTGTGTGTGTCCATTTATCATGCACTGTAGTTACCTGAAGCCTCTCCCACCATGTTTCCCTAATGATGTCCCTCCTCTCTGGAACCAGCTTGTACTGGATAACCTCCTCTAGCTCAGACAGCATCTGGCAGGACACCATAGCCTGGGAAACAAACAAACACATTCACTCTTACCCACACATTCATTGTTATAGTTACAGAATGTATACTGAACCAGATGGGGCTAAAGCCCCTTCTGTGCAATATAAAAGTATTCATTTAAACATGTGAATGAATCAGAATGTGCAACTGAATGCATTCAGCAACCTCTTGGACCTTCCTGTGTGGCATCTGTGTGAAAAGGTCGGCCATCTCCATACGATGGATTTATTTACTTATGTCATGCCTGCTAGATGCCTGCTGCCGTGTGTTTGCTGCTACAGCTACAATATGCACATGAAGATAAACAAGGTTGACAACATTTGTATGAGAAGAAAACCTGCTTTTGACTTCAAATCCTCGGCTAATTCCATATATACAGATAATAAAATAAGAGCACGGAGATATAAAGAACCTAGATCCTGTATATCCTGTATATCATCACTTCAATGGAAATGTGTCCTTCTGTACATGAATGCTATGAAAAAGGGGATGATCGAATGAAGCCAGGTGCTGAATATTTTGGCTTTGTCAGAGAAACACTTACCCCATAGGCTCGACTGTAGCTCTCCCCAGCCATGGCCGTCAGCTCAGCATCCAGGAGGTCTCTCGCCTTGTCGATACACTACAAACAAAGCGTATTTAAAGTGTGATCTTACATTTCAATTAAATCTGCAGCTTCATGATCACACTTAAACTGACAACTTAAAAATGATAGTTCATTCAAATACTGCCTCCAATCATTTTTCACTTTCTGTATTTGCCTGAATGGTGCAATCGTTAGCTTCTAAAGTCATGAGAAACCCTGGTTTAATCCATGACTTGATGCCTGCCAAAGACATAATAACTCTTTAGTAGAGCTCACAAATAGCAACAATTTAAAGATAGAACAACATAAAGTCTGACACCAGAATGACACAATGTCACATCCGTCTAAAAGGTCCTTTCATCGGGAGCAGCTGGGACCGGGTAAACCGAGGGAATAAAAACACTTTGTGCAAATGAACGAAAGCACGTTATGGCTTGCTGCTCACACCCTTTTCACTTCAGTGTGGCCAACAGTGACACATTAGCGCAACTAGGCCTGCTTGTGTAAAATGGTTTGATGCACTGCTGAGTGCCAAGTGTTTTATGAGGAGAGGTAAATGAACAGTCGAGAGCAACAGCGTGAAAGTTATGTAACCATGGCTGTGGATGTCAAATGTATCTTTAACAAACAGCATACATTTATACGCACATCCAGTGATCGGGAGAGGAGTTGAAGGACGAAGGAAAGTTCAAAACAGGGGCTTTTAGTCATAATTCCCACAATGATGATGATGCAAATTCCGAAATCTTTTCATGATGTTCAACCAACTGTCAGAGCACAGTCATGCTCTGAAAATGTTTTTCCTACCTTCCTGTTTTTTGGTGTGTATTACTGTATATTACTGAGTCACTTGTAAAATTCCAGTTCCCTGACTTTTCCTAACAGGATTACACTTCAATAAATTCAAGGACACTGCAGACATTCAATCACCAGTTAAAACCCTGAGGGATGGAAAATCTGAGAGAAACAACTGATCCCGAACAGCGAAAGGGACAAACAAGGACACACGTATTGTGGCTGAAGGCGTGCTGATGCCTTCTGAAACACGGTCCCAATGTTTTTTGGGAACTGTTATTAGTGGGAAGGTAAAATGAGAGAGGATGGCTGAGGATGTTCTCTGAGGCTAGGACACAGCTGTTTCAGACTGACTCCTGCCAATTATTATTTTTCTTTTTTTCTTTTTGCAGGAGGGAAAGGTGGAACGGCGTGCACCAACACCTCTTCAGGCATGCACAACAAGAGGAGGGGTTATGGAAGGGTGGCTGCAATGAGGTGACAATGAGGCTGCTTCTTTACAGCCTCCACACGCTTAGGGTCCTGTTTACTCCTGAATTACTGCACTGGGGCCTCATTGGAAATGTGCAGTCCAGACGACTCCTGATAAATGCAGTGTCTGGCTTCTAGCAGCACAAACAAACCATAACACAATCTTCCATTTTCTTACATAAAGGTCGCAGTTTTATGCTTACATAGGTTTAAGTCCAGTCATACTACTTTATCATGGCAGTGTGACATGAAGGCCTGTATGTGAATGGTTAGAGCCGAATCATCCACTAGAGGAAACTCGAAACAAAGCCAAAACATGACTGTGTGAAGTCAAAAGGAGGCCTACGGTTTGTAAAAACTCATTTACAAATCAAACGCACGCTGGAGGACCGGATATATCATGAATCTTGGCAGAGCAGACTGCTTTACTGGCAGGAGCATGACTACCATGTCTACACATTGCTGGAACAGAACAAACAGTAAGATTTATAAAGCGAAGTAATATGAAACCGTTCACTAAGACGCTCGCCGAGACTCCTAGAGCACATGTCTGGTTGTTGGGGGTACAGAGGGAGGCAAGGAAAAGCCCTATGGAATCAAAAGAACTTAAGTGTGAGGATTACCAACCACATCCGGAAGACTAGACTGAGCTCATGTTGACATTTAAGCTTTCACCCTTGCTCCATCTGCTTTTCATTGGTCTTCATTCATTGTGAGCGGCCTCACTGTCGCTGAAAGTCAAAAATCTGCTTTCCCTTTTCAGCTGATGTAGAATTCTATAGGCCACACCTGGATCTAATCTCCAAATTAGAGGAGGGAGGGGGGGCCTGTGGAGGGATCAGGGGGCACAGAGAGCAGGTCTCCCGGGCTTTGTGGTGAAAAAGGGACTGTGAGGATGAGTCCAGGGAAATTGGAGGAGCAGGTGTTTACTGGTGTCAGTGCTGGAGCTTGTGTTCGTTAGACGTGCTGGCATCCAGCTCGAACAAATCCATCTCCAGGGACCATGAGCTCATCTAATATCCCAGCCTCCATCAAATGAGGAAAACACCACCCCGACCTCCACCAGACCTTGTTGACAGGCAGAGAGCAAGGGTAATGGGCTCTTTATTTGTTTGAGGCTGAATGCTGTGATGATTTACAATTTCAACAGTTACATAACATTTCCACACTGAGGAGGCAGCACATTGTAAAAGAAAAAAAAACAAACAAACCTTGTGCATTTTATTCCTTTTAATGAAAGGCCTGTGCTGATGGGGGAATTCGATCCTGTCTGGAATAGCCGTAAAGCCAATTTTACATTTCTTTGCAGTGTTGGTTTCCAGTGATTTTAACTTTTCATACTTTGCTATAAAGACTAATGAAAATACCAGAAACCACGAAGCTAGGCGAATTCCCATGTGGCATGTCTTTATGAGATGTTTTCTGAAAATATAGACTTTCAATGTACACTGAATTGGGGGAAATCTTTGGCATTAGGTGTATTTCTGAGCGGTGATGTAACCCACCTGCTGGGCCAATGAGAAGAGGTCCTGATGCAGGGCTAGTACTGCTCTATAAAAAGCGCCATCATGCGTGTCTCTTGGTATCATACACGTGTACTCCTCCATGCTGTCCCAGTGCCCTGGAGACACAACAGTAACGTTAAGAAAAGCACTAAGACAGATTTAAGCAGGAAGCTCTTAATGCTGACTGAAATGTCTGGAGACCTAACTTAGCAAAGCTGAAGAAGAAGAAGAATTTAGCAGCCTGTCAATGCAGTTTTGAACCACACTCCACGTCAGCTTGCTATAATACCAATGACTGCAACATCACCAACAACAATAAAAGGCAGTCTGAGTCTTCAGATGTCTGCTGTTTGGGTATCGTCTCAGGGTTTATGATTGAATTTGGAAAGTCAAAGCCACACACCGCAAAATTCAGAGGGTGCCTCAGCAGTGTGGTCCCTGCTTTTCTCCACCATTGCACGTTATGATATGTCAGTGTTATGACTGGATACCATCTGGTTATGCGATGGGGATTTGGCAAGAGCTGTTACTGTTTTCACTGGTGCTCGGTTTGATTGCCTTGTTGCATTGAGTCAGATGAAGGCTGGCCTAAAAGCTCCTCATACAAGTCTTAAAAATGCTGACTGCTACTATACTGTTCATTCATATCTGATGAGTATTTGAGTGGTTACCTAGACCCCAGGCGGCAGCAGCGGCCATACGAGCCATCTTGGCCTGGGTTTCCTCGCTCACCAGTGTCCACTCCTCACAGCATTGCTGGTGCAACTGGCCCCTGGAAAACATTAACCACAGGCTTCAGATGGTAGCAAAGGAAAATCCCGATGTGTTCAGTCCCATGCTCACAGTGATGACATCAGTTAATCAGAAACTGCTCTCAGCTATCATCAAGTTTCCTAGTTGATCATGTAATTAGGGGCGCAGTACAGTATTATTGTACACTCCAGTGAGGCTACACAGACTTTACAATACACTCGACAGAGGAGTGCAAAAAGGATTTTCAACACCCTGGAATAATGCTCTGCGCCATCTAGAAAGATTTGCACATCACTTGGTGTGTAACAGCTGTTTGAAAAACTGCTGGTATAGCCAAACACAGAACACACATACAGTAAATGGTACAGTATATTTCTTGGATTCGAGAGGAGTGAAGCGCTCATTCCTGACTCACAGACATGAAATTGCTAATCATGGCAGTGACAGTGTGTTGATTAAAAAATTGCTTTAACTGCAGCTTTTACAGCTTGTCTGAAGCGATGCTATACTGTAATGGCCTCTCTGGTGAAAACACTCATACATATACATGTCAAGACACTAACTTTACTTTTCCTGTGCCAAACAACAATTGAAGAAATCATTCACCAGAGTACTAAAGCACTGTTGGCCACGGATGAGAAGGAGATAAGACTTGGTTTCCATCACATCTGCCATTAATTATTTCTACATTTGTTCTGAAAGATGAACATCTTAAATCAAGTGTGACATCCTACCACAATCTGATAAAATCAAGAATCCCAGCAAACAGATGGATGTTCCTGTTGGGGTCAGGTGCATCTAACCAAGACTAATTCCTCATTAACAACAATCAGTGCGGCATTATCCAGGAGAAGATCAAACCCTCGGCATGTGTTTTACAAGCAGGATGCTGGAGCAAGCTTAGACGAGGGAGAGAAAACGGGAGGGACAGACAGAAAGAGAGAGGCGGGTTTGGATGGGGGTCAGTGAAGTGAAGCCATTCTCCAGCTGCCTGGCTATCGTATAACATGAAAGCAGCAAGTACAAAAGGCTCCAACGCACCGGGCCTACGTGTGTGTACAGCAGACCAGCACAGAGTGTCCAGCAGAAGGACAAGCTTGAGTTATAATTTGACTCAGCAGACCATCATTCACATCTTTGGAATTTCTATTGAAAAATCAAGCAGAACAGGAGCCAGAGTAAATGGAAACACCTCTGTGAGTGTGCAGGGCACTTGGAGGGAAAAATACCTGCAGGAGTACTCATTTTTTTCACATGCATGTGTTTACATCCTGAAGACTATTATGTGTACCCAAACAACAAAGCCTTCTAAAATTCAACCCGAACATGCTGTTATTTTGGTAATATTACTTTTCATACTTACTGGCTGTTTACACATCAGGCATGTGGTAAACATTTTTTTTTTAGAATTATAAGTGAGGCAAAATCCGTAAATGAAAGCTATACAGGGAGGTCAATAACGGTCTTTATCAAAACAGATGCTTCTACCACCTAAGCACAACACGCCAGACTAGCTGCATGATTGAGTCTGAGTGCCAAATAGCAGCATTTGTCTGGTACAAAACAACTCTTTTACTGTGTTTGACAACATTTCACAAACAACTGAATATGCCCCACCACTTTAGCAATGATTTACATTTTTCTGTCAAGCCCCTTGATTAAATAACTTCATTACTTCAGATGGACATTATTGACTAAAGCTGTCCAATAGTCAGCTAAGGTTTGAGTTTGACTGTCAAAAGCATTGAGCCCTCTGTCAGTAGTTTAGGATTCACTCAGAGAAGACTGGTATCATATCCCTTTACCTTAACAGGGAACAACGTGTCCTCTCAAGTCTGATCTCCTTTGACTCGTGACCGGTCAATAGTTATATCATCTCTAAGCCTGACCCAACAAAACACCAACATAAACACACAGCCACTCTTCATCTGAATCATTCTCTTGTAAAATTATGAATCATTTTCTCGTGAAATGAATCACAGTGTATGCAACAATGGCACAAGGACGGCAGGTTACATAAGCAAATTAACATCTGCTTAGCGTCATGAGCTATGACTATCCACATATTTGGATCCTTCTGACATCTTGTGACTTTCTTTTTCCTTAAAAATGCTCTTTGAAGGTGGGCGGTCATGATGGAGTTGACTCTCAGCTGTGGTGAGCTTTCACTGGAGTGGCGGCGCCTCTCACTAGCATTGGATGCCTGTTCATGCATTTCCCAGAAAAATTACTTTGGTCAAGTCAGAGGAACCATTTTCTCTCTCTTTTCGCCAAGTCATCAAAGGTCTATTGTCAGGACTCATTAGGGGTAGGCTGCCCACGCACAATGAGCAAATCAGAAGTGGAAGAGAGAAGAGCTCACAGTAAGTATACTACCTCAGAGACTGTCATTGGAGCCAAGGATAAAAACTGAAGAAACCAATATGCTCTGTGTTATCACGTCAGCGATTTACAAAAAGCCCCGGGTAGAGTGTGTTAGAAAAAACATACTTATAGTAAATTGAACACAGGCAGCAAATATTACGAAGACTAACTCCACAAACTGTTTATACATGAAATTACGTATCAATGAGACTGAGACCTGGAGGCTGAAACACTGATTTGAACAAATTGTTTCAGCCTTACTGACTTACAACAGATTTGACTACTGACATACCATTCTCCCAGGGCCTCTAAGCAGCGCATCCTGCCCAGGATGAGCTCTGGATCCTCTTTGTTCATGTCGATCTTCTTGTCATATGCTACCAGCGCATCTTCCCACTCATGTAGCTTCTCGTACCAGGTGGCTTGGATTTCCTAGTAGGAAAAAGAAAACAGCAGAAAGGAGCAAGATAAGAAATATGAAGCTGAAACCACGTAACAACATGAGAATCTACACAATCAACCTGAACTGCTTCTCTGCCTTTCATCACGTAGCCGAAACGAGTTGGTATCCTGACCATTTGACAGTTTCACAAACTTTTTTTAGTGTAAGCAAATAGTTTTTAAAGTACACTCCGTGTCCAATTACAGTCAGGCGAAGACATCCATATCTAACTCAGATGCTAATATTGCATGGCTGATTCCCAACTTAATCAATCTCAGATCCACAACATCTAAACTTTGACCTCCCACAAAAGTGACTTCTGGCATTGATTTCTTTTGGGAGACACCAACCAATGATTAAGTACTATACATAGATCTCTCCCAGCCTTTTCTAGACTGACGATTCCCGATTGGTATTCTAAACAGGCAAAGCTTGCATTCTCCCACAGTAAAGCTTTCCAAATGGTCACCTCATAAACAAGGTTCCTGGAAGTGCACAGTAAGACTGTTTTAAACAGAGTCTTTTCACTTTTACCACGCTTTCACAGAGAAACACAAACACAGTTCACGAAGGCAGAAGGAAAGATCATATCCACAGGGGTCCAAATGGTTGCGAAAAAGCATTTGACTTGACTTTGGGCTAAAAATAACCACTTCATAAAATCACAAACGCAATCTACAACCCTGATATTACTACATGGGCTTGTTAAAGCCTCAATAAACACAGTTCAATTGTAATCGCGTACATTACGAACGTCATCACCACCAGCTCAGCTCTTGAAATCAGATTTGTGGAAACTGAGGACTGTAGGAAAAATTGTGTATTAGTTACTCTTCTTTTCCTAATCTTCTTTACTTTCTCTGTGTTAGATGTCAGTGTTGTATGTATTCAAGTGTTCATTTATTGTAAAAAAAAAAAAAAAAAGTTTTGCTTTTTTAATATTTTTTTGTCATGAAGTAATACCAAACGCCTACTTAACTAACTATAACAAATCAGTGGCCATTGCTACTTTAGTCTATTAAAGGGCTAAGAAGCCTGTCTGGTACACCCACACCAGAAGCAAACAAAAACCACAGTGATGCAATTTTGGTGACAGGGAGGGAGACGGGTGAGAACAAAAAAGCTCTTTTCCTCTTATGTAATTGATGTGGAAAATCTGCCTGATGGTGTCCAACACATGTCTACTGTTTGACAGTTACTTCGTTTTTGGACCAGGCTCATCTACAGAGAACATGAAACACTGAGGAGTTTTATATAATATAACAGTAGGGAGTAGCAGTCCTGTCCTTGAACTGAAAATAATAGAGAGGAAAAAATACAGCTCCATAATAACAGACAGTAAATACAAACAATTTAGATTTTATGTAACTAATACAGGCAAATTCAGACATTAGCTTTAAACAAATAGAAACATGCCATCATTCAGGAGTGAGGATTCTTCATCTTGGAGCTGTGTCACTTATCAGAGGTCACATCGGGAGTTGAGTGAAACATTACAGGAACGTTACAAACCACTGGCCATTAAGAAATGATTACTGTCTGTAATTTTGGATATAATCATATCCTTTTAGCACTTGACCAGCAGGATAAGGACAGGACAGAAAGATACAGCAGAGATACACAAAAGGTGCAAATATGTATGAAAATCCAAACATCCTGTCAACTGGAAAAAAAAAAGTCCACAATTCTGCTCCTTGCCCTTGACTACTGATCAGCTTAGCAGATGGTTTTTCCACATGCTGTACATTGAGAACAGGGTGTTCTGGGGGTACGTGTCTCAAATGACCCTCATCCCCATATTAAACTGCATATATGAGGAACGGACACCCCAGGAAGAAGTGCATGGAGACAAAAGACCACTTATAGTACAACCCACGAAGAACATATTTCATCTGAATTTGCATCAAGAGATGCAAAGGTCTGAGCTGGTATGGGCTGTTGCGACAGGTTCCACTGACAAAATGAAATACAAACTCCATTAAATGTGGTTTATACTTGTATGAGGCATGATTTTACAACCCCAGCAAGTTACCATTGCAGCAGTCATTTTCTCCAGCGCCCTGTAAAACTAGCATGTTACACACAGATACTATACAGTATTCTACCTGGAATGTGTGCTTGCATTTATTTGATTTATTTGATGTAACATGTTGCCAGATGATGCGTGACTGAGCCGCAGCAAAGGTTGAGTGATTTTTGCAGCAGCACCCCGGCTCAGCCAACATAATGGTACGACTGAAAGGAAAGAGGCAGTATGTTTTTTGTCCTAAAGTTGGTCTGAACGCAACCTAAAATAAGGTTTCCTTATTTGGTTAGAGGTGAAGGAAAAAAAAAAAAGGAGCCATGAAAAAAAAGCACTCACCAGCTCTCCAAAATGCTTCATGGCGTACTCCAGCACCCCAGATGCTGCTTCTGGCTGCTGCAGCTTATTGTTGATGCTGCAAGAAGTGACAAAAACAAAGAGAAACTTATAGATCCTTTCAAGCACAAAACTTAGATAAGTACACTTGGTGAAATCTTTGGTTCAATGTATGTGGATAATATATAGATGCAGGCACTGTTGTTGTTATTAAAAGTGGCTGGCAGATGGCTAAAACAGTTCCAGCTGTTTCACCATACATGTATGCATAGTACATGCCTACAACTGCCGACAAGTGTAATTCCTTTGCAGGGAAGTTTGTGTTGGTTGACCTGGGGAGGGTGCAGACACCAGGGAGTCCTGGCTGACAAGCGATTTAAGGCAAATATCTCAAATTTGAACAAGACAGGGACAGATACTTTTACCTTAGAGAGGAGGTGTGGTAGACCCTGTTGCTAGGTATGATGCACTTTTTTAAAAAAAAGTCTGATTGGTTGATTTAAAGAAAACAAATAGAAAAAATAAAAATGCACTCTTAGTGAAAATGGGCACAGAACAGACAATGGCCTAATCATAGAATTTAGTCTCTTAAGATGATGGTGTGATTATAAAACACTAGCTTATGTAATGAACATCTCCGCTGAATAAATTATGAGTCATTCTTTCAAAGTAGTCGAAAAATGTTTGAAAACACAGAAGTGGGAAGATCTTTAATGAGATGAGAGTCGACCGTAAACATCATCCCTGCATGATCTAATCTGTATCACTTCATTAACTGACTGCCATTCAGTGTTTAAGGAATATTTCTCTGACCTCTTTGTCTTTCTACCATTTTCTCATCTGCTTCAGAAACTCTTCAGCCTGTTTGAAGTCCTCCTGCCTACTCCTAACAGTTTTTTCACTCTGAACTCTCTTAAGGACCAAGATGCTTTGTGAATAATATTTATCTTTACCAAGATCCAGTCTTAACTGCAAGGTTGTAATGGGGAAGTATTTCCTGAGAATTTCGTGACTAGGAACAACTCTTTGCTTACTCGGAAGCTTTATGAATTCAGCCCCAGGCGTTTCACCAGCCAGCACCAGGAAGGTGCAGGCTTTCCTTCCGAGATCCTTCCCCGCTCCATACAGGCGCCAACCAACCAGAAGGAGTCAGTGGTGCAGAGACAAAAGGATGTGATCCCTCACTGGATTCACATCCACAAACAGTGCAAACTGAGATTAGTAGAATACAGAATTAAGCTAGCGGAACGACTAGCCGGCACTGAACCCCAGGTTTCTGCAGCAGCGACTGAGGATTGTGTCCCTGTTCCATCCATGTGCCTTCATTTACCGAACAACCCAACTAAGTCAACTAAGAAACATGCCTCAATGCATTTTGGCAATGGAAAATAAATGTTTCCTCTTTCAGCAAGGTGCTCATTGTGAAACGCAAAAGCACCTACTGACATTTGTCATGCTTGTTTGACAAATGATGCGTCACCTGTCAGGACACCACAATTCCTGTTTGTACACCCTCCACTCACCCGCACCTCCACCACATCTGGAAACACTCGTATTAAGCCACAAGTCTATTATATTTCCTCAACTGCAAAACCTGTGTGCAACCATAGCCAATACATCTGTAAAATGTAGCGTTTGAAGAGTGCTGGTATGCAGTGGAGTTCCTGAGGACAGCAGGCGAAAGTTGATGAAGGACACTTAAGTATACATGTCAGAAACCTGGTCTGACGCAGGGTAAAGGCCAAAAAATGTGATGAAATAGCACAGCAAGTGGTCATGCCAAGCTTAGGGGGCTGCTGGGACACACCTGCATGATGCCAAGTAAAATAACAAATAATCACAGCAGGAGCTATCTTGTACCTTGCTGGAAACAGAGGAGGACCGCGATAAATAACATTGAAAAATTGCTCACCGACTTCAGGGAATGCTCTGAGTTGTTAATCATGTGCAAATATGTATCCCAAGAAAGACTAAAGGCAACTAAAGATGCATCAATCCTACTTGCTCTCACCTGATACTGACTCTGATCCTTAGAGCACAGTCCTGACTGACACAGAGTGCTGATACCACTGACACCAGTGCTGTTTTTACTTTTGTTATTTAAAATCTGTGTGGAACCGATTGGGATCAATCTTCTGTCTAACTTCACATCATTTTTAATTATGAGTCAATACACAAACATTCCATAAGGATAATCGTGTGTACGCTTCGCAGTAGGGAAGCCATCCATCTATTAGCTATATCCATCAATCCATGAGGAAGATGGTCATGTTGGGCTGAGGACAGTCCCGGCTGACACTGGGCAAGAGGTAGGGCACACTCTGGACAGGTCACCCATTAATCACAGCACTGACACATAGAGACAGGCAACCATTCACACTCACATTTAGAGTCTCAAATTAGCCTAACTGGCTCTGGACTGTGGAAAGAAACCAGAGCACACAGAGAGACCTGGGTGAACACAGTGGTTTGAACCAAGGACCTTTGAGGTGATGGTAATACTGCGCCAACGGGCCACCCCACATAGAATATTATGTTACTAAATTAAAGTATGGATGCAAAAAAAAATAATGTTTCAGTTGAAATGCTGAGTTACGACAGGATCTAAGATCAATTGTAAACTAACCCAAACAGTGACTCCAGATAGCCTTTATATCCTCTGCTCTTGCGTGACAATGAATACTGTCCTTTCACACACACTCTACATTTGAAGTGATTTTTCAAAAGAAGCTGGTGTAAACAGATGACGGAGGGTGCCAGACTTAAGGGCCTGAAGGAAATCAAACTTGACAGAATGTGATTGCATAACCTGAGAAAATGAGCTCATTTTAGTAAATAAGCATTTGTCTGTGACTCTCATGGGGTTTGATAAAGCACCATGCATCATTACAGCAACCAATTAAACAACTATTCCACAGTCTTCAGTAAACATCCAGGATCCAGGGACCATCCAGTATTCTGAGGAACACTGACGATATCACATGGGTATGTTGTGTATCCTTGGTCATCTAAATTGGACTTACAAATTACTAGTTGTTGTCAAATTATCAACATTCAAACACCAAATGAACAACACAAGGCCCTCCACATCCCACCCCACACAAGCTGCCGAGGTATGCTAAAGCTGCCCAGATGTGGTTTCATCTGAGGAGACAAATCAGAATAAGGGCCTTCTCTCCTGCGGACCCTGGAGATTTCATTGTCCCTCAGCTGAAGCCATCTGGCTGCCAGCTCCAAGCACACACAGTCTAAACACATCCAGATGACAGGGCTCACATAGCATTCTCCTCAAGTCAAAAACCCCATCAAACTATGAGCAAGCAGAAAACTTCTGGAAACCACCGTCAAGCCACTCTCATGTGCAGGCCCACAAGTATCACTTCCTAACTGGACCCAGTCTCTGATTTGCTCCTGTAAGACGTGGACAAATCACAGAGAAGAGCTCGAGCTTAACTTCTATAAACTGCAAAACCATCATGATATTATATCTTGCCATGAAATTCAGACTATGTGCTGCGCATCCTGAATCAGATTTCTTTGAGGTTTTATTCTAAACCCTGACTGAGGTTAGCATGTGGCTCTTTTCCACAGAAGTTCAGATGGGACGTTCCTTGATGCTACTTTGTAAAGGCACAGGGGCAGTCTGTAGACTCTCTCATGTAAACAAAACAGCCTGAGAGTGAATTACATAACATAACAACATATCTTACAAGACAAATGCAGGCCCTCTGTCTACCATTTGGCCATATCCTTGGCCAAACAATGAAAAGTTTTGTCTTTCAGCTTACTTTATGACTGGGAATTTTTATTGCACCTTTTATTACAAAAACAGAGTGCCGTACCCACTGCTATTCAACTATCTGTGACCAGAGGAGAAAGAAAAACAATCACCTTAAACAGACTCATACCTGATATTTGGCTCTTAACTATTAAAGCATTGATAGCGATGGCATGTTTTTGGCATACCTTAATCAGAAATGATGCCTGAATAATTCAGACAGGGTGTGCTGTATGTAGAGGCATGCTGTTCGATTTTCAGTACAAATCACTTTCCACTCGTGTATCTCAAGAGTGTAAAACAAAAGGACACTATAAAGCAGCATGTATACACTAGATTTTGATACTATAATACATTTAGCCATACTTACCTTGGGTCAGAGAACACCAAGAGGAAGAAGAAACTTTAAAATGTTAAACTCCAAGGGGGAGATTCCCTCTACTCCAATATACAATCTCCCTCTCAACTAGTTTAAAGTAGCTTTTTCAAAGCACAGAGAGCATGTTCCCAGAGGAAATTACAGACATTTCCCCCACAGAGGGGAAGATGTATGCGAAGCTCACAAAGTGGAAAAATCGGGCCTCACTGCTGGACCTAATCTAATCTAATTAGGAAGATATCCCTACTGATTTTTAGATCCTTGGCTTGCCAAATGCTGACTCCACTCCTTAATGGTGAACATAATAACTTCAAAATGAGAATGGCCATCTAACCACTGTTCAAGAGTAGACTTAATCAAGATCCAACAGATTGATTCCCTTTGTTCATGATGATATAGTTGTAAGTTTGGATAGATCTTAAAAATATAATATTGGCAGCCCACAATGGGAGTATATTGATTCATCACTCAAAACAGGTGGAATTACACCTGCCCTGCTGGTTTCTGTACATGTTTTATTTTGACTAAAAGGTAGCACTGAACATTTTCTAAGAATTCAAGAATGCAAACCTCTGTAAAAATGTAATTTTGAACTGGCTGAATGACAGCAGGTCTTGAAAGGACTGAAAGGTTGCCTGGGACACTTCTCTTGGAGAAATGGTTAGTTTCCAATTTTCCTCATTTGTTTATTGTATCACAGAGACCAGTGTAGCATGAACTCACTTTATTTTCCTTCTCTGTCCAGAAAAGTTGCACCGACAATCCCATTCAGGCATCAGTCACGGGCAATTAGACAATGATTGACATTAATGGGTCCCAAAAAACTCTTATTTTTTCAGCTGCATATTTTGACAGAAAATGATACTGTACTACTGACTGTTGACACGTGAATCAGATTACGAATGAAGGCTGGTTCATTTCCTTAACCCCTTTCAAACACAGAGACAAATCAACACGCTTAACGTAAGGCAGAAAAATGAATGAAAACATCTGAAAAGAAACTGAACCAAATGAAATAGAACATAATCAAGACAAAAAAAAAGAGTAATAGACAAAGTAACAAATGTTGGATCATTAAAATATCCAACCAAAGTACAAAATTACTGCTGCTTAACACTGACATCTCACCTCTTGCTTTTAAGAGTCTGCAACTGAATAAACATGACTTTAAAAGCCTAAAACAAAAGAATTCTCTCAAATAGTTTGAAGCCCAGACATACGGTACTTTAATAAATGCTGTGACATAACCAGGGCTTCATCTTTCATTCAGATAACATCTCAACAAACAACACCATATCTGAGCAGTGTCAGTCAGCACCATCTAAAATGAGGACCCAAATCGTAACCTTGCAATGTCTGAACACAACATAAATCTTCAAGCCTGGCAGGCACACATCATCTACGGAGGTAATAAATAACATGTTGTCATTATGAAACACAGATCTCTCTGCGTGTTGTAAGACAGCAGCATCACATGCATCACTGCATGAGATAAGCATGAACGCATAGGAAGTGGTTACCTCAGGCACAGCTTCCTTCCAGACTGTCCTGGGAAGAGTGCGGCTAAAGGAGGGCTGAACTCATCTCTGACTAGCCCTTTGTCTCTTACTTCTCTAAAAACGTCAAGACAAAAAGGTGGTTGTGTTGTCAGCGAGCAGATGCCGCAGCATGAGACAACACTTACTCTTAGATCCTAAAAGGGAAAGACTTTGAGATGACCAAAATCAGCTCTCTCAGTGAATCTTATAATACAACTTAGTGCTCTAGAAAGTGGCATTGTAAACAGGAAAGTTATTTCCTGTCTAATTTCCTAATTACAAATTTGGCAAATAATGGCAAATGAACAAAATGGTCCCTGTTGAAATGGCATCCATAGAGAACAGTCTTATCCCTCTATTGCATATTCTTCTGTTTTTCTTCTTCCTTAAGTAGGTTAGGCATGTTAGGGGGCCATTGAGACATCAGCCGGAGAATCCATTCTACCCATGTTTACACCACACTATCACCACACTGGGACACGGCTGCAGAATGTGTCTCCTGGGTTCCTCACCTTCAGGTCAAGAGGCCAACAGAACAAAGCGCCTCCGGTGGCCCAAAACAACAAAAATCCTGGCAGTTACCTCACTGGAATGCTGCTGTTGCTATGTGGACTAAGAGCTCCGTATACAATGTTTTTTAAAAAGACCTGAGTCTCCGCGGGCTACATACTGACTGCATTTTCAGCAAAATTATCCATTAAATATTTCCAATGACAGATTCCAGTCCTTTGATACTTTTACTTTGCTTTGTTCAATTGAAATTGATGAAATTTATGTTGTAATTGATTTTTCTTGTAAACGACGGGAAAAAAAAAAAGAAGTGGGCGCAGATGCATCATTTAAATAAAAGGTTTTCACCAGTGTCATGAAGTAGCTAAAATGCAGCTGCTGGTCAAAGAGGCAAAAGTATTTATACTCATAGTATTTATACATACACTGTGTTCAGACTCATTGAAGAATCCCTTCTAAATGCATCGAGACGAATATGGGTGTAGTTAAAGCTTATAAAGCACTTTAATTAATGGCAAAACCAACTCATATGCCCGAGATCACTCTCATAACCACTAAGCTAAAACACTTAATGGTTAGCAAAAAACAATGGAGTCCCTTAGCAGCACAAGTGGCTTTTGTTTTCAGTTCTGTGACGCAACAGCTTTTACATCTCACTGTCACGAAACGTCTCTCTGAAGCAGTGCCACATGGCCAACTGTGCTTACACAAAGCAGAGCGGACTGTTCTAGAGGGATAGTGGCTAATCCACCTTCTTCCCCTCGAGTGCTGTTTGTCCCCACTACCAGTTCGTAGGGTGGCGAGCAGACGGCCGCTGCCTGGCCGGCATCCACCGTACGACAAGAGACGCCACATGGTAGCCATCACCAGCTTCAGCCACCAGACCTCTTGACGGTCTGCCAGGGCATGAAGGCTGCCATTCTCAGAACTGGAGGATGCCCCGGCGCATAATCTCGCCTTCATTATGGAAAATATGGAAGAGTTTATTTTGGCTCTATACGTGACCAGGTTTAACTGAGTTGCAGATCACTAGCCACTGTAATGAAATTCAAACCCATGGTAGCTCAGCTGCAAGCCCTTGGCATCTAAAATTAAGGTAATACCCATCCCATGGTGATTATATAATAGCTTAGAGGCATTGTCAGATGCTGAGAATTAAGATAGACTAAGAGGAAATAACAGTGAAGTACTGCAAACCAAAAATATTTACTTTTATAATGTAATCCATCAAAGCCGGGTGCTGTCTTACATCAATAAACAAAACAGTACTTAAGTTGCCTTCAACTTTAGTTCAAACTAAACAACAGTCAAAAAGTGAACCACAATGAATCTGTTGCTTCTATGAAGTCTTTGTAATGCTGACTAGCACTGAAGACTGATGTGGTAAAGGGGCTCTGCAGTAAATAATGAGTAGCATTGTAGGGCCCTGTCTTTACAGTCAAAGCTGCCGTCCTACAGTGAATATCAACACTGTTTTTCATATCTATTGGCTCATGTAGATGCCAAGGATCTGCATTACATTATTTCAGACTTCAAAGGCTAATCAAATCCATATTGCTACTATGATTATCCGCGATTAAAAAAAGGGAAATGTTACCTTAACTGGGATATATGTTGTTAATGTAAACACAGAATACATTAACGATTCGTGAAATCGTGTAAACACCTCAAGAAAGCATGATGCCTTCAAATAAGCCCAAACTGAGACCAAATCCAAAGTGAGAATCTTCTACGGCCAGCTGACAGGTGGAAGAGGTTGCTGTTAATAATGATTATGTAATTCAAAGTGTTGAGATAGAAGCCCTGGAATCCACTGGCTCCTGCTTTCGCCTCCTGCCTTTCCTGTAATTGAAGCCATGAGTGCTCTGCTGACAGGCGGGCCATGGTGGTCACTGCTTGATTACAAAACCTTATTCCAGAGTATTTAGGGGCACAAGAGCTGTCTATGAGCATAGTCTGACTAAAAACATTTGTTATGTCAGCTTGCACTTATCAGAGATCGATGACTGCTGCAATTATCACAGCGGGGTGTCCAACTTGTCTTAAAGGCTAAGCAAAAAAATCTGTTCAGTGAAATGTGTGGGCTTTCCGAGGAAGTCATATAAAGAAGGAGGCTTGGGTTAAAGTTTAGTGAATACCTCTACTGTAAAGAAGAGCCGTGCATTCTTCACACAGAGCCTGGTGAGACATAGTTAGATCGTAAATGGCGGTTAAACAAGCAGCTGAAGGGAAAACAGTGTGATGGTAAACGTATAAAACAGCATCCAGCTGGACTTCGGTGTACTAGTACTGAGTGACAGAGTCCAGGGCCAGAGGAAAGTGATGCCGCTGGGATGCATTGCTGGAGAGTGAGATGTGATTCAGTGAGCAGTTAATGCAATGAGAAAATCCAGGAAGGCAAATTATCCACATTTTTCCAAAAGAGACTGACGCACATCAATGACTAAAGGTTAAGATTTACAGAGCGGTCAACAGGCACCACACACCACCAAACATTACATTATCCAACAGTTAGGAACATCGGCCAACTGTATTATGTGTGTAGAATATTATGTAAACTGGAACTCATGTGAAAATGATAAAAATAGAGCAAAAACTCAGATAATTTGAAATGTAAGAGCAGTAAACTTTCTGCTTCTCTATGCTGGCAGCAGAGTGGGAATTTGTCTGAGTTGTATTTAACCTAACACTCTGTGGTAGATATCATCTGAAGACTTTAAAACAATGGAAAGGTAAGACTGAACATCCAGGAGAAGATTATGTGGTGACTAAGTTAGCCTGCAAGTTACAATCATCACATTTGTTTGCTGTTATTATGCTAAAAGCACTAGTAGGAACAAGTGACTAACTTGAGGCTAACCATAACATTATGGAAAATTATTGTTATTATTTCTTGACAAATGTGGAAAGAGGATCATGTTTTATAATCTAATCAGAGTTCAAAATCAGTCTGGCTATTAAAACACTACAGCAAACTGAACATGAAGGCAGCCTATTATGTTTGTATAAATGCCACAAATGGCTTATTGCTCCCATATGCATCTTAAATATCAAACAATTACAGGAAACTGAAAGCACGTGTCTACATGAAAACAATTAAATTAGATTAAATAAAAAAAACATGCAACAGGTCCAGGGGAAATTGCTGAGCGATGACCAGTTGTAAAAAGTGGCCAGGGAACAAAATGCCTGGGGAAAGGAAGAGCTATACATATCCAAATATTTCACTTCGACACTACGACACATCAAAGCTTTAACAGACCATTACATAATTATGTAATATTTTGGAATTTTGGGAAAGTCATACTTTCTTATTTGTGCTCCAAACCACAGTTCCCATGACACAAAGATGATGCTGAGCAGAACAATCTAAACTGTTTCCTTATTTGTTCGCCTGCCCAAGCGAGGAAAAGTGAGGAATGTCTGCCAAACATTTGGCGGGAGGGACACAAAGAGCCGGAGGTTTCTTCAAAAAAAAAAGAAAAAAGAAAAAACAAGGCGATGCAAGATTATGGTCAATTCCAAAAAGTTGGGACACTGTGAAAAACATAAATAAAACAGAACGTGACAATTTGCTAATCTGTTTTGACATATACTCAAATGAAAACAGCACGAAGACAATATATTTAATGTTTTGCATTTGATGCGGCAACACGTTTCAAACAAGTCGGGCCAGGAGCTCTGAAGACTGGGAAAGTTGTGGAATGCTCCAAAAACACCTGTTTGGAACATTCCACAGGTAAACAGGTTCATTGACAACAGGTGATAGTATTGTATAAAGGATATTAGTACATGGACTCAGGAGCACTTTGAACACATTTTAGATAAACACAGTTCATTTGCAAATGATTGCATTTTGTTTTAAGTTTTGTTTTACACAGCGTCCCAAAGTCTTTGGGAATAGGCTTGTAGTAAGATGGTAAACGAAAGTGTCGAGTTTTTCAGGTGTTTTTGCTCTGCAGTTGTAATACTGTATTCTATCAATCTGATCGTCCCCCCAGCTCACTGCTTTGGATTTCCTGGGTTACATTAACTCATATAACTGAACAACATTACTAACTGAGTTTACCCATGGGTAAAGTGCAGTACATGGTAGTAATTTGGATCACAAATTCAAACGCAAGCCGTAGAGACACATGATAAATTCCAAACATCTGTCTATATTCATGCCATAAAAACATTGATCTATAGCACTACAAGCGGTCAAAAACTGATCTCCACAGGGTATCTTTAATACAACTATATACGTACGTCTTTCAAGACATATGCAAAGTAGTTCAATGTTTTGGTTGTTGACATTATCATCTATGTATGTGCAAACGCCTCCATTCCTGCTTTTTCCAGATAGTTCATTCCTGTCCATGTGGAGAAGGGAAAACCCATAAAGTTTAAGTAAAAACTGACAGGAATGTCTCGGCTCAGCCATGTCTCAGTTAACACAACTCCCTGTATTTACAGCATACTCTGGCACTTTTTCACACAGCAGGGTATCACACAAGTCATGCATGATCAGTTGTCCCAATGCCCAATGCATACTCTGACAGGCCTCAAAACCCCATAACCATCCCTTTGGCCTGATCTCCAAAGGCATCTCCTCTAAACTGGCAGGGATGGCAGCTCCTCAGGGAAGCTGGGATGAGATAGAAATTCCACAAAATGGAGATTCACGAAAGCCTCTCTGATGTCTGATTTTACAAAGGTATTATTTTCATCACCAACCAGTGATTGGTATGTCAGAAATTTTAAAAGGACAGATGACCCAATAGCAGGAATTTCGCAAACATTGTTATTAAGCCACGCAAACGGACCACATTCAGCAGCAGATTGTAAATGGGGGTTTAAACCACCAGAGAACGCCGAAAGGACTTTCACTTGTACAAGGCTGTGTCTTATCTTCTATAGTTGTGGGTAAGGGTGTGAAAATCATATTGTTCACAATAATAGCAGTATAATCTTTTATGTGATCAACAAAAACATCATATAGTGATAATATTCCAACTTATTCATGTAATGATGTCATATGGTTTACGCATAGCAACAACAAGCCTGGCTGAAAGCAAAGGTAATACTGCTACCGGCTCCATTGTGAAGGAGTTAGTTCCACAAAGGTGAGCCACTGCACGAGTGTGGAAGTGGTTTGGTGACAAAAGATTAAATGTACAACAAACCATGGTAATATGGAAGAATGACAAGAAGAATGTAACAACAAAAGGGGGCAATACGGCAAGGTTTAAAGGTTGAAAACAATGATTAATTGTCTCTTAACGAACTAATCTTTTCAACTGTAGTGGAGTGACAAAAAAAGGGAAACTGGAATATAAATGACGATGTTTGGATGATTCCAGTCTTTCATGTGTGTTCCAGTGCTTCTAGTGTTTCTGTGAAATGATTCTGCAGCAGTACCAAACATGAAAACCAATGACACTGATGTCTGTGCTAAAACAAAAGACAAAATACAAGCAGCCGACTTCTTCTGTTACTCATAAAAGTCACAAGGATATCACTTCATTTTGTTGCCCTGTGGTTCTCTACTGGGTAACAGTACACCATTTTTGTTGCTTTAAAAAATACAGTGCGTGTGTGATGGCAAATTGTTAAGCCTTCACACGTGTACATGCCATATTCAGATTTTGTCTTCCTGTTCCTGAGCAAATTCTGCCTGTTTAATGCAAACTGTATTTAGCTTTAATTTTATTCTGAAGGTTTCACTAAGCCTTTCTCCTTCTATCAACCTCAGCCTTTTGAAATTGGAGGTTGAAAGGCTCTGTAGAAAACATGCCTGCTTTAACATCTGCCAAAAAGGGAAGCATCAATAGAACATTTAACCTACAATTAAGAGTACTTAGCGACTTCACACATCTCTTGGCATGTGAAGACCAAATTAACTGGAGATATGGTCAGCCCCAAGGAAACAGTAAAACCTGTCATTAACAGCCTAATTTAAGTGTTAAGATGGGGAAGGGAATTACATACAACTGTTCTAACAATGCTTATGTGTACCAAAACCATTTAAAATGAAACGATATTGAGGAGCTTAATTTTCATACTATAACAAGTGGTACATAACTGGTTGTGCAATGAGTTCAGGCAGTCACATTTGTTTTGCTTTCTCAGTTCCGTATGTTGTATGTCTTCAAGGCAGAGGTGAAAAAAAAAAAAAATTATTGTCCAGAAAGCTTCAACACCTGACAAAAAGAGGAGAAACGTGGGCAGAACTTCTGTGGAATGAGTGAAAGTAACATGAGGGGGGAGGCAAAGGGGGGTAGGGGGAGGAGGGATGGGAAAGGTCCTCCACCCTGAAGGTTGGAGAGGGTCAGCACGGTGAGTGGTGTGCACCGGGAGAGAGGGGGAGGACCCACACGCAATATATTTAAGATGTTCAGACAGAGGAGGGCTTCACAGAGGAAATAAGAGCCTGTGTGAGCAGTTGGTCAAAGAGGAGCTCCAACTCATCTGGTCCATTCGATATTTCCAGCAGAGACCTTCTACAGAGACTGACTGCATTCAACTCCGAAAGCAATCAGAAACACCTGAGACAGTGTCAAAATCTAGATCTTTTGTATAGAAATGGCAAAGGTAAATTTGACCATAGTAGCTTTGGGGGTCACTCTGCTTCTTTTGGCAGAGACATGGGCCCAGAATCCCAGGAAGAAACTGGCACCTCCAAAGCCTCTCAAGGCTCAGTGCTGCGATGAGGTGCGTTCTCTCAAGGTGCAGGTAGCCAATCTAACCAGCCTCCTCGAGGAGCTGAGTCGCAAGCAGGAGACAGACTTGATGAACGTTGTGAGGCAAATAATGGAGCTGGACAAGCAGAACCGGCAGCAAGAAGCCCGGGTCACAGAGGCAGAGAGCAAGTACTCAGAGATCAACAACCGTGTGGAGATCATGCAGCTGCAGACCCTCCAGTCTGCCACTCAGACTTCATCAGGTGAGCATCAACACAAATGAGTAGAAAACTAACTGGCATACATCTCAGTAATTTTTAGTCTAACAATGATTTTTGCTGAATGTAATCCACATGAAAGCAATTTACATGAAGAAAACAGTCTTAGAGAGAGTTAGTAAAATGTTCACACATGGTAAAACTGATCATTCAGTGACTCTAGTGTGTGTCTTTCTCTCTGCAACCTGTTGAGCAGTTGCTGTCCCATTCATGCTCCTTTTATTGAAATTATTTCCATACATGGACACAGATTTTAGATATGACTGAACTGAAATGTAGCATTGGTCAACCAACCTTTGTAGCCTGTAGTCTGTTTTGAATGAAAAACAGCTGTTTTTGATATTTTGTTTGGTTCAGTTTGAATACATTACAGGGGCTTCTTTTCATTGAGAGGAGTACCCATTTTTGAATTGATCAAGTCTAGTAAATAACAAGCAGAGAAAATCAAAAGCCGTAATTTCACTGGAATGTAAGCACCTACATTTTCCAAAACAGTTCCCAAATAGGCCAACTAAGCACACACAACAGTATATATTTATTTTAGCTGTGAAAAACTATAATCAGCCTTGTCCACTGCTTCAAAGGTCTCAGACAACTGCTGTGAATTGGCCATGAGGTAGATTATAGTGCACACATTTATTGGAGTTGCCCGACAGCAGCCAAAAGCATTAATTTGGAGCTGTAGAGTCCCATCTGCAGGGCTGTCAATAAAGAGCACCATGAAAGCCAAATCATCTCCCACATTCATCTCAACTTTAACACACCACTAATCAGCAGTGGCTGCTGCAGAGAGGTTAACCAGGCATGACGTAGTTTATTATTTCAATACCTTAACTGTGTGGTCTAACAGGGCCACATTTATGTCACTGGCAAAGGGAACACAGAGGCCTTTTTCAAACTTGAGTAAATTAGAGACAGGAGAGCAGAACAGGAAGGGATGCAAAGATTAGAAGAAGTGGAAGGTCTCCATCTCTTTTTCTTTCACACAGACTTTTTAAAGTATTGGGCTCATTGCTCCGTAGTGATCTCATAGCCGTATTAATGGCATCACCATACTGTGACAGGAGTAAAAGAGGCGAGCTATGCTGCACATATTCCTTTCTGTTTTGCTCTCGGTGGGGGTAAAGGTCATTTCTTCATCTGTCCAATCACTCAGATATCCATTAAGCCGCTTGAATTTATGACACTCACATTTTTCAAAACTGCACATGAACCTGCATATGGTTTTGGCATAACTGAAAAAAATCTTTTCTCTTTCCAGATGCCATATATGACTGTGCATCCCTATACAGCAAGAACTACAAGATCTCTGGCGAGTACAAACTTCCTAAAGACGACTTTCTGGGTACACCTGAGCTGAATGTGAGTTGCACATGAGTCTTGTGTACAGCATGTCCTCTTTGCTGTCTATGTTTCTGTAGTGCTCTTGTCTCTGCATTCTGTTAAGTTCTGGTAAATACTTCTAGGTCTTCTGCGATATGGAGACAAACGGAGGTGGTTGGACTCTGATCCAAAGGCGCAAGGTCGGCCTGACATCATTCAACCGAGACTGGAAGCAGTACAAAAATGGATTTGGATCCATTCGCGGAGACTTCTGGCTGGGCAATGACCACATATTCCGTCTAACAAGGCAGCCCAGTGTGCTCAGGATCGAAATGGAGGTACATGTTGGAAAACATGGCACACTAACGAGCAACAATTTGTAAACCACGCACAATCTATTTCATAGCCAAAAGTACGCCAGCATAAACACAGAAACAATTTATTCCAACGGGTAACGAGCATAAAAAAATTACTAATAAATCAAACTAACTGTTAGAAATGTTCCATAGACCAGGAGGGTCAATATTCTCTGGTTCTATAACTGGCCCTTTCTTAAGCATGTTATATGTCATTTCAGGACTGGGAAGGACAGACGCGCTATGCTGAGTATGGCTTTTTCACTGTGGGTAATGAGCTCAACAGCTACAAGCTCTTCCTTGCCAACTACAGTGGAAATGCTGGAGACTCCCTGCGCTACCACAACAACACCAACTTCAGCACCATTGACAAGGACAATGACAAATGTGTGGATGACTGTGCTTCTCGGCGCAAGGGTAAATTATGAGAGCAAACCTAGAACGAGCCATGTAGTCGTTTACACTACATGTTACAGATATATATGTAAGGTGTAGCTGTACACTTTTTCCCTCCAATTAACAGTAAGTCTAATTCTTTTCCTTCATGTCTTTCCAGGTGGTTACTGGTACAACTGCTGCACTGACTCAAACTTGAATGGCATTTTTTACCGCTATGGTGAGCACACAAAGAGCTCAGATGGGATCACTTGGTACGGCTGGCACGGAGCCAACTACTCTCTCAAGAAAGTGGAGATGAAGGTCCGGCCAGTCGGTTTTCAACCCTGAGTACTTCAGCCGCATGTCCTGGATCAAGACCATACGCATGAATGCTGGGAGATCTCACTAATACCTGTTCAACCAAAGTGTGGCTATCCCGCGAGTGGGAAAAGAATGAAATGTTGTCTGGTTAAATTTCAGTAAGATGAATGTGTAATGTTTTTGCCATGTTTGATTGTAAATTGTAGTTCATTTTGTGTATTTATCAGTAAGATATTTTATTTTTTAAAAGCTTTGATAGATGGTCTTTTACCACTGTCCTGTATGGGTTACTGCATTTTGACTCCTTCTCTCATTTGTCTTTAAAGCACTAGGATGTATTTTTAGTTAATACAAGTCATTTCTGGGTAATAGCAAGAATCAGTCCAGACCGGTCTGGTTCAGATACAAATCATCAAGGACTGGTAGTAACTAATTAAAAAGGATCTTTGTGAGTTGCCGGAATGGGACCAACCACCAAAGGTATTTCCTATGAATTACGCTGCATTTTATTTTTAAACCCTAACCATTGACTATGGAAATGTGTAATTTGTAAAATGTGTACAGCTCTGTAATTATGTTGTTTTATGTGATAGAAAATAAACATATTTTTTAAAAGAAACAAGATGTATAGCCCATCTCTAACAGATAATTCTGATTCACTTGACTGACTATAATAGCATAGCTGAAATGTGACAAACTCAATGACAGTCTCAGTGCAAATCAAGGCCTTGTGTTCATTCATGTCCCAAAATGGCAACGTATTTTCCTTGAGCCATGACCTCTGACTCTTGGGTCACCTCCTGACATTCTGGCCAAAGGTCCTTGGGCACCTAAGGCAAATTCTGGAATGAAGACCACACACATTCTGCCATCAAGTTAAATGCCCCTAGGTTTACTTCCCTGAAAACAATGACACCATTTTGCAATGCTTTGAACGCAACAATGAATTCCTTAGAGCATTCAGATACGTACAGAGAGGGATCACGGCCTATACAGGCTCAGTGGTAGGCTTAGTCAGATTCTCTTCCGTTTACAAGGTGACACATTCAGTCAGGGTAAATATCTAATTAAAGCTGGGCATTTATCCTTTTCCTTTACAAGAAATGACCACAGTGGAATACAGAGCACTTAAGAAAGGCATTTGAATGGTGACATATGACCTGGTCTTTCTATTTTACGGTTTAAAGGATTCAAACTTGTGTCCCCAACAACAAAAACGGACCTTAAACAGTGGTGGATGGTCTCAGTGCAATTGTAAGAGGTCAGCTACTCCTGACGTAAACCTTCAAGTTCCCATACAGGGCACAATACAGTTCTAATGACTAGCATGCTTCATTTCGGAAACCTAACAAATGCAAATTTTTAAGGGAAGTGAAACTTTCATGAATAGGGACTTCCAAAAGTTGTAGTTATTTGATAACAATATTGCGTGAGAGTGACTTGACCACTCGGCTCCTTCAGCAGCTATTAAATGCAAAGAATCATAGAAACTATGGTGTGGAAATAGGTACTGCACAAGTGTAACTGCTATTGTGTCCATTCTCTTCCACTCATACATTAAGTCCATTTGAGCGGGTTGACAGGTAAAATCAAATAATGCCCAAAAGCCACGCTGGCTGGCGGGCATAAGATGAGATATTGCTGACTAATTTTCAGCCTTCTATACATCTGATCATGCTAAACTATATTTATAATTCCATTTCTAGGCATTTCCATGGTGCCCAGTAACATCATGGCTACACATTTATATTACCATATGGTCCAGATGCAATAATGCCTTACTCCAGTCATTACAGTGATGAATCACCAAATCCACAGTTAAATTGGAAATGAAGGAGCACTTTACTCTTACAGACCTTTAGAATACGTATCACACAGCTTTCATCCCATCATTACATTCTACCAGATATGATCAAACTCAACAAAATTTAATAAAACAGAAAAATTGTACTAATCCAAGTCCATTTTAAGCCACTGCATGATGTACCAATAACACCATGGGCCAAATGCTCAATTAACAGTGTTCCTCTGTTGTTGGGAATAATAGGGAAAATGTGACCAATTTCCTGGCTCTATCCAAAGCTATAAGGCATAAAATACAGACAGACCACAAACTAATTCTTGTGAGTTGCTTAAAATCCCTCACACATTTTTCATACCAGGGACAACTCATAAAAGTAGTACTATTACGAGTATGACACTCAGATTTAATACCTGGAATTTTAACTGAATATCCATATGACAGAATGCAAAAAACAATTCCTGAAATAATTGTAAGCTCATCTACAAACACCATGACTCATCAGGAACTAAAAGAGCAGTGACGATGCCTCCTCGTCATCAAGACCTGTGCATCAGATATGATGGCTTTTCTTTTAAATACAGCAATGACTCAGTGGAGCCAGGTTTACGCAGTGCTTTTTGCACACCAGCCTCTAGATCTTTTATGGGAAATCCTGGAGAGGTGAGAACCAGATGGGGATATTGAAAACACCAGAGTGCCGACTCCCATCATTCATCATCATCAAGGCTCCTGAGAAATTGAAAACAGGCCCCTAAGAAACACAAGTCCAGACACTCATAGATGAAAAGGAGGCAAGCGTCCAATTAGATGCCTGGAAAACAGATTTCTCCATGCCATGCCAAAGGCACAGAAATAAAGAAAGATGAGAAAAGGGGATGGAAAAGATGACAGAGGATATCAAAGGGTTATGGGACAGGAGGATATGTGCAATATGATTTCTTTACATATTTATTCGATTAAAAATGTACATTGAGGGAATGGCTTAATGTTTGTCTTAACATGATACGGAGGCACCTGTCGAACGTAGTTTTTGTGACGAGGATGACTCTACACCAGCAGGAAGAGAACAAAGAAATGACTTCCCACTGACACTGGATTATGTTATGATCCCGAAGCTACCGAGAAATGATTTGCCATAAGCAAGTCCCAACTCTCAAGAATGTACGCCCCATGTACAGAGGCCTAAGCAGCAGCCCGGCTTCGATTCCAGCCTGGGGCCCTTTGCTTCATGTTTTCCTCTCCTCCTCTCTCTCCCTTCCTTTCCTATCTCACTACAGCTGTTCTATCTATCTATCCAATAAAGGCTAAAAAAAACCCCCCAAAATATATATATATCAGGCAGACTTTTAAATACAGTAATTTCTTATTTGTCCTGTTCATGTACGGAAAAAAGTGTGCTTGCTATTTTCAGTAAAATACTGTGACAAAGAAAGACTGAGTTCAACATGTCACCATTTAGAATGAGGGTTGTTTCTGAGGTTTTCAGATTTCCTACCTGATAAGAGACTCCAGGATGAGAGGAGAAGGACCTTTCTGGAACTCCAGCTCTTTGTAATGCAGGGCCTTGGCATAGGCACGACACTTGGCAGCTCTCTCGCCCAGCAGCACAATTCCATTATCATCTCTGAGGGGCAGCGGGCCCTGGAAAAGGAAACAACTTGTATGACATAACCAAAGTTCTTTGCTAAACAAAATTAAGCTGTAATGAACAGTTGTCTGTGACCTTTACTGTCCTCTATCGGCAATAAGTAGGGTTTGCACCGTCAATACAAGCTATTATTCTGCCAAAATCTTCAAACTCAATTACTGAGAATCATTGGAATAAGGTTGTTTGATGTAGCATTTACATGATTTGTATTAACGTGCCTTTGTAATTGAGTTAATGTGAAAAAGTCTGGTAGCCAGCAGGACTATGCTTATGCTCTTCACTCCACTGGATCAGAACAGTACATTTTACATGTGTTTCTAGTGTGGCCTCACAGCAGGAGGGAGCCCTGCTATAATATGACCCAACCATGACGGTCCCTGCCCTCAACCTATCCTATCAGTATCATAACTATCCTAATTAGCTCAACATGTGTGGTCAAACAGTAGACTAGAAAGTGCTGTCCAGGAAGGCTTACTCTGTTAATAATTTAGTTATCTTGAACAAAATATTGTTGTGGTTTTAAGTGTCTTCTCTTTGGTTCCTGCTCAGTTGTCTCACTGTAAGACCAACAGAGCAATGAGATGTACAATAGTGATTTGATGTATCACATTTGTTGTCAGTGTTTAATGACTTCTGCTATTTGGAGTCCTAAATTTTGCTTTGTGTCTGGCTCCTAGTCTGCAGATACATCAATAACAAAGGAAGACATCAAATTAACTGAGCCAAGTCCAGATGAGTTTTGAGTGGTGCTGCTTTGCCAGCTGGAGACCAAAGTACATCCTATTTTCAAATGGCATTTCAACAGCATGTAATGCATGTAATGTCACGCACATCCAACAGGCATGAACTTTTTATAACAGTTTGTTTGAAAAGCTCAAAAACTGACAAGTTATAGTTGGGTCATTGGTAGCAATGAATGACATCTAACCATTGTAGATTTATGATGGGCTGTTTCAGATTATATTGTATGAAGAGGGAACAGTCTTATTCATCGCCCCTTTAAAAATACACCGTCTACAATCATAACCTTGAATTTAGAAAACGCTACTTTAAATACAGACCTGGAAGCACCATAAAAATACACAGCATGTGCAATCCTTGACTCCAAACACAGTGATTCTGTGGTGAAAGTAGCTCCCGATGTTCAGTGCTAACCTTGTCACTGTGTTCCATGAACTCGGCCAGGTTGAGCAGAGTCTGTGTGACCTCAGCAATGTCCTGGGAGGTGAGCGCTAACTCAATGCTGCGGATGAGCTCATCCTGCTGGTCCTCGCTCAGCTCAGACCAACAAGACAGGAAGGCCGCGTTGAACAGGTCCCTGTGGACCACAGAAACATCATTTACACACTAAAATGTGACACAGCGTTAAAATGTTTTGTAGTGGCAAAATGAAATTGTGAGACAATCAAATCACTGTGTAGCCAGATTATTCTATATCGTTAAAAATAAAAAAAAGACAGTGTATAACCAAGTACAGTGTTGTTTTATAGCTACAACACAGAGCGTATACAGTATTTTTCTGTAACAATCTGGTTAATATTCACAGCTACACACAGTCACATCTGGAAACCAGTAGCCAGTGCAACTAGTCTTGTATCACTGGTACTACTGGTAACTGATGGCCGAAGGTGCAAAGTTTCAAGCTCTGTCTCTGTGTTAATGAGGGGATTTATGTGACTGTTTTTAGCTGTTCTATCGGCAGGTAGAGGTGACAGACGTGGTGTACCTGGCAAGAGGGATGTAGGTTTGGGCCAGTGACCAGCACGATCGCAGAGCTGGAGAGGACGACTCCTTGAGCAGGACAACACTCAAGCGCCTCAGCCACTCCAGCCAGTCATCTTTGGAAACCTTCCTAGCAGCACCCCAAGCCTGTAAAGAGACACAAATCATGCATCTCACTGGGAACTCTGTGGGAGGAACACAGTTTCACCAGACCTTGAGTGTCACATGTAACGTGTGTGGGATGATCTGGCTGAGATACACGCATTACATTTTTTGCTAGTAGTCCTTAAATGTTCCAAAGAACAAAGCAGGATTCTCCCAAAAGACTGCCTCATTTGGGATTTCACTGATGGGGGTGTAGAGTGCTGTGTAATGAGTCAGTCTTCTATGTGAAAGCCATGATTTTATTATTTTCATACTCATCAAACCTCTCAGTGACCCCTTGGGCCCTGCATGGAAGCATCTGAATTCACTGTGTTTCTCTGCTTGTTTCTTCACGTTTTTCCTTCAACTCGTCACTGGTCTGTATGTCATCACCACAAGTAAACAATGGGCTTGTACACAGGACTGTTTACCATACACAATCACAATACCTACAGACTACGACTATAGGGTGAAATAAACATTGGACTTGTGTATGTTACCTTTTGAAGTGCAGTGGTGCTGACATGAAGCTTCTTCATTGGCCCCGCCTCCACTGGCCCGCTAACCAGAGCATCACCTTGGTTACCACGAAGCTGCCGATGTTGGAAGATTAGAGGGTCCTCTTCCTCCTCTGCCAGAGTATAACCCTATTGTGACCACAAACACATGTATATACACACACACACACACACACACACACACACACACACACACACACACACACACACACACACACACACACACACACACACACACACACACACACACACACACACACACACACACCCAGCCACAGCCCACACACAGACAAACTGTTCATTCAGGCCTCAAAGACGTGCATTTCCTTCCTGAGGGGTATGTGTTGATAAAGCATGGTAATGGCTTGCTTATGGTGCACTGTGCATAAAAAAGTTTTGTTTATCTATGATTATGTCATCTCTTGCTTGAACATGTGCATTTACTCTGTGTCTAGAGCTATAATGTTCTGGGCCCGACTGGGCAAGAGGCAAAGAACAATGAACACATGCTCAGGAACTCAGAAGATGACTTGTTGGAAATGTGCATAGTATCTATTGGTTTAATATATTTTTGACAAAACCTGGATGTCCTGGCTTACCTTAACAATGCGACATATGAGTATGTCATAACGCTGGTGGTTGATCCTGTGCTTCAGCATCACTTTGTTCACCATAGGGATGAAGATCTGATACTGAAAATAAGAGGGAAGGGAAGGAGAGTTAATAAAAGGGTGCATGAGCGCTTTATGCGGTTTCGTCTTGCTACTGCTTTCCCCCTTGCCATGAGCCAAATAACTCTGCGTCCTGCACTTGTATCTAACCACCATGAGTCTCAGATCAAAAGCTCTCCCTGCACATTTGCTGCCAGACATGGCTGCAGGTGGGCTTGTGGCTCTGAGGTTAGGCCTGAAAACGATAGGAGGGTTGAGGGATAAGGGAAGGGAAGGCTCGGGAGGAGAGGGAGGGGTAAATGTGACCTCATCCACTCTCATAAACACCACCCCCTGCCGCCAAATGTTCAATGACATCAGCAGTCTGGCAGGAAGTAATAAAGACTTGGGGGGATGAAATGCTGTTCATGTGTAGCCAGCAGTAGGGAGGCTGGAAGTAGTCTTCTGGATAATAGCTGCATCTAAAGGGAGCCCTGGGGACAGCAATAGCTACCTTCTTGCCCAACTGGAACACCAGCGAGGACAGGGTGTCCATAGAGGTGGAGCGCAGCTCAGGCGTGCTGTCAAGTGTCCGAACAATAGGGTGGATAATACGTGAAGCGTAGTCGGTGAAGTCCAGGGATTCTGTCAGCCGGTCCAGGGTCTCCAAGGCGACCCTGAGCCACACAGCGGAAAAACAGACCAACACAAAACGCTCACTTAAGCATGAGGAGGAGAGAAGGACGTGGCCTGGTCCAGAGGACTTTAAAATAGCCTTGATGACAAATGAAAAAGTTGAAGTACATGCCAGCTAGATTCTTCAGTATCACATTAAATTGCACTGCATTGCAAATCAGACCAGTGGAGCCCTGGTGTCTCTCTGGTATCACAGGGCCAGTTACATTTTTCCATTTCTGTGGTGCAATTAAAATCTGATTTAGGACGCAATATAACAAAGTTAAATCAATCCACTCTGAGTTAGCCTCGTTTTTAACTTCTCACTAGATTCCAAACTACCACTACATGGGATTTGTAGCACTGACTTGCGGGCCTGCAGGGGCACATCAGGGGCATCAAACAGCTTGACAATGGGAGGCAGCAGCAAATGCAGGTAGTCATCTAGGTTGGCACCAAACAGCTGGATGGCGTTGAGCAGCTGCAAAGGAGAGCACACACTGCTCAGTCGCACATAGCACAACACTTACCATGAGAAGTTCATTTTAATGAGCTTGTTATGGCTACGTTGTTTTTTTCAGGAATCCTTAAAGAAAAGCCGGATGGTGTTGTATTTCAGCAAAGTGCTGGCCACACGCTAGACTCTGCATTGGTATGAGAGAATGAATGAGTGAGTATTTTATTTGTACGTCACTTCAGACCACAAAGATCATAAAATACAACATAAAGTGCAATGGAGCAATAAATATGGCATATTTCAAGAACAAAACTGCACTCACAAACACACACTGTGGGCCTGCTGTCACAATATAATACACTGTAAGATGTATACAATGTAACCTTGATGTCCCTGGTTTGATTCCCATTGGATGTCTTCAACGCACGTTAGGTTGAGAAAAAAGTAAACTAACTGTAAAATAGCGGTGCTCCTTCACTTGGGAATGTCCCAAACCACTCGAAACAGTTGCCAATGGTGACAGAGACATGCCATCTCCTGAAAACCCAAATTCTTGCAGCGTGACTGACGCTGCAGCTACGTCTTCAAAAAACTACAGAACATTGTACTTTATGTGCCAATACTGTACATGTATCTATCTACGTACCACAATGGCATGAATGTATCTACGTTAACCACAGTTTGTGAGTAACTTTCTAAAAAACATTCCAGCTCTGTGAATCAACAGGTCTCTATAAATGCTGTATAGTTTGACACAGGTTTTATTATATTGTATGAACAGTAAGACCACTGTTTATTTCCCCTTTTTGTTGAACATAATTCACAACATGATTAAGTTCTAATAAGAAGCAGTAATGTACTCATGACATCAAAGATGTAAGTGAGATGGTAAACAACTTAAGATTCAGCTCAGCTGGTCACGCCATGTCGTGTGGAGCATGTGCATGTGAGCGGCGTGCATGGATAGATGGTGGTCTTAAAGGATGACGTATGTTTCAGCTAACAAACCCACCCCAACACCAGGACCACTTCTGCTTTCCCCACACCCCCACGGCTAAATTGCATACGGCGAGACAGCAGGAAGCTGAGGTGGAGGTGTACAAGAGTGCGTGTGCGTGTGATTTGGGGGTGGGGGGGGGTTGCTGGCTGGACAGAACAGCTCCTTGAAATGATGGAAGTATGTTTTTCTTTTCTTCTCCTCTGGACTAGAGGGAAACCCGATTCCCAGTTCCCCCATTTTGTGACCCCCATCCTGTGCTAAAGATTAGGCTCCAGACCCTAGTCTGATTTACAGACTATGCAGACTGTGGGCTGCTGGGTTATCTAATACTGCAGACAGTGAGACAAAACAGCACCAGAGGAGAGAGCACGAGAGGACCGTGCTTCTTAAGATTCTGTCTTTGTGCTCTGCGCCCAAACCATGATTTAAGGTTTGAGGGAAAACCCAACAACTACTGGCAGCGACTACTGAAACAGGAGAGTGTGTCAGCTACACGTCTATGCTGTCTTTGAACTGCTGTATTACAAGCGAATGGCTTAGACCTGAATGGTCTTGATGGATATCGATGGAAACCGCAAACAGAAAACAGCACCCCAATAAGTCAACTGTGCACTGAGCTCCTGTGCTTTCTGACAGAGTGCGGAGTGATGGGAGGGTATTTTAAAAGACACACTCCTCTTGGCAATGCCAGCAAAATTAAGTTATCGACTCAAATAACAACTCAAATCTGACATATGATCTTTTCAATCTAATTAGAGGGCTTTCTCCACGAGATATATCACACACAAGATGTCACTTTTCTCCATCAATCACTACAGCTGTCCAACGTCTACAGGAATTCAGTGGTCAACTCAGACCTAACATAAGAATAAAAAAAGTTATATAACACATTATTCAGGGTCATGCTATACTGGTACATACATTCTCTTGCTTTACTGCTATTATATAACTCTTCTATGTTACAGCTCCCTTAAACTTCTGTGTGAAAATATATAGCACATATTTCATCTTCAGTTACAGCTATTTTAGTAAGGGCCCAACATAATACAACTGCAAGCCCAGGAATTTTTACTCTTTCCTATATATCTTCCTCTCCAACACGGTTTGTCCTGCTTGGAGAATTCTTATGGCACAGTCTGTCCAAAATTTAGGCATGCAAAATGTACTTGCATGGTGTGGCCAAGAGCAGGGGGAACAGGAAAACACTCAGGTCAGGATTCAAACTTTTGCTTTTTGTTAATAGAATGATTGGATGATTGATCTATTCGATCAGAATATTTAATGTAAATACTGCTACTACTACTAGCGAGGATTAAGATCAACCACCTGAGTGTGATTCATGAGGTTACTTATGTGTTCAACTATCTGGACAACAATAGTTCTCAAAACTCATCCTCAGGACTGAAAAGCGTGCTGTCTTCTGATGCACACATAGGACACACTGGTGAAACACCCTCTCATTTTCCAGGCAAAGTGTGTGATTTATCACTTTTCTACAGCATGCAGGTGTAGGCGTGGTGGTCAACAAGGAAAGCTGTATACTAAAAGTATGATCCACAAGATAGAGGAAGAACTGGAGGTATAATGCATCAGATTTGCAAACAGTAAGAAATACACATGAAAACATGCCGACAGTCTCTGTCCATATTCATAACATAGATATAAAGGCTACTATAGGTTTCCTCAGAGCATTATCAAGTGGATTTAGGTAGGACTGAACAACTGCATTCCATGTCAACTGGAAAGCGGGAGTTAAAAATAAGGTTTAAACTAAGGGCACCACTTAAATTATGTAAAGGGAAATGACAGTAAGTGTACAAAATGGAAAATGTTGCATTGCTGGAGGACTTGGAACATGATGTAACATGCTGGAGTGCATCATTAAAACGTACACACACTGAGGTCTCTGATGATGATGATACTGCTTATGTGCTGAGCCACAGCAGGCAGTCTGCTCCGTTTTTATTGTAAGTATTTTCAAATGACTCAATTTCTTTTTATTTCAGCTATTTCTCTGCAATCTGCGGAGTAAGAGTTTGTGGCAGCATCAACCTGTTTCCAAGCAGTATTTCATATTTGCTAAGCCTCTGCTGACGGCTCTCAAACCGCTTTTTCTGTTTAAAGCTCGTTCCAGCTCTGTGACCACAGTTTCAATTCCAGCCTTACTGGATTCACTTCTGCAACCTCTCTTGTCAAAAAAGTTTGGGATTTTTTAAAGTAAACTTTTTATGTTTCTATTCCTTTTCCATCCCTGAGGAATTCTGTAAGTTTTCCTGCTGCAATAACTGAAATTGAAACTTGAAACTTGGAATTTAATCTGGTCTGTAATTCTGACATGTTAAATGTATCATGGTTGATGCCTCAACTTGTAATTTTTCTGAAGGTATAAATTACATTTGCATTCACATTCACACACATAACTGAACATTTTGACTTGTATATGTCAAGAAAAACAAAGTCCTGTGAATCATTTCAGGAGTGACAGCAGCTTGTCTTTGAATTGGTGGCTGAGATACCCTTTGGCCTAAACTTCCATCACAAATTGTATTTTTGTGTTCATGGATATAATGAGACACAGTCCTTCAGCCCAGCGTGGGCCTTTAATCACACAGCAGGACTGCTGACTTTGTCATCTGAGCTGCACCACATTGCACTCACCTTCATGGTAACACTGCGCCCGGTGCTGTTGTCATGCATGAAGACACGCAACATGTGTGGGATAAGTTGAGGCAGGTAGAGCTTGAACTCTCCACCAAGCGCCACCACGATCTGCTCGATCAGAAGGATGATGGTGTTTTGCATGGGGTTGTTTGGTGTCCAGTACTCCTACAGGTCACAAAATAACATATGGCATGAATTGGAGTAACATCATGTGAAGCATTTCTGCAAAAACTGATAAACAAAGGAACAATGTCCTTGCTTTACATAGCACACAAGCTAAAACAGTCTGCTATCATACATGCCTAAAGGGATCTAAAAGAGGATACAATCAGACAGATGTACACGACAGAATTTCAAATTATGATCATTCACTCTCTGAGCTCGAATATCACGTGTTAATAAGAATGAGTTTACCATCTTACTGAGCAACACTTAAATAATATTAGCAGGCTGGGCTACGAAGAGGCCAAAACTGTCCTGAAGTGTACAGCGTGATCTACAAAATGTACAAAACTGCCTAAGCTAACAAACAGATGTGACTGTTGCAGAAGTTAAGCATTTGTCCTAAATAAGAGTGACCTAAATCAACATGAGTCCAACTTCTGAATATAAATTTTTACAATATTCAGAGGGTACATCCAAAGCACGACCTCATCCACTTTGCTCTCATATAGTGCTGAGGGTTTGTATGGGTCTGAGGAATTGGGTCAAAATGTGTTTCCATCGATGAGCTGAGTGTGAGAGAGGCTTCTGGACAGATTTCCCTCCAAAAAATACAAAGCTTCGACGTGCCACAGGCATAGAGGGTGCATCACGATACTCAGTGGTGAGGAATGGAGACAATTTCCTGTCAACTGGGACTGACATCATGTCTTTGTGTGGCTTATGACATTGTACTGAAAAAACTAGGCACTGTGACTGTGTACATTAGAGATAATAGCAATTGGAGTTAAGGTGAAAGGCCTGAAGTCACGCAATATGTCAATCAGTCAATGGGCTTCAGCTGTGAGATCTGGCAGAGGTGTTTTGTCAGGGACCAGAGGTCTCAAGCAGCCCCCAACTTCCTGCTTTCCCTGCCTGTGGCAGCTGACTAGAGAGCAAGTGAGTGTACATCCTGAATGGCTATTCCAGCCCCCTCATCTGGATGCAGGAGCTGAGCTGTAGAAAAAAATGAATAGATTCTTTGTTTTGCCCGCCATTTATTAACTCAGAGGGACTTGAGGTGCAGCAGTCCAGCTCTCTCAATTACTTTTCTCAAGGAGTAGTTACCGCCATTGCAAAAGTGTCGGTAACACTGTTACGAAGATTCCGATACAAGGACAGTCATATGATATTTTGTGCCCCGTTATATGATTATGTGCTAGACAACTGTGTTTGTGCAAGTGCAAGGGCGATAGCTTTAGCAGTGGTTCCACATCATGTGATAAGGGGGAATGTCAGGAGTTCTCAGCAGTTTTCTCTTAAGAATGAATCAGACAACCTAAGTGGAAACGGACATCGGAGCCGTTCTGCTGTTAGGAAGTGTCATTTTAAGCCATGAGCCAAACTCAAGGGGAGATTAAAGAGAATATTATCCACATACAAATAACATCATTTTCTCATTTTCCTAGTACCGCAGCCTCTTTCATCTTGTTAGTTAAGTACCACACCACACATGATGTGTACTGCTGGGTGACATGGGGAAAGACTCCATCGAGGGGCCCTGAACACATTACTCCTAATGAGGAAGGTGGTGAGCGCAACTGAGTGCAATTAAGAGTTTGCAGCTGTTTGCTTGGCTCACAGGAAAATAAGAGGGGCTGGATGATCGGTGTGGGGGGTGGGTGTTGTGTTGACACAGTTACTCACTCTGATGAGGGTGAAGATGTCATCCATGTAGGGGCGGATGTGGATCTTCACAAAGCACACCACCATTCCCATCTGCTGGAAAAGGAACTGGAGAACAAAAAAGCACAGACACAACAGAGACTTGCTTTGAGAACATCTGACATCATCAACCAGAGGTGAACAGACACCCACTCAACCAGATGGCCTGTTTCTTCTGTTTCTGTAGTGCAGCCTACCTCTCGGATACTGGCATCGCAGACCCGGATGACATTGAGGAAAGTGGGCATGACCTGTGGTAGGAACTGGACACACTTGAGGCCCAGAGACTTAAAGATGAAGGTGACGGCCTGGACCACCATTGTATGGTGGTTGGAGAGTGAAGGGTCTCTAAGGATGCGCATCAGGGTCACGATTGCCACAGCAGGGTAGAACTCATCCAGGGGGAGGTTGCCCATGTTCACTAGCATCTCACTGGTGCTATAGTCCGCTGTTATAAGGAGGAAACAGAGGTTTTTACTACAAATGAATCATACAGGACTTTCAACATGCCACGTTTCTGGAATTACCCTGAGAAAATCATTGTTAAAGGTCATAAGCTTAAACACCTTAACACTTAAAATCATGAGCCAAGTAGTATTTTTACAATTAAACATATCTTTAGTATATCAAATCTGGACACTGCACCACTTCCTATTCCTAACCAGTACACATGTACTCAGGTGTTTTTTTAAAACACAGTTTTTCCTCCTTCATTCTCAAAAAAAAAAAAAAAAAAAAAAACTGTCAACACAAGCACTGTTTTAAAAAGAAATCTTGATCTGTGTGAAAAAGCAAAAACACAAATGAAACGCTGTCAAGAGCATTGAAAATCAACAGGAGGCAATTTAACTGTAACACTAAAGGATAGCATAATGTTAGGCATAATAAACAAAGGAGCACACACTGCTGTCAAACACAGGAAACATGCTGTCATCACAAGCCCAAAACCTCAGACTCTGAGGAGGTTTCACTTCAAACTTGATTCTTAAGAATAAAAGCTGTCCATTTAAACTACTTCTGCCTTTTCCAAATGCGATCATACCATCGCAAGTATTGGAGCTTATTTTACAACTATAAATCCAAATCCAACCATAACTTCATCAGCCCAACCCATGTGACAATCTAGGACAAACGGCTCTGCTGTTATGACACTCAAAGAACATTATTCAGGCAATAACTCTCCAGTGTGTAAGTCTGAGTCCATCAATGGTGATTTATTTAATCCCAGACACCGTCCCTCTCCATTCAATCCAAATCGACACCTACTTCACACTGCAAGCAGCTGAAAATGCTTCTGGTACTGGCAATAAAGTTTGACAGCAATAATGTGCTGATGGGAAAGGAGAGCTGATATTGTTGGCGTGTTGCTGCTGGCGGCTTGTCGGTTCTGGCACCGATCTACATTGTAGCATTGGACAACAAATCAAATCTGGATTTCTTTTTTTTTAATAAGATGAAGCTTGACTGGAGTGGTCGATAACTATGTTCATCGTGTTTAGCCTTGTTTAAACTCAGAGCATACCTATGGAAAAATAACTCTGTTCGCCAACAGTGCTATTTCTCTTTTGGGCTACTTTCCTTCTTGTTTGGGCATCATGAGGTAATGCACAACGATAATGGTTAAAGCGGTTACATAAGTTTTGGTAAAGTGAGTTAAAAGTCATGCCTGAGACATTAGAGGTGTAAAGGTTCAGAAACAGAAACTGAAACCCAGACACTAACGTCAAAGGTCAGACCAAAGCAATAACTAATGGTATAAGAGTGTTTCGTTTTGAGTGCCTTAACTGTCACAGTAAGAATAATGGATAATGAGCCACTGTTAAATGTTTACCTTTTTTAAAATAAATGACACAAATGTTAACCCTACCCCTAACCCTACAAGACATACAGGATCATTGCAGGTGAGGTGACAGAGAAGTAAAACTAGTTCTATGTTCGATCCTACACAAAGTTACATTAATCACAGCACTTAGGCTGAGTTCAGATCAGTCAGTGGCCGTTTCTCAATACCAAGTACGCCAAGTTCGGACTTACGAACTTGGCCGTTCGGACTTAGCAAGTTCGACTTGCGAGTACAGTCTCTCCAGGACGGGAGGACGCAGGACCGTCATTCTGCAATTGGGACAGCAGCGTACTTGATGACGTTAGCAGGACGACACATCTCCGAAAACTTTGGAGCAAATTTTAAACTACGCGCTATCGTGATGAATCGACCACAGATTTTAAGTTTTAACATCCACTTTCTCACATAAAATAATCTTAAAACCACATTCCGTACTACTAAAACAGCAGTATTTCCAAACTTGTAACTTATAGTTGTGAGCCCTCTCCTCCGGCATCGTTGCGACGAAATGCATTCTGGGATACGTGGTTGCCCCAAGTCCGCACAAGTCACCATCCGATGCATCCTCGATAAAGTGGGAGGGGCAAGAACACATCCGGGTATTTGAGCGTACTTGTCGAGATGCGGACTTGAGAATTGGAACAGTACTTGGACTCAGAGTGATGACGTTTCTCAAGTACACAAGAACACAAGTACAGAGAAGAACGCATATTGAGAAACGGCCAGTGTCTCCCATCAATATACTGCCTTGCCAATCACCTACGTGCTAGCTCACTCATGAAGAGTGATACTTCTGTTCACCTTGCAATCCTCAAAATGGAAGATGACAGAGTTGTGACAATCCTGCGCCACAGTATTTTAAAAAGCTGTGGAGCGTTTTTGTGCCTGATAAGCCGTCAGACTCATGAATTAATATACCACTCACAATGGCTGTCCTGCATTGTATTTCATCTTCTCATGAGAACCACAATCAACACACCAGCCTCCTTTAAAGAGTGCCATTTTTGACCTGAACACCCAGTAATTCTCACCTTTACCCTAAAATTTAGGATATCCATTTGATTGGCCTTCAAGTGCAGGAGAATCTAAGGCGCCACATCAGGATTTCAGCAGTTGTGCCCAGAACTAGAGAGTTTTGTAAACCAATCATCAGCGGTGGTCTTTGTTAGCAACTACGGTGCATATTTCTTTTTAAAATAAGTAGTTTGCTCTTGTTTTTTGTGACAGGCTATGTAAATGAGGTCAGTCTGTCCATTTATCTATGCAGAGTTATTGAGTTTTACAAGGCATCTGAGAACACAGACGTCTGGTATTCAGCGTTTCACTGGCCCTCTGCAGGAGTACAGTTTCAGCTGCTCCAGTTGTCTTCCTTTAGACTCTGGACTGCAGACATAACAGACTGGCACACAGCCTGCAGGCTACAGGGGGTAGCTTTGCTTTTGGATCTTTTATTATTCTAGCCTTCACCAAGTCTAGATAAATGACGGGCATTTATCATGAGAACCAGAAGGTTCACGTGTACCCGTGAAGCCCACAAACGGGCACCAGTGTAGCTAAGCGGGACCGCAGTGATTCAGGCTTCAGCTCCATAGGAAAAGCCAATACAACAGATGTACATACAGCAATGCACTAAGAAGGAATACACAACACTTCATCAATTTTATGACCATGACGTCTTGTAGTGACGGGATTGGTCTTGTCTAAAGTCAGGTGAGGAGATGGTTCGAGCCAGTGACCCCCCACATAACAAAAACATGCTGTCAAATGTTGCTAGTGCTCCAGACACTGACCCTGACAAATCTGCCAACAGATGTACAGCCTCCAATTCTGGTCACAGTCCATTTCGCTGAAGAACAAACTGGTAAAACTATTAGCGTACTGTCCAAGGTCACATTCTGAGACACATGACTGGAGCAGACAAGTGGAGACCTGCATTCTCTATATACAATGCACATGACGAAAGACAGATGAGCATCTTTTATTGCCACGGTTATGAATTTTCAAGATCTCCAGAGGATGACAGCCTTTCAGTGACAGTATCCATCATAAGGACTGTCAAAACCTTCTGAATTACTATGAGAGTTTCTGTGATTGAATCACAGTCAACAGACAATAAATCCTAATGGATATGGATAGCCTTGCTTACAGTACATTAAGAGCCAAAACAACCTGAGTTCACTGTTTTCAGTTCAGTTCGGTTTCTAGCAATTAATCTAGGTCAAAGGCAGGGAAGGAGGAAGAGTGGTGGAAAAGAATATGACCCAGATGTGGAAGCTGGTATAACCAAGTAAGTACAGTGTTTTCACATGCATTTATCTTTCCGTAGAGATAATACCAAGGTAAGAAAATGGCTCAGGGGCTCCTTTCTGGTACATGCAGCTTATAATTTCATGTCTATTTGACAAAATAGACATGAAATTATGAGCTCACACACACACACACACACACACACACACACACACACACGCACGTGCATGCACGCGTGCACACACACACACACACACACACACACACACACACACACACACACACACACACACACACATTTAAGCATATACTGTATGGAGTGCTTGAGTAATCAATCCACACAAAAAAGTGATGCAAATCATTCATTATTGTCTATTAAACAGATGCTTAAAGAGGCGTCTGTCTAAAGTGGGTCACCTGAAATGAAATCTCTCTCCTCTAAAGATCCCACTCCAGTTGTAGGAGTTATATTTCACTCTGAACTGAACCCTCATTCTGGAGGTGGTTTAGTTAGGTGTAGGTCAGACAGGAGCCAGAAATTAGATCCTCAAGACCAAAGGCTCCAGAGAATCAAAAACCAAAAGCCATACTTGCTGTTGACCTTTCAAATGCAGCGGCAAGACCTCTGAAAATTGTGTTTTGTCTTGAGTGAGAGGACATATCACTTCACTGTGCTCGATTTCTAATTAACTGTAGATTTATGAAATGTAAAACAGCCAGGATGTAAAGGATAATCATAAGTGCTTCAGGCGAGACAGAATATCACAGGTTTATGTGAGTCAGACTCAGCAATTCAAATAATTGAAGATGAAATCAGTTCCTCTCTAGTGATCATATTCTAACCAAAGAAAAATTGTGCTGCAAGGCTGCAAAGGTGTGCTTTACACACAGCTCTTTGCACAGAACTAACTGAGGATTCTGCTTCTGCATAATGTTTAAACATGCAACTGTTTAAATAGATCACACTAGGTTACAATATTGTTCAATCCAGGGAGGCATGAAACATCACACATCGCTATGAACAGCTGCTTTATCAAATGTAAAATGTGACCCTCTTTTCTATTCACATCAGCTGTTTCGCATCACTAAATCATTCATGAGTATGACAAAAATGGATGCAATCTTTGAGTTAGCATTTTATCAATCCGAATGTTGCACGAGAACTGATGAAGCAAATATGCCTTGTTTCATATCTCAGATGCCTTTTCTGAATGACATTTACATGCATCTCCTAAAATGCAAACTGCTGCTTCATAAGTTTTGTGACCTTTAAAATCAGACTCGTTTGTTCCATCAAGTTAGCTTGCGGTCTGTCTTCAAGAGAGTGACTTACTGTGTAGGCCTGTTGCCAGATTTGTGCACATCCTGGTTGGATCTGACTGTTTATATTTATGTAGAGACACACTATATCTGTTTTTATAGCGTACAAACACATCTGACGACCTCTACATGTGGTTTCGGGGGCGGTTTAGAGTGGAAGGGTGTCAGAAAGGCTAACACAGTACCATGCCTTAGTGGAAACTTTTCGCTTAAATTACTATCTAAACAAGAGACCTATAACAGCTATAAACCAGGAAAAAAAGCCATCACACTCATTATGATGAATGTTAGAAGTCCAAAGCCACAATAACACCAAGTCCTTTATATACAGAGGCTTTACAATACTATCCATCAGGCTCTCTCTCCGCCTCTGTACACACACACACACACACACACACACACACACACACACACACACACACACACACACACACACACACACACACACACACACACACACACACACACACACACACACACACTAGACCAAATGGACCAACCCACACAGTGAGATTTTAAAAAAGTTCATGTTGATTTAGAGACTTTCCAGCTGCTGCACCGAGAATTTAATACCGCTGTAACCACTTGGAACACAAATAAAACTTTAAACTAATCCATTTTTCTCTGCAAAAATTTTTCCCAAAACTATGATTGGTAATAGTGATCACAGGCCTACCTGAGTCCTGACTGGACTTGGACTCAGAGAGACTGACAGCGGAGGCGTCTCGTGACTGGTCAATCATGCCAATGTTGACTTTGTGCTTGTAGGGGTCCAGAGCTCCGAGAAGACCCAGCACACGGATGGCCTGTTGGATACGCACAGCACACACAGTTAGCAACCTTCCACTGAATTATGTTTGCCCTCCACTGGAACAAAAGTCCAGTGGTACAGAAATCTTCACAAAGACTTGACTTCAAAAGATTACAAAGTGCTGTCGCCTCCTTATAGCTCTGAGGCTCTGTTAAAGTAGCATATTTAGCCACTTACTGGCAAAGTGAGGACTATTTGGACCATAAAGAAAATGCACATGAACAGCAGAGATGTGGAACATTTTGCATGAGCAGTTTGAGAGGTGTCTGTGGATGTTACGATCATTTTTTTCTGCAACTGCTTCCCCCACTTGAATCTGTAGTAAGTGCAGTAAATCCAAGCTGACACAGCTGCTGACCTCCACAAAGCAGTAAGCTGAGCCATCTTTCAGGCCTGCAGGTGGAGGGTACTTGGTTCTCAAAAGATATTTCTTTGGTGGGCTATATTCATTACAACATACAAAAGCATAGAGCAGAATGAATAGTCAGGCTGGACTAAGCTGAAGAGTATTTCAAATTTATTAGAGTGGATCTGAGGGCCAGAGCTGCCGGAGCCAATGTCCTATGCCACCCACCATACACAGTGACAATGCTCTCTCTCAGACCCATGTAACGTAACAGGCAAGAGAAGAAACTTTGACAATTATCACTTACATCACAGCTCAAGACCTTGGAAAAAGTTCCATACGCCTAACTACAGTATGGAAAATGTGCATAGCCTCAGACTGTATGTATTCATATAATTATTACTAGTCAAAGCCAATACATCTAAACAGACCTTCAATTGTGTAGTAAATGTTGACAGGTAGGGTGTCTTGACTCATAATGAGTCACTTATTGACAGAGTTGGGTTCATGTGGCCGCTAAGAAAACCGTGGGGACAACGAAGGGTTAGGAGCCAAGATGGAGGCACCGGTCCATACCTCTCTCCTGATGCCCTGGTTTTGTTCTGTCTTCAGGAAGTTCAGCAGCACCTCCAGAAGGGAGGGGTACTTGCGGTAGGGCTCCACCACGTAACCTGTACTAGCCACCTGCTGGCCCAATGTCCACAGCGCCACCTGGTGGAAAGTCAGAGGCAGATTCTCTTTGAACAATGTCACTGATGAGGCATAATGTTTCAGGTGTACTTTCCTTTGCAACACTACCCAAACATCCTAAATAAAATGCTACAAAACTTATTCATTAATATATTAATATTTGTAAATAAAATTCCAACCATTAATCTTGTGTGCCTGCCCATGCCATCAATTCAAACTAACTTTCAGTGCATTATTGATAAGCCATTGGTTAATATTTTCAATGATCCCTGTTGTTAGCTCCCATTTAAACTGGAAATACCAGAAGCACAATGCTCTCAAAATGCTTTCTGAGTGACTTCAAATTTTTCCAGAAATTCTAACCGGTTATGTTTACTGAATTAGACATGTATTTACTGTACTGAAGAAATAAATATTTTTCAGAACTTGGAGTCTTGCTGAGGAGAAATGAGGAAATAAATTAGAAACAGATGAAGCACATTCATTTTCAGGACATACCTGTCGTTTGGCCAATGAGGAGGAGTCCTGCAGCATGTCCATTATGATTGGAAAAAGCTCGTCCATCCACTTCCTCATCTCCAGGCCACTCACCTGAGAGGACAGAGACAGGACACCAATCAGAACTGAGCATATTTCCTACTTTGTCCAGTTTTCTGTCACTAAGAGTTTCTGGAATCTAAAAGGGATTGAATAATTGCTTTTTACATGAAAATGATTAGTGATCCGAATCAGTCGCCCTTATGTGCTGAATTTAGAAGTTATTAAAGTATTTGTGAAATTATTCCCATGAAAGCATTTTGTGCTCTCAGGCCATTCATCTTTGTGTCTGGGTCAGATCTGTTAAGGTAGGAGGAATGTAGCATTTACTACAATGTATTTTTTGAGATTATTAACACAAGCCACCAAACTAAGAAATCTACAGATAGGGACTTAAAGCTTGAATACAACCTTTTTTTTTTTTCTTTTTTTGACATTTTTCTTGTATTCCCTACATTTTCTTGTGTCTGCTTGTGCTGGTTCCAGGGTAGCTAAGTGTCTGCCTCTTCCTGCACTGAGTCAACCCTGAACACTTGGTCTACCTGAGCATCTCCTGCACTCTGCCTGTCTTTAATTGGGCTTCCCTGACTCCTCTGCAGGGGCTGCCGAACCATCTGGATAGGATGGAGCAATGCACAAATCCATGGGTGGGGTTCAGACCTGTACTTTCCACCTCAGAAAAGGACAAGCTCAGATTCCTTGCATTAAAGTTAAAAAAAAAAAAAAAAAAAGGACTGTGCACAGCAAATGATTCTGCTCAGATTTATTGGGTAGAGAATCAATATGATACACCGGCTAATACTGTCCCTGTAGAACTTCAAGGATCAAAATATTAAATGCACCTGATTTAATATATGCACTTACCTGAGCCAACTCGCCAATGGTTGCAAGGACACTAATGACCACTCCAGGGTTGGGGTCTGGGTCTTTCAGCTTGAGGATGAGAGCCTGTAAAAGCAAAAGGTAGCAGTCACTTAAACCATTAAACCCTACTACTCCACTTAAATTTTATCATCAAAAAACTTTGGAAAAGACTGTAATAGACCGAAAGGCGTCCTCCACAGAGCTAGCGTTGCATTCCTACATATAACAGTGTCACAACTATGATGGACTGTTGAAAAAAATCAAAATCACTGCAGCAGAACCAGAGCTAACATCTTTTTTTTCATGGATTCTTCTCCCAGGTCAAAACCTGCCACCGACTGTAATTTACCCACAGTGCAACTCAACCACCAAAACTTCAGGTGGATATTTGGGTGTTTTATGCTAGCAGTGGCTAATGTAGCCACTAGCCTCAAGCACAGATAAGGTAGTTGTCAGACCTAAACAACGCTGACTCAAGTGACATCACTTGAGGCAAGTTATCAGATTACACAGATCTCCCTAGCAGTAGTGTTCTCTCAGACCTGTAAATGGACTTCAATGGGTAAAATCTGTCGAGTTCACCTTAATGCTTTCATTTATTCAGAGACAGTCAGTTGAGTACACATGCTCCTCACAAGTGACAGCCTGGCTTACACTCATACGCCTTCACAGTGGAGAACTAGCAGAGTTGTACCTTGAGGATGGGCTCCATATATGGCCGTATGAGGCGGGGGGCGTTGGAGACGAGGTGACCAAGCATACGAGCACTCTGCTCTTTGTTCCTGCCGACACCACTGTGCTCCAGCTCTGTTAAGATCTGCAACAAATTTAAAGAAAGAATTTAGTATAACACACCCACTCCTCTATATCTAAAGTAAATCTTAATGAGCTTACTTAACAATATTCATAATAGTGTTATAGAAGCAACACCATTATGAAAACCTTTACTAGGTCTTAGACTGTAATACTTTGGGTCGCCAGGCTGTGTATAAACCATGGCCTTTGCTGCCCTCTAATGGTATCCAACTGAAACAACAGAGAGCAAGTGACCTTTGCAGGAAGAACAAGGATGCGTTGATAAATGTATGCGATGGTAAAAACCTAAATATCACATTTTTAGTTAACATCTTCTCCATTTATAGAAATAACCAAACTGGAAACCATGTTCAAGTATGAAAAAACTTCATTTCACCAATGTCTTGGACAGAATGTTTTCATTCATTTCACAGCAGACTAAAAAGCAGTAATATCTATAATAATAAAAAAAAAGCTCTATTTCTAATTTGACTAAAAGCCTGTGTGGACTAAAAGTGATTTAGCATATTTCAATTTATTAAGATGGCATAAGCTCTTAGCCAAGATGGCTTTTTCTCTCCATGTCCATGTTGGTATAATGCCACGCCCTCATAAAAGCTGGACTGAATATACTGAAGCCTTGACCTGAACTTTAATAATTAAAATCTGTCGCTTGCACTTCAGCTGTTAAACATGGTGTTGTGGGCATGTCAGTGTACCAAATCAGGTGATGAACCAAAATGCCACAAAGTGCCAATAAGGAGGCCATTCGATGGTTTCAGTTTAACATTTCAGCAGCAAACTCAAAAAATACATATAGAACCTTCAACATAATAAATAGTGTGCTCTCTGCTGTGCCTCTCCTACCTGGATGAGCATCTTGCGTAGGAAGGGCATGACAAAGGCAGGGTTCATGCTGCTGAGGCGTCCGATTGTGCAGATGGCCAGCTCTCGGATCTCAAACACCTCATCGTTCAGGGCAACAAACAGCGCCTGCAAGTTCTCAGCCTGGGCGAGGTGAGCGTCAAAACGCTCATCAAGAGAAGCCAGCACACAGTACCGAATGTCTGGATCTGCAAGAGAACAGGGACAAAAAGTCAGACATGGCGACTCCTATCATCATAGGTCATTAAAACTGTTAACAGGTGTGTATTCAAATGTGTCATAAAAGCACACTTTAGTTCTCATCGTTTACAGAGATCTTGATATATCATAATCAATAAAAATAAAACAAAAACAATACTCAATAAATCCACATGATACTACCACCCCTTTCCTCCCCCTTTCACCTGGGTCGGTGATGCCAACAACAAGCAGCTTGCTGAGCACATCTGCAACAACCTGCACAGCAGTCTGGCTGACAACATGGCCACTGATCAGGTGGATGGAGGGGGTAAGGAGGCGCGAGCAGGTCCGAGCTGCCTCCATCCGGATTTCCTTGTGTTCACTATTCAGGAAGTGATCAGCACAGTGGCGCACAAACTGGGTGAGGGAGTGTCCTGGTGATAGAGCAAAGCGTTACAATGATCCATGAACTGGGAGATGCATTTTTGAACCCATCAACAATGACTTGCTTCATCCTGCATTTGTCTCTGCTTTTGTGAACACACGATTAGCTTGAGGACCTCTTTGTCTTCATCCAGACAGGAGCACTTATTTTAAACAGTTTGGGATTTCAAAACTAAACCACTGAAAAAAGTCTGCTGGTGTGCTGCAGTGTGAGTCCATCAACAACCTGTGTTTAAAAGAAGAGCCAGAGATATTTCATTCCCCACCGTCCACTACAAGATGACAAAAATAAGACTTTGAGATGTAATTGTTTCCCCACAGGTTACTGTACACAGAATGAGCCTAGACTGCATAAGAGGTCTTTTCACCCCCCAGCAGAAATGAATTTCCCTTCAAAATATCTGAGCATTGAGGCAGCTTATCGTAATTCAAATTCAAAAATAATTGTTAGAAAGTGCCTCCTCAGGGAGAGGCTTTCTACAGCTGTTTGGGTCCAGTGCAGAGAAGAGCTGGAAAACTACACCACCGCTCCAGACATTTCTGCAGTTCGCTTAATCTTTTCTGACAGACCGTGTCCTCCCCATCTTGTGGCCCCAATCTTGCACCTAATGGTTTACGCCTTCAATTCAAAACCACAACACCTTTTCCAACTTCACTGAATGTGCAGCGTGCAGGCAGCGAGGCATTAACATCCGTTATTTCTTTTAATGCTTCATCATTCCACAGCCCACTCTTGAAAATTATTTTTCTTCACTGACAGAACCAAATTTAAGATGTATGGAGTTTGGTGCATTAGAGCAGAGCTGGGGGTCTGTGCTTGTTCTTCATTGTGTGGGTTTTCTTTTGCTGTGTTTCTTAAGAAATAAACTTGATAGCCTGACTATAAAGCTGTCTGTCAGTTCTTGCCTTCAAACTCAAAGCTCCCCAGCGTGCGCAGGGCCAGTGTGATGCTTCCTACATCACTGGCCTCGGGGATGTTTGTGAGGCTTGGCGAGGCCAGCTGGTGAGCAAGGCCTTTGGGCATGCCGGGGTGACGCAGCGGCTTATGCATCAACACCAGAGAAAGCATCTTCAGCAGACCGTCCTGGATGTCCTTCTTCAACTGGGGGATTTGACGGCTCAGGTCGTACAGCACCGCCGTCAGTGCAGGACTGGATGAACACAACATAATGGACAAACAACCCAATATCAATATTGTTGTCACCTTTAAATGAGAATAAAGAAGATTGTTCTGGTGTGTTTATCAACAAATACAATTTTAATCAACTGCATAAGCCACTTAAGTGGGAAGTCTGGATTCAAAAATGAAAATTAAAATCCATCACAGTCAATGGTAAAACCTCGTTAGCTGAATTATTTAGCTTCGTGGTGAACCCATTCTGTCCTACCTGAGGCCTACAGCCAGCATGGGCTCCAGCAGCTCCTTGATGTCAGGCTGGATGCTGGGACCCATGGCTCTGGAAAGCATGCTGATACAGGTGAAAACTGTGGCATCCACCTGCATGGTCTTCTGCCTCCTGCACATGTGGAAGTGAAAAAAACATGCATTAATGGAAAGTCTCATTTTTAAAACAGGTCAACCACAGAGGAGATACTATCCAAAACATACACTTTAGACTTAGACTTTAGTTAAGATCAAACTAGCCCTTAGAGATTGAGGAGGGCCTCATACAATATAACATTACCAAAAACTACAACACTAGAATGGTTCTTAAAACATGTGACGTAACAATGATGAAGAACATGATGAGACGGGATATTAAAGGACAAATCAAACATCAATATCTGAATATGAAGAAATAGAATTTATGCCACACACAGAGCACAAACTGTTTAATGCTTTTAATCACTGACTTGTGAGCAAAGTCCTTTGGTGGCAGGGCAGCCTTGATGATCTCCAGGACCTTCGAGAGGTACGGCTGGATTTCTGCCCTGACAGCAACCACCAGCAGCCCCAGGGCCTGGAAAGCTGCCGTCCTCTCCTTCTCCTTCTTCAGACAGCCCAGCAGGTAGCCCATAGTGTCTGACAGGTACTGGTCTGCACAGTGGATGGAACAACCAGTGCAACAGATTAAACAAACACATATAGACTGTAAAACACACATCAGCTAACTGGGGAAAAAGTTGAGGCAATTTATCACAGCAAGCGTATACATACGAGGACAGAGGAGACCAATAAGTATCGGCAATGATCAGCTGACACAGCGATGGGAAATAAAGTACAGCTGCATTTTACTGTATGAAAGACGCATTCAAACTGATCTTGAATTACAGTCGATCATTATCAAGTCCCACCTGTAAAGATATGTGGCTGGAAGGCAGCCAGGCGTGGAAGCAGGTTGAGGATGGTCATCTGGATCAGAGGGTTTTTACTGGTCCTGTATTTCAGCACCCAGCGACACACCTGGACAAAGCACATAATGAAAGCTTCTGTCTACTGTGATTTATCTGGTGATCAGGACAGCTCCGTGTTAGTACTTCTAACATGCAATCTACGTTTTCAACACAAAATTCAACTTTTATGGACATGTTAGTTAACAACATTCTAGTCCTATAAACCAAATTGTAATTGGCCATCGTCATGGGCCCTTGGGTTGATAAAACTCTTGGAAAGCTTCTGTGTTTAACTTGTCAAGTATACTTTAGACTACTAAAAAACTGTATACTAAACTTAAAGCTTCAAAAGCATCACTCACTGCAGGGCTGGCATTCAGCCAAGGCCCTAGCCCTCACTGTGGAGTGAAACTTGACTGCAGGCACATGCTGACGGCACAAGATGGAGAATGGCTGGGGTAGAGTGTGAAACAGACTCCACTACCCTTTGACACACTTTTTACAAAAATGCATTTTTACATACAATCTGTGTGCAAGGCATAAAACAAAAACATTAAGATAAGTCACAGATAAAAGTGTAGAGCTGCAGTTTGTTGTCCGTTAAAGAAATGTCACAATCATGCTTTTTGATGAGTAATAGTAATGTGATAGAAATGTAAAATGCAGAGGAATGGTAAACATTTCTTCTTAAGCCAAAAAACAAATCAACTTATTATTACAGTAATTGTGAAACAAAAGTAATTACTAACACAACTGTTGCATTTTTGGAAAAGCCAGACCTCTGCTGTAAAATCTACCTGGTCGAATCGCTCCTCCATCAGCTCACGGCAGTATCGGCTCTCCACCAGTGAGCTTTTGGCAGGTACTGGCGTGGCTCCGAAGGTGAGGAAGCCCTGAGGCGTGCTGTAGCCCAGCAGGCCCAGGAGGGCGTTGGACTGCTGTGGCTGCACCGACTGGAAGCTGGTGAAGGGTGTGATGTGGCGAGGCTTTGTTCCAAATCCCATCAGCTCCTTGCAGTACTTATCATGGACCAGCTGCTGCTGTGTGATCTCCTCCATCTCCTCACGCATGCGCTGTCACAGAGACAGGACAGTGAGAGGAATGCTGCCCTTCCAGATGTGGGAATGTTTCCACAGTGAATTCAGCCCTTACCTCTCCCTCCATGCTGCTGATGCGAACCAGCTCATTCAGGATCAGAAGAGCTCCATGGACCCTGTCATCACGATTCATTCCTTTCTCTTTGGCCAGAGTCTCATCAAATCCTTTCTCTGCCTCCTCAAAGGTTTGCTGCCACAGAAAAGACAAACAGTCATGTTGCCTATTACAAGGACATAGGTTTGCCCCTGAGGAAGGATATTTCTTGAGCTACTCTTACTTTGTACCACTGTGGTTTCTGCATTTCCTTGGTCTCTCTCTGTGTGGTGAGGATGAGACATGCTCGCAGAGCAGATACAGCCCCTTCTCGGATGGCCTGCTTGGGGTCCCACACTGCGTAAAATATGTTGTCAAAGAAGGGCTGCACTTGCTGAAAGAAGAAGGTGGGTGCGCTCACAGCCAGCTCCCTCAACACCAACACCTGGAAAAGACAGATTATCATTTTACGGCTGGTCATTCATAGCCACCCATGGATTTACTTGTTTTAAGTGTAACTATATGTCAATACTGTGCTTTCAGATGTCACTCAGCATTATTATTATTATATTATAATCTTTATATAATTCCAGGGCTCTAAAATTCAACCCTTAGAATTAATGCTTTTCTTTAAGCAAGTTGTATGAAGTTGCTAAAATCCTGTCTCTGTCCTGAAGTTGTTCCTCTGGTGTTTCAACTGTCTTTGTGGGAATTCCAGAGTAAAACTGAAAACTGTGAATCTTAAGATGTTCTTACTACATTTAGCTTCAACATAGTGCACTATGTAGAAATGTGAGGATGCATCACTAAGTAATGCAAACTGAAGCAATATCTGCTGAATGTTTGGAAATGACAAAACAGTGAAAGAGAACACGCAGTGTTGCACCAGAGGGACATCTTTGACATTTGCCATCAAACAATCAAGTCAAGGAATACGCAGTGAAAAGACGTAATCATGTCATGACTGGATAATTAGCATACACAGAGTAGTAACAGTGTCTTCTAATTAGAGCTACACTAGTTACCTGTATAGAAAACAGACTTGTTTTTATCAAATTAAGCCATAAAATCATTATACAAACAGAACACCTCCACTCAACTAACTGAGAAACTATCAGTTTGATCTCTTTGCTGGCAGGAAACTGAACAATCAAACACAAACAGACAAATCAAAACTTTAAAGATCAATTAAAGGTTAATAATAGCATTCACTGCAATTATTTGGTGGCCTCAAATGTTTTAATTTTTCCTGAGGGTGTCGTCACAGAGCCAGCATGGATAGCTGTCCACAAAAATATCAGCAATAATTTTCCTTTAGAGGGGGCCAGATCCTGAAACTCATTCTTATATCTTCTGAAAAAAAAAACCCTAAATTTGATTTGATCAGTTTCTATTTTCACATTATTCCCTCTGTGCTTCATGTTGTCATAACAGACTTTTCGTTGCATCAGAGAAGAATTGCAGAGAAGATAAAGATGGTCACAGTTCAATTGTGTCATAGAAACCCTCACAAATCACTCACATCCATGTTCAACTGACAAACTCAAGCACAGCCATATATTCTTTTTTGGTGAGAGTCTGTTGGACAGGACAGCAGTCATTTTAAAATAGGTTTGAAACTGTTACCTTTGTATTTTAACAAGTCAACAAGTTGAGTGGTTTTGTGCCATACCCCAAAAAGACACTGGTATTCTGCTTTACTGACAAAATACAACACTGACTCCTGAAGAGCAATGAGTATCCAGGGAAAGCTATACCAGACACCAACGTGTCTGGTGCTGTTTTATAAAGTAAAAATGAAAAAGGCAGCAGCACAATGGGATAATCCTGAGTCAAGCTGTCCTTTGCCCTCATCTCCATGACACATATACACCACCAAGAAGTGGTGTTATTTCAACAACAAACACACAGTTGCAGCTGTCTGCTAGTCACTTACTGCAGCATGACGTCTGCCTTCATTTCTGTCTGCTCCCAGCCACTCCAGGGCCCTCTTCACCTCAAACTCCACATACTCAGCAGTAAAGGTGTCCCCTGCCATAGACAAGTGGCCCATGGCTTTAGAGGCCATCTCCATCACCACAGGGTCACTGGAGGGGAGCAGGTTGCGCAGGTAGTTGGCAAAGCGGCTGATCCTGGTGGCATTGCCTCCCTCAACTCCGATCAAACTCACTGGAACAAATCATTGAGAACATACTGTTTCACACACATAGTCTGGGAATTATTATACATATTTTCACATGACATCCATCCGAGGCAGTAACTTATCTCTAGCTAATTCCACCAAATCAAAAACTGACTGTAAATTTTGAAATTTGGTATGTCAATAATTACAGCTTACCAATGGCAAGAATCCCTCCTTTCTTCTCATTCACGTCAGAGCTGGATACCAGCTCAAATATGTGATGGTTTAACTCATCGTAGAATGTGGTGGCTTCATCTTGGCTTAACTGTGAAAGGCACAAACCCATTATCACAAAAACCAGTAAGTAGGACTAAACAAGATTGGTAACTGTATCTTGTAGCAACAATAACAAAGTAAAAATAAAAGCAGATCTGTAAAAGGTGTACAGTGGGAAAGGTGATACATTTCTGATCCCTAAATATACATTTTATACACTATTTAAAATCGAAGTGAAATGTGGATTCACATCCACTCCTGAAACAGTGCTAACAGCTGATCACTCTATAGCTCTTGAGGGCAACAACACTCAATCAGTACACAATGTATTGGAAGGATATCCTCATAGCAGAGGATCTATTTCGTCCATGTTTCTACTGCTGTTACCTCTCTGAGCTCTGTAGTCACATAGTGCTGCAGGTCTTTGGCAGATTTTGCTCTGGTATCTTCATTTCGACTCTTCAGCCCACTGACAAACTGTTGAAGCACAGTGGCTGTGCCTGACATGATCACCATTTGGATGGCCTGATCTGTAAGAAGACAAATGACATGTCACTACAACATTCTGGGTTACCAAAACAAATGCAGCAAAGAAGAGGAACAAAGAGTACCCGTATAAATACCATACTTGGAAAAAACAGTTGTCCTCAGTTGCTTACACAGGTCAATGTTGTTAGCTGACGCTATAGCTAGCTAACGTGTCTGCTGAGCTAGCGCTGGTGAACCAAATTGTCAACGTTGCTAGCTAGCAGCCTACCAAACAGAGGCATTACACTTAGCTAGAGACAGATAGCATCCTTTACACCTCTCATACAAAACTGAAACGTCCCACTGGCATAGGTCAGGTAAAGGCTAATTCAGTGTCTCTTTAGTGTATCATGCTGGTTTTGTTTAGCTAACATTAGCTAGTGCTAACGTTGTTCTATCTAATGTAGCAAGTCGTTAGCAAGATAGTAAAGTCGCTTTGTAACACTTACGTGTTTACAACAATATATCGGCCAATGAATTGCTATTCGGCTTTTGCAAAGTATCTCTCATGGTACGACTGCCAGGCTAGCGTGGGGCAGTAGTAAGCTATCGCTGTGTGTAGTTGGACCGTCTCCAGCAGAGTCCGCACGTCAAACTTCACAAGCGTTGAGTTGCGTTGAGTCGCCTGCGCAGAGCTGGACGCATGCAGCTCTGTGTGTACAGGCTCGAGACACGTTACTTGAACACTTGTATTTGTCATATTTTGTGTTTTATTCCCCTATATTCCAGAGAGGGATACACGTATAACATTTCCAGAGCAGAGAAATAATGTATGTTTTACTCGCATAATTTGTATATATTAGTAACTCGTAACACCACTGGAAAGTCACGTTGCTAATCCCCCTCAACGCGCTCAGACTTGAAAAATACAGTTGTTGTTCATAACATTAAGGTGGGCCCCTGTTTTTAAATGTGTTAAAATGTATTTTTAAGACTTTCACAATGGTTTTCTATTTATGTGTTGCATATTTCAAAATAAGCAACTATACAGATATTTGCAGGGCATCTAGTCCATCATAGGACTACTGTAAACATTGCACATACAGTAGGAGGAAGAGGGGGTTAAATGGGGCCCAGCAGCTTGATTTATCCTAGGGGCTCCTGGCAGGTTTATTCAGACCTGCTAATGCTTCTTTACCTAAATGTTTCATTTGGAAGTCAGGAAGTTTCCTCTGACTCAACAGTTCCTCACTGTAGTATTCTGATTTTATTGTCATATGTAGGACAAGCTCACTTTGTACTATGACATTAGTTTGCTGTCCTCTGTGATCATCTATAAAAAACAAACCAATAAAATAATAACAAAATAGTAACAAATTAGAACTATATAACTAGAACTTTTATTAAACAAAATGAAAACACGTATGAAAATAACTAAACTTTGATGTCCACTGTGTTGTAGTAACAGAAAGGCAGCATATCTTCCAGATATTTAGTTAATTTACTGGAATCTATCAAGTCAAGTTTATTTATATAGCGCATTTAAAAACAATCAGAGTTAACGGCACAACAAACAGAGTGAAATGACGTCAGTAGCAAAAGAAGGCACAAATAGCAGTAAAATTTGCACAATAACAATAAATGGCAATTATAAAATAGAAGGGAGTATCAGAATATATGCCCAAATTTAAGACAGAATTGCAATACAATTTGTAAGATCAATTTATAAGAAAATGTAAAATTCAAACAAATTCAAACACTAAAACCACAATGAGACCAACCAAACCAAAGGCTGTTGAAGACATGTACTGAGTTCTGTTTTAGAAGTGTCCATGAGGAAGGAGCTATTGAGCTTAAGTTGAAGGCTATACCAAAGCTCTGGAGCCGCCACAGCGAAGGCACGGTCTCCCCTTACCCACAAGCCTCGATCGTGGAACAGCTAAAAACTGTTGTTGTGATGATGTAAGAGACCTGGAGTTGGAGTAGGGGCAGAGAAGCTCTGAGATGTACAGGGGTGCTGGCCCATTTATGGCTTTAAAAACAGATAAATAAGCCTTAAAATCTGTCCTGCATTTGACAGGTAGCCAGTACAGGGATGGTCATGTCAGTGTAATGCTGTCTGTTTTTCTGGTAGGGGGTAGAAGTCTCACTGCAGGTGATACAAAGAGGACTAGCCAACATCTAGGTAAGATAAGATAAGATAAGATAAGATAAGATAAGATAAGATAAGATAAGATAAGATAAGATAAGATAAGACTTAATTGATCCCACACCAGGGAAATGAAGTCGTTAAAGCAAGCAAGTATTACAAAAAGCAAAAGCAGTGGTACAAAAGGGTCAAGATAAGAAAGTGTACAGGATACAGAATAGAAAAACAACTGTGTATATGTACATTATGTACAGATAATATAAATACTAAATGCCATGAAAATCCTACTGCCCATAAAAAGTACTATTGGCAACATTCTTATGAGAAAAACCACTACTGTCAAATTGCACTTCAGAAAAACAAAGTCTATACATATGCACAATATGTACAGTTTATAAAATTACTGTTGCCAGTATGGATTAGAAATAGTGTTATTGCACAGTTGAGAAAAAAATATTATATATATATGAGAGATATTCTAAAGGTATTGCATCAGATGAAATGGATATTATGAACATATATTAGCATTGATAACAGTAGTGCAAAACAAAAGTGGGTTTATGATGTGGAATTGGGAAAGACAACATCAACACAGTGCTACATCATGAGATGCTGGCGTTTAACAGTCTGACAGCTGTTGGGATGAAGGACCCGTGGTAGTGTTCTTTCTTACACACTGGATGCAGCAGTCTCTCACTGAAGGAACTGCTTAAGCCCCCACTGTCTCATGCAGGGGGTGGGATGTGTTGTCCATGATCGATGTCAGCCTGGCTAACTTCCTCCTCCGCTCACCCATCTCCTCAGTGGTGTCCAGAGGGCAGTCCAGGACAGAGCGGCTCTCCTGACCAATTTGTTTGTCTTTTCCTGTCCCTCTCAGAGCTCCCACAACCCCAGCAGACCACTGCAGAACCAAACTGCAGATGCCACCACAGAGTCATGAAAATTCTTTAACAGTGTCCTACATACTCCAAAGGAACTCAGTCTTCTTAGCAGGTGCATATGACTTTGGCCCCTGCTGTACAGAGCTATGTGTTGTTTGTCCATCCAGTTTGTTGTTGAGGCACATATAGTTGCTGTAATCTAGCCTTGAGAAGAGTAATATGTATAACATGTCTAATACAACAGTATTCATATCATTGAGAAAGAGGATAGACTAAAGCCTAGCAATGTTCCTGAGCTGAAAATAGTAACTTTTCACACAGAGTTGATCTGTTTATCATATTTCAGTTTCAAAGATGACATCAAGATTCCTGGCATGGGACTTGGGATACCTAGTTTTGGTGTAAATGGCCCCAAGTGGCGAGCTATACTCCCTGTGGTGTTTAGGGGAGCAAAAACAATCACTTCTGTTGAGTTATTGCTCAGCTGGAGACAATTTTTACCATCCAGCATTTCACATACTTGAGACACTTAAAGATGAATGTGATGGAGTTGGAGACCCCCTTGGATTCAATGCATGATATATTTGCATGTCATCAGTGTCCCAGTGTGAGGAGACATTGTGATAAAGCCTAAAGGGAGCAAATACAGAAAGAGGAAGTCCTGTCAGTTAAGTAGGAGGCAAACCGCTTGAGGCAATGCCCTGAAGCAAAAGCCACCCTGAGGTCTAAAAGAATTTAAAGACAACAGTCGGTCATTTGAGACTTTAAGACCAGCAGATTCTGTGTTATTGCGGCCCCTGAAGCCTGATTGGAATTTCTCCATGATGTTGTTATTGTCTAGAGAGAAGAAAAACTGTGTGAAGACCATTTTCTCCACTCCTTTGCACAGCAATGGGAACTTGGAGATAGGGCAGAAATTGTTTCATTCTGATTTGTCGCGGTTGGGCTTTTTTTTAAGAGGATGGAGTATTGCATGTTTAAAATACGATGGGACAATTCCATTTGCAACACTGCTATTGATAATAAGAGAAATTGTGGGACCTACAGAGTCCAGCACTTCCTTTAAGAAGTATGTCAGAATAATATCCAGGGGGGAGGTGTTGGACTTTGTGTGAGGGATTGTGTCATGTATGTGGGACAGAGATGCAGGCTCAGTAACGATGGCAGAGCAGGCAGAGAGGCAGGCAGTGAAACATCCGATCATATGTGATCAATTTTCATGGAGAAAGTCCTCACAAATGGCTGTGAGTGGGATGGGACAGGTAGCAGCAACAGGTTTGAGAACTGTATCTGTTGTGTGAAACAGAGCTTTGGAACTGTGGGAATTTCTGGAGATGATGATGGCAAAATATTTTGCTCTTGCAGCTTTGACAGATCGCTGATGATTTGCCAGACAGTCTTTCAGTCTCTCAAATGAAATCTATACAGTGTAAAGGACTGAGATGTCAAAGATCTGTTTGAACTGAAACAAGTAGGTAATGAGAATGTGACCTCGTCAAAAGAAACCTAATTGAACTTCAAGTTCTTTATTGTCACATAACATTTACAGCGAAGCAGTCGTTGACAATGAAATTCTTTGTTCTTAGGCTTCCTCCACTGATGATACAATATGTATACAAATAATAATATGCAGGTAAAAATGATTATCTCAGGCATAAAGACATAAAATAATAGAGAAACTAAAATATAGGAACAAAATATACATAGAATAAAATATATCCTGTGGTAGACATACAGTAATAATAAAATGAGTAAACTCTAATGTACACAGGTTGTGCAGTAATCTAGTATTCATCCAGTATCTATAACTGCTTATCCTTTGCAGGGTCACAGGAGTTATGTATATATATATATACTGTGAAATACAGACTTACATACAGTTACTGTATACATGTGTTGCTGTGTTGGGTTTTTTTTTTTTTCACCATGTAGTTTATTTTCAGCCTCAGGGGGGAGACATTGTCCAAGTAAACAGCCACTTCTTAGTGTTGAGGTGAACATATCTGACGGCATGTAGCTCGGTGTCTGCACGGTGACATTTACCACAGACTAACACACCAATTAGACCCATACCCTCTTATTTGTAAGTTGTAGGAAATTGGACCCTAAATGTCAAAAGCATTTTTGTAATCAAAATGAACCATAATTACCATCTTCTTTCACACTTCTGCCTTCATTCGGTTTAGCACAGGGTATGATAGATGTTTCCTCTGGCGAACATACATTTGCTTCACTCTTTTAGACATCCAGGTATATCAGTGGTTCCCAGCCTGGGGTCTGGGGAACATGAGAGGGCCTTTACAAAGCTCCACGAGGTCCCACGCAAAAGGGGGAGTAGTTTCATTTCTAGATAGAATGTAGACAATAATGAAGACTGGTTTGATAAAAGGTTTTACTGTTGTCATTGATTTCATCAGTTGTTTAGGAAGTTGGTTAGGTAGTTGGCGAGACATCTACCAAGCTGCCTCGCCAACAACCTCAACCACTGTCCAACACAGCTACAGATCCTGCAAGCAGCCCTGGTATCACAGACCCTTCTCATAACCGTCAAAACAATGTGAAGATTTGAAATTATCTATTTGAAATCCCCTCACTTACAACCCCGTTTCCAAAAAAGTTGGGGCATGTTGTGAAATGTAAATAGAAGCTGAATATGATGATTTGCAAAACATTGAAACCCCATATTAATTGAAAATAGAGCAGACAACATGTCAAATGTTGAAACTGAGAAATTTCATTGTTTTTGAAAATGATATCCTCATCTAGAATTTGATGCCAGCAACACGTTTCAAAAATGATCATGATCATGTTTACCACTCCGTTGCATCACCTCTTCTTTTAACAACACTTAGCGTTTTGGAAATGAGGGGACCAATTGCTGTCACTTTGAATGTGTAATGTTTTCCCACTCTTGCCTGATGTCCTATTTCAGCTTCTCAACAGTTCGGGGTCTCCTTTGTTGTGTTTTACATTTCACAGTGCACCAAACATTTTCAGTGGGTGACAAGTCAGCACTGCTGGCAGGCCAGTTTAACACCCAGACTCTTTTACTACAGAGCCATGCTGTTGGAATACGTGCAGAGTGTGGTTTGACATTGTCTCATTAAAACAAGCAAGGCCTTCCCTGAAGAAGACATTGTCTACTTGGCACTTAATTGCTTGAAAACCTGTAAATATGGTTCAGCATTAATGGAGCCTTCACAAATGTGCAGGTTAGCCATGCCATGTGCATCAATGCCCCCTCACACCATCACAGGCTGGCTTTTGAACTGTGTGCTGATAACAAGCTGGATGGTCCCTCTCCTTTTTAGCCCAGAGGACACGGTGTCCGTGATTTCCAAAAAGAATTTCAAATTTTGCCTCGTCAGACCACAGGACAGTTTTCCACTCCGCCTCAGTCCATCTTAAATGAGCTCAGGACCAGAGAAGGCAGCGTTTCTGAATCTGGTTTCCTCTTTGCATGAGTAGAGTTTCAGCTTGTATGTGTGGCTGCAGTGATGAACTGTGTTCACAGACGATGGTTTTTGGAAGTGTTCCTGAGCCCATTCAGTGACGTCCACTACAGAAACGTGTCTGTTTTCAATGCAGTCTCATCTGAGGGCCTGAAGATGACAGCCTGCCAACACTGGTTTTCAGCCTTGTCCCTTGCAGTCTTTTAATGACATTATATACTGTAGACAATGAAACCTCCAAATTCTTAACAATTTATTGTGCACTTACAATTAATTTCATGTTGAGAGATGCTGAGAGATTATTTATTATTCTTAAATTGTTGCACTATTTTTCAGCTCAGTCTGTCTCAGAGTGGTGAACCTCTCCCCATCTTTCCTTCAGACAGACTCATCCTCTCTGAAGGCTCTTTTTATACCCAATCATGTTACCAACCTGCAGCCAGTTAACCAAATTAAAAGTGAGGTGTTCCACCAGCTGTTTTCTTTCAGCATTTCACAACTTTTCCAGTCTTTTTTTCCTCCTGTTCCAACTGTTTTTAAACATGTTGCTGGCATCAAATTCTAAATGAGGGTAACACTTTCAAAAACAATTTCTCGATTTCAGCATTTGACATGTTGTCTTTGTGCTATTTTCAGTTAGAAATGGGTTTTAGTATTTTGCAAATCATCACATTCTGTTTCTATTTATGTTTTACACAGTGTGCCAACTGTTTTTGGAAATGTGGTTGTATGTATACTACTTTAAAGGACCAGTGTGTCAGATTTAGGGGGATCTATTGGCAAAAATTGAACATAATATTCACAAGTATGTTTTCATCAGTGTATAATCACCTTAAAATAAGAACCTTAGAATGAGATCTTAATCTGAGGGATTCTTTTCCATGAAGTCCTTCATGTTGCATTGCCATGTTTCTACAGGAGCCCAAAACAGACAAAACCAACCTCTGTACGAGAATCTAGAGTGAGACGGCTGGAAGTTGGTAAGGGAAGGTTGATGGGAGCGTTTTTCAGTTGGATGCAAATTACAGCCTCACCACTAGATGCCGCTAAATCCAACACCTGGCAGAGGGAGGTGGGGTGTAATCCATGTGGTCATCACATTAAAAAACGTACATTCGTTCATCATTTTTGCATTCTATCCTGAACATATCACTGAATGTATTAGCTGCCACCCTTTGAGTGTGACATTGTTAGGCGACTGTGAATCTGTCAAAAATGTTAACTGTTAGTTTATGTTAATTAAAGAGAAACTGTAACTGAACTAAACATGTTCTTTACAAGCTTCTAAAGGAAAGACCACCACTTATTATGAAGGTTTAAGGCCATGCAGGCATCTGGTTTAAAGCTGGAGTGAAACTTTTACATATAAATGAGTGTCTGTTACATTGCTGGGCTTTAATTACCTTATCAAATAGTACAACTGACTCCTGGCAATGAGTGTGCTTTGAGTGAGCTTTTATTCTAATGACCCCTGTAATCTCGTAAAAATAACATATTGCAATCAAAGCATTTCAGATTAATGGATGTCCCTTTGCTTTAGTAGAACAATTTGTACTGTATATAGTATGACACTTTTATTTTTCTACGAGCATAAGTTCACTGTGGTCGCAAGAAAGTGGGAACATCATGGCAAATGCCATGAATGCACTTTCTTGTCACAGATTGCAGAGGTACACTTAGTTAATGAAACCACAGTCAGGTTGATGCTGCTAGAATGTGTTAGAATGTGTGTGTGTGTGTGTGTGTGTGTGTGTGTGTGTGTGTGTGTGTGTGTGTGTGTGTGTGTGTGTGTGTGTGAATGTGTGAATCTGTGTGATGTGGTTTTGCTGAAGGAGGGGAAGCGAAAAGAGACCCGGCAGCCTACAGCTTTTGACATGGAGAAAATGAGAGGGTGAAGGAGAGAGGGGGTGGGAAATGAAATGTAACAACATTGGGAAGGGGAGCAGATGCCTACTTTTGCACCCCATGCCCCCTCCTTCTCTCTCAACCCGGCCGAGCCAGACATATTTCACTGATGAGACATCAACTCACTCAATAGGCAGCACTCACCTTTCTTTAAGTCATGTGCATGTGTGTGTGTCTTTGTGCATGTGTGTGTGTGAGAGAGAGAGACAGGGAGAGGGTGCTTTAGGTAGATGAAACACACATGCACTCACTTGACTTCACCACACACATAAAACCACTAGAGCGCCACAAATGCACGCACACTCACAGCCACAAAGGGCTCTTGTCCTAACGGGCAGCCGGCCTCCTCTGCTCAGTGACAGACAGGATGTTGGGAGCACTTTCATCAGTCCGAGGCTTTGATTCCTCTGCTGTTGCTCCTGTTTATTTTCTGCTTTGGCTCTTCACTCAGCTGTGCTTTTGAAATATTTCCCGTTATGATTGAGCCTGTCATTCTATCCAGACTGAAGTAGGAGAGAGTGGGGAGGTTGAAAAGGTGAGCTTGCTCCAGCACTAACTCCTCCATCCCCCTTATTCATCAGCCATCAATCCATCTGTTAATCCTTCCCACCTTCATCCTTCCCTCCCTCTGTCACGTAGTTCATGATTTACCCTCCATCACCCCATGTTCTTTTCCTTTCCCAATTTCATTCCCCCACAGGTTCTCAGGGATTTTTTGTTAAGCAGGAGGGATTTGGTATGAGTCACAGATTCCTGGGCAAGGATTCACGAGGTAACATCTGCTTCTAGATGCTGGGGGCGGCTCTCATCCCCTACCTGGCCATAGCCCAGCTCTGTATTCAGGCCTGAATGTATCTACCCACCTGCACAGCAAAGACGCCTGTGGATGCATTCAGCTGGTGATGGCAGGCCTACCATTTTACCTTTGCTACCAGGTAGGTGTCCTCACATAGCGGTACCTGAAAGTCACATAACAGATTATTTTAATTTGAAGGGAACACTGAATTTAGTATGAAGGATATTAGCCAGCATATTCAATTCAGTAAATAGGTGGGTTAGTGGGTGAATATTAAAGGCTGTTTAGTTAAAAAGATGAATGGTCATATATCTTTCATTAGCTTAGTGTTGATAGTGTAGTAGGCTTAATCCCATTATAAAATAGGTCCACAACAAAAGCTGCAATGCAGTCACAAAGCATTTTGTTCTTTCTTTCTTTTTTATTTATTTATTTATTTATTTTTACATTTTTGTGTCAATGACCTTTAAAATGAAAAAATGAAAGTATGTATACAGGTTATCTTTCAGTTGTTAGCATATGTCTTGCAGCAAGGAAGGAAGATGGTGCTCGAGACACACTTCTGAGAACAAGAATGCATGATGCTCTCTTGTGTTCAGCAAGTGTTCCTTAGATACAACATCATTCCTGATTTGCTTTGCCATGTTTACAGTTGTGCGCAGAATAGCTCTCTATGTTCCGATTGGTTAACATCATCATCGTCTACATTGAGGAAAATGTCATACTAGGCAAGAGAAAGAGAAAAAAATCTCTCGAAAGTTCCATACATGGCATTGGTAATCCACTATGATACCCTTCATGGGATAAAACACCCAGCAGCCATTTTCACTGCTGACAGCCTACATCTGTCAAGGCGGGCTATTTCCACCTTCAAATGAAACTTGTGACTTGTTCTTATGGCATGGAATGCCGTGTACGCAATATCTTCGGCATTGAAAATGGTTAGAAGAAGAGGAAGAAGAAGAAGAAGAAATCCCTTTATAGTCACATTTTTACACACAACATGCAAAGTTAGGAGGGGAAACTGCACACGCCATGCATATGTGAAATTTATTCTCCGCCTTAAACCCATCCTTGGACCGTCCTTGCTCCGCGGCGGATCAGGAGCGGTGGACTGCCAGCCGACCGGTGCCCGGGGACCAGTTCCCGTTGTCACCATTGGTCAGGTGGTGATCTTCTTGCATGTTTTTAATGGGGGTACATTTTATGGAGGGTACCCCAGGTGACCACGGGGAGAACATGCAAACTCCACACAGAAAGGCCCCTTTCCTTGAGCAGCAGGCACTGAAGGCATGGTGGAGGACACGCCACCAGTGCCCACAGCGGGATTCAGACCAGGACCTTCTAGCTGTGAGGTGACAGTGTTACCACCTGTGCCACTGTGCCACCTAAGTCCTGAGAACACCATTAGTAAGCGACAGTAACATGAACGCCAAATGACTCCTCAATGTTCTTTTGCAGTTTATCACATCTTTCCAAGACACGTTGACTTATTCCTCAAACATATCAAATTGCAAAGACTAAAACTAAAAGCTTTAATACATATAATACATACATATTATACATATTAACTTTCCATCTGCTAAAAGATGAACTTCCATGGCCTTCACTATTTCTGAAAATGTCAGCAAACACATCAGAACTCATGAAATCAGACATTTCAGAAAATTTCCACTTTTGAGGTTGTGAATACCACGAGAGCAGGGCATTAATATGGACTCCTCTCGTGAACGTCGTACACAGGACCCCATTTGAAGGTGGCACACTACTGGGGAGATTACAGTGGAGTAACCATTCCTCCCATTCTGCAGACATTGCATGAATGCATCTTAAAACCCAAATGGAACATGATGCATCAGTTTTAGAGATAACTATGGTAGTACTATGGATGTCATGCTTCAAGGGTCCTAACAGCAGTCTATGCTCAGTGTTGGTTTGGTAGAAGAGGAGGGGGTCACTGATCTGTGAATGTCTAAGTTTCATAATGACTAAATCAATAATCTTGGATGTCCTTTCCATTGGCACAGGTGCGTCCAAACTTGATATTCGAAGTAGAATTAAGTGATTAGATTCATCTGCCTGACTTGAATCAGCACAGCCGGTCAAATGAATAAGTGTCAAATGGCAGAGAGACATCGCAGTGTGCAATTAGCTAATGCAACTGGACAGCCATTTTGGGTCCAAGTCTGCAGAAAAGGAAGCCATGATGATGCTGTACTTTCTTGTCACATAGTGCTTAGTTTGTCTTCTGGCACAGCACTCAGCTCCCTGACTGAGGAAGGGCAGCCACAGATGCAGACACATACACCCACCGAGTCAAATGAACATGATCAAGTCAATTGATCATGTTCACACTGAATTCCTTTGCATCAAAAAGTCCTTAATCAGGGAGCATAACAGTGTACACTGGTGCCTCTGGTTTAGCACAATGTTTCCACGGATGCATGACTCATCGTTTCTACTATAGGGTGCTCTCTTCTCATTGGTCACCAGGTTATTACAGTGAGATTCGATCTGTCAAATAGAGAGGAGAAGACATAATGTTTTAATGGTGAATTTGAGTATTCAATTTCACCTCCAAATGGGTCTCATTACACTTCTAGCAACAGAAGTAGCCAACAGGTACAGAATATTGCACAAAATCTCAACAGTGGCGACTAAATCACTTGGAGTCGAGACAGGCTTTGATCTTTCCATTCATCTGCAGTGGCGTGGTTGTGGGCATTCGCAGTGGACTCATTTCCTAATGGACTCTGGCGAGCGCCTGCCAAAGAGCAAGCTGGGAATGAATGAATAGCATCCATTAGACAAAATGGCCGTCCGTGAATTGTAGACACTCTGCATAAATGAGCATGAGCTGGGCGGGAGCGGGAGCAGATGGATGGAGAGGTCTCGTAACCAACTAATAGTAATGGAGGCTGGCCCGCTATTATTCACTGCTGCCCTGCCTTCAGTATGGCCAGTAAACAGCTCACAGCAGGTTTTCAATGTAATGACTTGCGGGAAACTCATACTGACATATTGTGGTTGAGATTAACATCTGAAAAACTCAATTTGGGGGATTTTATTTAATTTCATGAGTTTAGAAAATTCTGTGTGACCTTCAGACTTTTACTTTTCTCTCTTACCTTTTTCAAATTATCACGCGCTTGTGTGGAAACCTTACACACTGAAACCACTCTAGAAGGCAATACAGTCACCATGCGTGACATGAGGAAGTGAGAGGACTTCATCAGGGTCCCTATCTCTAATGAGGCAGACACAGTCTACATGGTGTTCCTCACCGACACTCCTTTATCTTGTCTCCACTCCAGCTTATCTATGGCAATCCATTCAGATAAGACAGATACTAATGATGGTGGAAAACCTCAAGACCATAAGGCCAGCATTTATATTGGAACTGAACACTTGGAAAAACATTTTGGAATGAGAGGGAGAGAGAAACAGGGGGCCTGCATAATTCCACCACAACATACCCAAACAGTGAGTATTTACCTGCTTAATCATATTGTTGGCATCAACAAGAATCATATCAGCTCTGCTCAAAGCCACAAACTGCAGACTCTCTGACTACAACAGAAAGCTTAAGGGAGAAAAGAGAAATGGGAGAGGCTCCACGGGGCATTGAACTATCTGACATTCCAGTTAAATGCACAGGGATAAAACCAGGTGTGACACCACCTCTCCTGTTTAGACTTGACGCCACGAAGTCAGAGGGCCATCTGGCAAACTGTCAGACAGCTAAACACAGTCTGTTTGCGGCGGCTCCTCTACCTCTGGTGTTTGTCTTGAGAAAGTGGGGCTGCAATTGGAGGAATATAATGTGGCATTAGAAAACACCTCATTTTCCTCTAAACTTTCCATCCAGCTAGTCTGTGAGCATACAGTATGGAGAGAGACTATAGATGTCATTTGGAAATAAAATGTTCTGTATTTTCACTACTTTAGACATCAGCAAAACTAGCTTAGCCGTGGTTGTATCAATGCCCAGTATATATCCTGAAGCGCAGAATTAAACATATCTGCAATGAAGAAGTCTAGCAAACAACATGCAATGCCTGAAACAAAACAATCCAATGTTGTGAATGACAGACTGTACCTTTTTGGGAAACCAATCAACTTTGAATGAACCTTCAACGAGATGGTCTAATAGCTCCAAAATACATTTGAATTGTGCAGAAACTCAAAATTGAAAAAGCAATTTCCTTATGCAAATGCAGTGAGCTGCTATAGGCATTTCGTATGTGGCCAGATGAAATTCCTGCGGTTTGTCATACACATAAGCAAATGTAAATAACTGCCCTTATGGCAAGAATAATAAAGACAGAGGTAAAATCATATGACAATCATCACTTGTCGCAACATCATTAGAATGGAAAATATTCAATGCAGACTCCAAAGCCAATCAGGCTGTAATCTCACTGCTCTGCTTCATAAAACTGAGCTTCAAACATACCCAGTATATTACACTTTTGTTGGCGTGCATCGACCTCTCTGCTCCTCTTTGTAAAGAACTTTCACACACAAACTCTGTGTATGATACCTGACAGTGAGCGTGTGCATTTTTTGAATGCAGAAGCCATAATTATTGAATATTTTGCACATTATTTCATCCATCCATCCATTTTCTATACCCGACTATGCCTTTTCGGGGTTGTGGGGGGGCTGGAGCCTATCCCAGCTGTCAACGGGCGAGAGGCGGGGTACACCCTCGATTGCAGGGCAACATATACAAACAAACAATCATTCACACTCACACTCACACTCACACCTAAGGACAATTTAGAGTCACCAATTAACCTAATGAGCATGTTTTTGGTCTGTGGGAGGAAGCCGGAGTGCCCAGAGAGAACCCACGCATGCACGGGAAGAACATGCAACCCGACCCGACCCGGGGATCGAACAGGCGACCTTCTTGCTGTGAGGCACGCGCACTACCTGCTGCGTCACCGTGCTGCCTCACATTATTTCAATTCAAGTCAAATGTGTGATGTTTTACACATACATTCAAAATGATAGACAGTAAAGCGTTTTGTCTCCTTGTTAATTCCTCAACAAATAAATAATTTATTGCATGTTCAAGCAGGAAGACAATTATCAGCAGCACTCTGGGGCTCCACCTCTCAGTTATAACATAGAGATCTAATTTGTTTACAGGCTTTGCTGCCAAAGCTATCTTTGTAGCGTAGCTACTTCATCTCTCTACTGTGGTATGCTGCTGTGCTGCTCCACCACTCCACCACCCCACTGCCACAAGAGTGCCTGCCTATGGCTCCCTAGAGGGGGATCTCTGTATGGATGCTATATATAGGATAATACACCCATAAATTGATCTAAATGACAGAGTCAATAAGTTGTTTTATTCAATCAAGCTTCTGCATGACTTATTCATTTGCAGTGTCTGTCCTGATCGAGCTTTAACTTTGCATTAGGTTCAGGATTAAGTATCTTTGCTGATGAGAAGAACAGGGTTTATGATGGGCTAAACCAAGGTATGGTATAATAATATAGTCATTGTAGCTCAGGCTATGGTGTTGCGCACTGGCTTTGAAGCACTGGTTTACATCAGAATGAAAGAGGTGATAGATTGAAGGAAACCAGGTCCAGAGCTGGATTCAGGTTATTTTATCATATCACTGGAAGGGCCCTGGAGCCTCAAGGGGTCTTTCAGGGGGCTAATGTGATCACAATGCATTTCCTTTATTTGTTTTACACACTGAAATAAAGTTATAGTATTTCCTTTCAGTGAATTAAAGGTAAAATTGTGAGTGTACTGTTTTTTGTCATTTACGTTTATGACCATGTTAATGTCTATGGGTTGTATGTGTGTATGATAACAGCTGGTTGTAGTTTGATGGACTTAAAAATAAAACGCATGCAACGGTATCTGTCAGGGAGACTTTGGGGTATGTTCAGTGCAACATTTGAAGCAAATCCAAATCCAAACAGGGAATTAGATGCCGCACCCTCAAAATGAAAAAACTTAGCCTGTAGGCAAATTTTTTTTTGCAAGGATCCATTTTTTGAAGGCAGCAAGAAAAACATGTCCGTGTTGCTAGGGCACCTTAACATTTTGGGGACAAATACACAAACAACAAACACTGCCATGATGACTCGTATTTCAGAAGGTAAGCACATCACCAGATGGGTTCATCTACAGCCCGGCCTGCCACCCAGCGAGACAGCAGTGAGAGAGAGAGAGCGAGAGAGAGAGGGCTGTGCTGGAGGAAATCGGACACTATGATTGTGGTCGGAGACAGATACAGTAGATGCCAGGCAGGCGAGGTTCGCTCCTCTGTTCTCATGCTGATACCTGATAAAGGGGACTGGGCTTGTCCTCAGGATAAACAAAAGAGCCTCAGCAGCCTTGGTTGATAATGCTGGAATGTCTCAGTGTACTACGCATGTGTACTTTGTGTATCTGTGTGCTGCTTGTTGGGCAATGCTAAGTGGGAGTGTGCCAGCACATTACATGCAAGAGCAATGTAAAACATACAAAGTACAGGAAAAGAGAAGACACTATCCGGATAAAGGATGTTGAAACAGAGCACAAACTTGAATGTCAAGATAATGAATAACTTTAGCAGGAGTGGTGCATTATTTATGTGGAACGCACTGTAAGATATCACTTACATGAGTGGAGCACAAGCCCAAAGGTTGGATTGGTTTTCGATAGAGCACAGTGATTCTCTGACTGACCATGATGTAGTGATCCACAGGGGTGCAGCAATGCAGCTGCTTCTCTGTGAAACGCAGCCCGTGGGCTTTGCATACAGTTTGGCTGCTAATGTTGCATCTCGAATTACACCTCTTTCTTTCCAGTGACACACGTCTGAATGCAGAGTCAACTTTTTCCAGCTGCAATGGGTTCTTCTGTGTAAGCCATCAACATAAGTATAACTTATCAAAATAGATTATAATAAAAGACTGCATCTGCATCTATCACTGTCATAACTGTGAGAAGCACAGATTGACTGCTGCAGGTTTTTTTTTTTTAAGGCCAAGACCAGTATGACACCGCAGAGAGCCAGTATTTCATGCTGATATCTGACATTTTCAAATTTGACCTTTCCCTTGCCAAATATCATTTAAAATAGACCAACTACTTTTGCTCAGACTCTAAAAATGTGCTGTCTGTCTTAACCAACTAATATGTTCTTTCTTCATTTGTGTTTTTAACAAGGCAGAGTATAAAACTGACATGTGTGGCAAGAGAAAAGGGTCTAAGTAAAGTAATACACCAGGTTTTCCAGTACACCTTCTCCTGTCAGACAGTAAATCCCCTCTGAGAGAATGTAGGTTGATGTCTTTGCTCCCCAGCTTCGCTGCTGTAATTGCATCTGCCCACATTTTGATTCACAAAAGAGGCTATGAAATGTCAAATACTTGTTAAAGCTTGTTTACTTTCTGGGGCTTTTGTGTTGAAATATTTGTGGGAGGAGGAGGGCTGTCAGGAGATAACTGGAAGCAGGGGGACATGACCGTTCAAGTTTCACATTATGAAAGATGCCTTAATAATCATGTTCTGTATCAACAGACTAAGACGACTGAATACACTGCTGCGCTTCATGTTTGTCTCAAGGATTTTTCCTGACTGATGGTTTTTAACACTAAAAATGCCACCTGGCCCGACAGGTTTTTGCACACTGCATTTGACATCTCTTTTTGTAAAAACAACTAACTTATTTAATTGCCCATCATTGAGTTTTTTTAATTAATCAATTTTCTGTTGGATTCTAGCAGAGAGCAGTACAAAACACACCTGTCACCACATGCCAAGTCTCTAAAAAATGTTCTTATTTCGAGACGAGATCAAATAATTTAATTAAACCAACAACACACTTCACATTCAGCTTCTTCATCATTTGACTGCTGCATTGACTGACTTTGGCACTGGCACTTGGGGACAGAGGAACAAGCTGTAAATTCAACACTGACTCATCACTTTATCAAGTTCTTATGGTGAGCCTGGGACAGTTTTAGGATTTTTCTAACTCAGGGGACACAGAGGGGTCATACTTTGCACAGTGCAGTAGTATCCAGGGGTCTGGGGTTCCTCCCCGAGGAAAATTTTAGTTTTAGACACTTCACTTCCTGCATTCTGGTGACTTTTTCTGCATGTACATAACAAACAAACAAATAAACAAACAAACAAAAAAACCTACTTAGCAGCAAATCAACTTGAGGTGGAATTGCCTTTGAAAAGGTGAACACAAAATTCTGCACATTTGTCACTACAAGGGAAACATTTCACACCACACAGTCATTGATGTATTGTACAAAATATTAAAAGTAATACAGATTAGTGCAGCTTCAAGTATATGAAGAAAATATTATGTCTTCGGTCTAATACTTTCACTCAACAGGGACATTCATTTGTATCTCTGTGTAGGCCTGTTATACTGTAATTAATGTGTTGAGAAGGAAATGCCACTGACTTTTGCACTCCAAAACACACACACACACACACACACACACACACACACACACACACACACACACACACACACGCCATTTTCATTTACACTCATTAGTTACATTGAAATCACAAACAAAGGCAGAGCTGCTTTTGTCCAAAACGACAGCAGTGATTTATGTCTGACACCAACGTACAACTACATTAAGAATCATTTATAAGACATAATAACATGCAGTGGAAACGTTTTTGAATTTGGGTGTACTCTTCTTCAAACTAGTCATTACTGTGATAAAATGAAGCTCATTTCAATGTGGAAGCCAATGATAATGTTTTTTAAAACCACAAAGTCAGTCTGCCATGTACTTTTGGTGGAGCGGCTCCAGGCCTGATGACATTACAGATTATGTCATTTGTTGACTTGACAGATAATGTGTGTTTGAATAGTATTGAGTGAACTGTCCCTGTCCAGAGGAACAGCATGTGAAGAGTGTGTTCTCCTGTAAAAAAAAGCCTTCGGACAGATGCAATCCTTGCCTCATGTGCATAAAGAACATGAAAAGTGTCGACGAACTGCGTGATTTTTCATTTAAAAGACGATTGTTTATTTGGGCTAACTCAGCTGTCAGAGCTGAGGCCTACTTGAACAAATTTCTGCAAATATCCTCTCTAGCAACTGTGCATAACCAAGCCTGTCATTTTCCCAGGAATAGAAGGGTAGTTAAAATTACAGCTTTTGAGGAGTGGAAATTTACGCACTGTCTGTTCTTAAATAGGAGCTCTGACAAAATAGCCATATGGTAACATTTACAGATTCAAACATGGGAAGTTTTATGGTATAAGGGCAGTCTTTAATGATATATAACAAAGTGTGAGTTTAGCATGCGCCCCTTCAGCTGTTAAGTTCAGTTTTACGTGCACTGAGGTAGTTTTGCATTGGGTGCACACAGAAGGCATACCTGTCGAAGTTAAAACTTTCAGTCAAATCAAAGATCAAAGATTGGTTAATAGGTTGAGACAGATGCCCAGAAACCACAGAGGAGGATCCAGATAGTTCTTTAAAACAGGGTTTCATTTCCTACATACGGTGCAGAGTGGGCAATTTGACATGACATTATATTCTTTAACAATATAATCATCACACAGGACCTCAACAAATTTGGAAACACTGAGCTTGACAGAATGTGGAGGCCATACCTAGTAAAGTTGCTCCTCAGGCCTTTAAGAATCTGAGCTCTGCCTCCTCCTGCCTTGAAGGACTGCAGGTCAGAGGCATCAAACTATTAAAGCCAAACATCGACAGTAAAAGCAATAGTACCTTGAACTGGTGGAAGCTGTCTTTCAGTGCTTTATGCTTTGTCTGCCATGACATCTATAAAATCCCTTAAGGCTGCAGTACTGCATTTGACTGCATATCCTGCACACTGAGGACCAATGGATGTCAAATACACAGCCCTCACTGCGGTTAATCCTCACGCAGGCTATCATCTGTGATCCCTGCCTGCTCCCGCTGATTTGGAGCAAAGGTAGAGACACCGTCTGTCCTAGTGGGGGCGGCGTTGGACAGCCACCTTCTACAGGCGTCCCGGCCCCCCCCCACCCCCACCCCCCCACCATCTCACCCTCACTTGTGGGATCAGCAATTCAGACCGCATGCAAATCTAGGAGCGTCACTGCGTGTGTGTCTGTGTGTGTGTCTATGTGTCTGTGTGTGTGTGTGTGTGTGTGTGTGTGTGTGTGTGTGTGTGTGTGTGTGAGAGAGAGAGAGAGAGAGAGAGAGAGAGAGAGAGAGAGAGAGAGAGAGAGAGTAATAGAGAGGGGGAGATAGGGGAAAAGAGAGGGGGAGAGAGAAGTGCAGTTGCATTCCTGGAGAGAGAGAGAGAGAGATCCCTGCCCCTTCCTCCTCCTTCCTCCTCCTTCCTCTCTTCCCTCCTGGTCTCCCAGCCGGCGGCGGCAGAGAGGGATTTTTAACCCGGGCTGCAGATGCAGGGAGCAGGGCTACAGAGTGAAAGAAACACTGGTAGTCCGTAGGGAAGTTGTGGAAAGGAAGCTCGGTGCAAAATTTAAACGCACTCGAAAGAGTTTGGAGTTTGCTCTCGGACCCTTCGGGCGGTCAAATTTAATTTTAGGAAAGTTTACTTTCTGGGTTACATCCGTGTGGTGGTCATGGGCTCCCAGCGCACACTCCGGCCCGGCCGGACAGCGCTGCTTCTTGCGGGCTTGCTCGTGGCTCTGTGGCAGCGATGCGCCGCAACTTGCCCGGAGAAAGACTTGGAGGACAGGGAAGAGGAGGCCAATATAGTTTTGACCGGCACCGTGGACGAAATAATTAACGTGGACCCGGTGCATAACACCTATTCCTGCAAGGTAAGTGATTTCATGTGGTTTCTGAAACGATCAAGTATCCACAGGAGTGCGTTACTTCAAGGAGAAGACACCTGCTTCTTGCACCAAAACTACCACTACACTATTTGTGGGCTGTTAGAAGTCACATTATCACTTAACCCTCGTGATGGAAGCCATTAGCAGCGAGTTTGTGTCATCTCAAAGGCATCAACAGCTTGCCTGAAAAACGTCTTACAAACTCATTCATCCAGAAGCATTTGGCAGACTTTGCGTGGACACTGACAAGGAATGCACTTTGCCTTCAGAAACAGATAGATGGTGTTTTTTTTTATTTTAAATTTCCACTTACCAGTTACATAGCTACAAGGGAGGCCTAACCGACCATGTAATCATCCCAAACATGCTGCAGTAGGAGAGTGGCCCCTCACCGGCCCCTGGCTGGAGCTCTCAATTGGTCTGCAGGCATACATGTTCATGCAGCTTCATTGGCCAGTGGCTGCAAAGGTGATAATCTGAATCATGATGTAATGTGTGATCTTGCTGACAAATGCCACCACTTTTATCCCAAAATAGAACTTTGGGACTTGTGGCTGTAACCATGGTGTCTTTCTGGTCAAAAAAATTCCATAAAATGTAGTTAACGCTTAATTCAATTGAATTCAATTGCACTTTATTGTCATTAATACAATGTGTAGGCACATATGTAAATGAAAGGAGGTCTGCGGCTTCACCGCAGTGGGTGGAGGTGCACCTAGGGACATATATGGCACTTAAAGCATCCAAAGTGCTGGAGTGATTTGTAGTCTGCTGTTATGAGATTCTAAGAAACAATAACAACATTTTTTTTCTCAGTCAAGACACTGACAAGTGCTGCAAGGTGTGCCCAAAGCAATAAATAGATCTAGTCATGCGTTACAGTCACTCATGTGAAACCTGTCTGTGATAGACCTAAAACTGTACATTTTCCAGCGCTCTTAATGCCACAGGAATATTGTGGATCTGATTAATAAGCCACATTATAGCACAGGGTGAAAAACAAACATCCAAGGCTCATTTTCAGTCAGGAAGCAGACATCCCCCATTCTTATTCTATGGCCATTCATTGTGAAACTTATGCACCATTGTGGACTTGCGGTAGACCACTCTATAATCTGTCAAAATAAACAAGTTGTGTTTGGGTTGCTCTTTCGCTGCTCTTTTCTTCAGCGCCCACTTGCTTCCCGTCTCCCGGTGAATGAGTGGAGCAGATTAGAGGCACACGGCTCGCCTTCTGGAAGCAGAAACCACCACCAAGTGCTGAAACGAGACGAGACAGCTAACGTGTAGTGGCAGGGGCGAGCTTTTCCATGACAGTGCAGAAAGCACCCTGTGCTGCACTTCCTGTGATGCACTGCCTATGGATGCATGCACAGTTTTAGATAAGTTTCAAGTGGCTGGACAGGCGCTGAGATTTATTCCAGCAGGAGCAATCACTTAAGAATCACTGTTATTACATACAATGTCATTGGATGTTTAAAAGATTTGAAGAGTTAAGTCAGAGAAACACTAATTGCTAATCACTAATCACAAAAACAAGCACACTTACGGGAGGGACACTGAGGAAAACCCTGATTCAGACAGCCCAGAGCTGGACAGGGTCCCTAAATCCCTAAATTTTTATAGATTGCAACATTATGTGCATTTTCGGTTTTGACAGAATGCTAAAAGGTGTGCTGTGTCTGTGTTGTCCTTCGGCTAAAGGTCAGGGTGTGGCGCTACTTGAAAGGAAAGTCCAACGTCAACCGTGAAATTCTCCTGGATGGCGGCAACAAGGTGATGATTGGTGGCTTTGGCAACCCCGGGATCTGTGACAACCAGGTAGCCACGGGCGACACTCGCATATTCTTTCTCAACACTGCCCCGCAGTCCCTGGGTCCAGAACACAAGAACGAACTTATGCTCAACTCAAGTCTGATGAGGATTACCCTGCGCAACCTGGAGGACGTGGAGCACTGCGTGGAAGGTAAGCAGCCACTTTGTTGTGAATGGAATGAGCCCCATGTCTAACACGGGGTGGATTAAACAGCACATGTCGTCGGGAATCTAAAAAAGTAATTCTAAGAATGATAAACATGCATGGGAGTTAGTTTGTTACCTTATCAGAGCTTATTATTGTTATGAAATAATTAAATTAGCTTAAACTTTGGATATTGTTTGTTAGCTGTGAGAAATTCAGTGTCGGGTCTGTGCTGTGGTTACTCAAAGTAATTGTAAATCACTTAGAGCAGCAAGGATTTCATACATCGGTGACTGCTGGAATTACATAGCCTCAGGCTCAGAGCGTCAAAGTTTCCCAGAACTCCATGAAACAAGGACACCTGAGTCATTAGGAGCTTTGTTGCCATGGGGAAGCTCCAGCCTTTCCATGCGTGACCTTGAGGTGGGTGCGTCTGATTCACACCTTAAGGACTCGGGTTGAGTGGTTAAGGGATGATCCTGACCTTTGCACCTTGTAGCTGGGCCATTTAATGAAGTCAGAGGTGAACCTGCTTAACACTTACATGCACATAACACTTGACGTGGGAGCTTTACAGGGCAGCACAGGTTCCCACCATTTTAACTTCACTGTAAAAGAAAGAAAAGTTGTCAAGAAGCTTTTGAAATCTGGGAAGGAAAAAGAAGCGATGAGTCACGTGTGTTGCCTATTGTTTATGTTCTATTGATTCAGCACGAAAAGAGTTAATTACATGCTTTTATCCCTCTGACTCCTTTTTTGGTTGAGAAGTCATTTGTCAGGCTCTTATGACAGGAACCATACAGCCATGACTAATAAATCTCAGCATCTACCGTGACTGTGATAGTGTAGCAGCCTGCGCCCCCATGCCAGTGAACAGTGAGCTTGCTGCTGTTTAACTTTTACTGGTGCTTGACAATGTTGGCAGCCGTTCAAAGTTAGAATCTAACTCTCAGACCGAGCGCGAGCACCAGGGGGAAATGAATCAGCGCGCAAATCACCTTGCTGAAGGCTTTCTGGGGCAATCATCGTTGCAGAGTAGTAGGGTCTATATTCTGGGTACTTTCCTCTGAACAGTTCAGGGTGGCAGGATGTTCCAATGGATGGAGCTTGTTTGCAGTGTTAAGTTGCATTTGGCACACACATAAAACTTCTTCTGTTTGTCTGTCCAGGCACGAAACACTGCACTGCTAACCTTTTTATTCAGCCCTCTTTTCTTCTTTTTGGACTCCTGTTGTGGAGAGGGGAGTTTCTTGGCTCTGACAAACTGTCTAGAATGTGCCCTTTTGTTTCAGGGCTTTGTATTTGAAGAGGGTTTACTTCACCATAACCTGATTTTCTCATATCGCTTTACAGTCGAAGGAATAGTGGTAAGGAAGTACTTCAAGAAGTCATCAGGCAAAAGTTAGAGACATCTAAAAGAACTGAAGGTTTTCCTCGAAAGGCTCCGGAGCTTCTTATGCACTGACCGTCCAATAAGTAATGTTCTGGGATTATTGTCAGGTTGAGCCCCAAAATGAAATCTGTGTTTGTTTTTTCTGTAGTGAAATTGGCCCTGATAATTAGCTGGCATGCCTCCATCCGGTAGAGAGCGAGTTTTGAGGCTGGTTCCAGTGCAGAGTTTTAATTAAGAGAGTCAAGTCAGATCCCATCCGCTCTGTGCAACCACTACCCCCGGAGACTGTGGGATGTCAGTGCAGCGGGACAAGACTCTACCTGCTGCAGCACTCATTGTACCCTCCTCTGCTTTCTCCTCATTCTTGACATTTTCGATAGCTAGGATAGACTCAGGAATGCCTGGCAGAGAGCTAGGTGGGGAGGCGTCTGAGGTGGAAGAAAAAAGGCTTTGTGTGAGCTCCTTCCCACCAGGAGTTTTGAGAAGGACGCGGACACGAAGGGAAGATGAGTGATGTCGAACGAAGGGAAAACAGAGGCATTTTTTGTACATGTGAGGACGCGGAACGTGAGGGATGTTGTGTTTGCTGTGGCATACTTGTTTAAGTTTGGATCAGTGCTGCATGAAGATAGAAGCCTCCAGGCATTGTTTTTCCACACTCTGTCTACTCCTGCGCCATTCACACTGGGCGGTGACACTTCAGGGCCACTCAGTCCATGTGTGCGATGACTTGGATGCTGGCTTTCATCTGCCTCTGAGCGGCCCTCCACAGAAGAGTGTTTACAAGATCTCAGTAGAGTGCCGACCAGATCTTAAAATGCCGTGCACCATGTTTACTGTGCAAAACAAAGCCCCCTTTTTTGTTTCCTCATGCCTTATCTTTACTTACATACAGGATGTATGAAAGTATACCGGCATTTCTGGAGTTGAAGTCAGAATTTGAAATTTTCCACTCAACAGGCACCGCTTCCACACTGTTGAATTTGCACCTTGTCTGGGCCGATAAGCCGAGGGCCTTTGGCACAGAAGCTCTTCCTTCTCTTCCCTCCTCCGTCTTCCAGCTACCAGTGAAATGAAATGTTACCACAGTCCATTGTGTCGTGCAGAGTTGACAGATAACATGTCAGAATCTAACACATATCCTGTGTCTTTGGAAACAAAAATACAGTCAGTTTTGTGAAGGTGGATGAAGGGGACGATTCAAGGCTCAGCAGAACGCCTTGTCCTCCAGATTTTGAGGTAGTAAGATACAAAGTATGTGCTGTGTTTATTGTCATTTCCATTTTGTTCTTACTCCAGTGCTGCATTAGTGACAACAAAGAGAGAAGGCGGAGGTGTTGGGGCTTTGGAAGAGAGGAAGCCCTCTTGATGGAGAAGTGTTGAGCGTACAGGGAGATCTTATCTGTCTCGCTCTGTTTATCAGCTGCTTTTGTTTCAGCTCTTGATGACTTGATGCCAGAGTCTTTCCCTCAAGGCCCTGACGAAGGACAGCAACAAAGAGCTGTTTCTTCCTTCTGTCTTCATCTCTTCCTCTCCTTCTCTTTTTTTATCTGCCTCTTCTTAGAAGAGGAGAGATGAGCCAGTCAGAAGTCAGTGCATAGTCATGCAACAGCTGCATCGAAGATCATTTCTTTGTCCCTTTGTGCTGCATCTATTTAAATACGCGATGCTGAGTGCAGCTAGTGTGCTTCACTGGATGGACAATCAAAAGTCCTTGTGGGATGTTAATGAGCAGCATTTTACTGCTCAACATACCCCTGGCTCTTTATGATCTGTGTATACAGCAGTCCAGAGGCTCACTGGTAATGGGGTTAGCCAGGCTTGCTGAGAACATGATGGGGGTCCTGATTTGCCAGCAGGTGGTCTTGCTTAATGATGGGCAAGCAGACAGTCCTGTGGAATGCTCCTCGGGGTGGGTGGGATGTGGGATGACTGTTTGAGCCCACCCCGCCTTCTCTTCCAGTGCTCCTTTAGTGAATGAGCCCAGGCCTCACAGAAAACTTTGAGCTATTTTCCCACTGTTTGTGCAAGGAGGAGGCCCGGAATTGGCTGGAATTCCTAACCTGCACAAGCTCCCACCTGGCCGCCTCCTCCCTCCTCACCTTCTTGATATGTGCGGAGGTAATGATTGAACGATAAGGGCAGAAACGGAGAAGAGTGAACGCTTCAGTTTTTAGCTATGGTAACTATTTGCAGTTTTTCATAACATAAGCGCCAGTCATCCACAGAGCAGTTGACTCCTTTGTTTCAAGAACAATCAGACACACTGCAAAAAGCAGCGGTCACTTCAGCTACAGTTAATCAGTGACTCAGAACCTGGAAGATAGTCATGTGATGTTGAGCTGATATGCCCGCCCAGGGTTTCTCCCTGGATTTATTTTTAACAGAGGTGGCCTCTGCTTGTTTTCCCTGAAGATTAATTTTATTTCATACAAGTGTAATAACGCCCTCTAAATTTAGCGGAGGCAGTCTTTATTTCAGACAAGGTGGTCCACCTCTGCTATAAAGCACTCCGGGAAATCTTGCAGCAAGTTTTCTGCCCTATAATTTAAATATTAGGCTCAGCTACCACCTGCTCATGTTTTAATCTCACCAAGAAATTCGAGAGACAGATTAGAAAATCACTACTGCAGAGGGAAACAGATCAACCTATTATATATTTGCCTGTCCCAGGTATAAAAACATGGCTTGTGGGTAATTCCAAAAGGGAGAAGGAGTTTATTTTATTATGGCTCTGGAAAGTGTGTGAGAACACTACGCAGCCGCACCCAGGTGACTGCACAGAAAGCGCCAGGGTCCTTATCCTGTCCATGTCTACACAAGCAGCCTTTTGTCTTCAAGGAGTCATGGGAAGTCAAGAAGACTGACTTTAAGGATTGGATTTTTCTCAGGGTCCTTGAATGGATTAGGCTATAGTCTAAGAGTGAGAGTTCATTCGCTTGCTGTAGAGCTTACATACAAAGGTGTGCCCTTAGTAAGTCCATGTTCCCTGTGTGGCTTATGTCAAAGCGTTTATGCAGTGAAGTGAACAGAATTGGACAAACATAAAGGCTTGATGGAAGGCTTTGATGAAATAAGCAACAAAGGCTTGAAGGGAGAAACAAGACCAATAGACCTGTTTGCCAGCTAGCCCAGAGTCTCCAGAGTTATTGCACATTTTAGATTTTAATTAAAAATGTGGGAGCGGAGAGTCTGCTTGGCATAGCGATAAAGGACTCCGAAAATGAAAAAGCCATGAAAGATGGAAGAGCGCAAAGGAGGAACGGACCACTTAACCGCAGTCTGTTCACCTTGGCTTTTATCCCAGCTCGAAGCAGTGTATCACTGTCATGCTGATAAGAATCATAGATGGTATTGATTGTACGTAAAGACACCTACATGTAGTGACGTGCCTGTCACTTCAGTGAGATGTTAACATGCCCGCAGTGTACACACAGACATACTGTGTAACATCCAGCCTGTCCAAATATACTGTATATCTCGGGAAAAATTTATTGTTGTAATTTATTTGTTTTTATTTGCTCAGTGCAATAAGAAATGATTCCATGTATTCCCTTTATTTGTAAAAACCTCTATAATGTCTCACAGAAACCTGCTGTTCTCCGTAGTTACTACCCAAAGGGGAAAAAACTGTTCTTTTGTAAAAGTTCACAAAATAACTTAGTATTTCTTAAAGTGACTTGCACAAGGTCTCCGACATGGTCTCCTTTTCCTGCTGGGGTTGGAGAAGAATCTCTGAATCAGAATTCATCATGCATCATGATCTAGTCATTTAGTAAGGAATGTGATAGTCTCTGCCAAGCAGCGTTGTTTAAAAGCTCCTGAAATTGGAAAAAGAAGTTAGCAGGTGTTAAAGTCCATGTTAAGCTCTTCATTAGTTTGGGAACAGGAAAGTGGAACTGACCTGGGAGGCTTTGGGCAGGGACTTGGATGTACAGTGACCCGGAAACCTCCGTCTTCTATCCCAGACATAAAGAGCTCAGAGCTGCAGTCTGCATGAGATCTGGACTCCCTCTGGGGAACTGGATCTGTGACAAAATTCTTGCTCCGAGACTGCATTTCTGAAGCAGGGCAGCTGCTGTGGCAAGTGTGGCTACTTACTGTCAACACGCCAAAAACATCAGGTTTAGAGAAAAGGGTTTTGGTGGGACACCAGGGGGATGGTGGAAGCCCTAATGTGATTTAGATTTAGGTCAGCTCAGCTGTCACTGCAGAGCGGCTCAGATCAACAGAAAACAAGGAAGAATTTTTTTTTTTTTTTTTTTATGCCCACTTACTTCTTTTTGTTGTAGGATACATAGGGGACTTTTCATTTGGCAAACTTTTCCATTGAAACTGGTGTGACATCCACAGCTTCCACGTAGTGAACACCATTTACACCTTACATCTGCTCTTAATAGAAGGCAGATAATTGGACATACACAACACATGCACAACTGCCTTCAGTCAGCTGTCTGTAGCTGGATGTGTCAGCATTTGCCAGCAGTATTTAAGACACTATGATTTTCTCTTCAGTATCAGCGTCTTTCAGTTTTATCAGTGATTTTGACCTTCAATAAATCGACATTAGCCTGAGAGTCTCACACTCACTGTTGGACAAAAACAGGAAGAACTTGGCTCGCATTATGTCATGGATGTGGGCTGGAGATGCACTCACCCAGCGCTGGTAAATTAAACCTATCATGTTCCCTGTTGTCTCATTTTATGCACTTGTTACATACTGCCATCAATATGCATGGCAATAAAGGTAATTATATAACCTGGTGTCCTTGTTTCCAGCCTATTTTAAATATATATGGACTTGTTTTAAAGTCTCTTGTTTAACAATATTTTCAAAACGGATCAGGCCCTAACAACTTCCTTAACAACCCATATTACACCCATGCGTGATCTTGTGTCTTGATGTTAATACGCTGCTCAAACAACCTCCACCTGCACGAATTTGCTGCTACTTAGCCACAAGAGCATTTAGTGAGGTCAGCACTGTGCTGTTGGCCATAAGGCCTGACTCACAGTTGGTGTTCCAATTCATCCCAAAGGTGTTTGATAGGGTTTAATTCAGGGCTCTGTGCAGGATCATGGCTACGGTTAGGGTCGGTTTTAGGTTTAGGGTTGATGGTATCTAATTACTGCAGCAATGGAACTTGCTGTTGCTGAACCCTACTTTGAGACTAATTCCTTGCACCGCCTGATTTAACACTATCTACATTACAGTGCAGCACATACAGGAAGCTGGGGAGACTTGACAGTTGGGGGTCCCACGTTCACAAACAAATCACGGGATGTGCAGGCCTTTCCCGTGCTATTTTGCCCCTCAGACAACAGTCCAGTCTCCTTTACTTCCTTTTGTCCCCCTCATGTGTTTCTCTGTCGACGGGTTGTCATGGTGAGACCAGGATGAACGCCTCTCCCTCCCTTGGGACCTGTCCTCCATGTTTTCCTTTCCCTGTATATTTTTCTTGCTGCTTTCAGGTGTCATCTTAAATCACGTTTTCAAATCCTGAAGATGACCTGAACATGTGTCTGTCTGTCATCATGTGTGTGTGGACGTGTCCTGCGCCGACAGTGTGCTTTGCTTGGCTTTCTCTGATGTTTCTTTAAAGCACCTTTGTGGCAGGCAGCGCTGATGTATGACAGCTTGCTGACCCATCACATTTTGGGTTTTAGGTCTCCATCCTTTAATATAGATTAAATTCTTCCCAACTTGTGTTGTCCCGCCTCTCTCCCTGCTCCTGGCCACCCTCCTCTCTATTCTCACAGTACTTCCCCCTCCCAGCATTCCCATCTCACAGCAGTTCCACCTGTAATTAGACTGGAATCTCATGCCCTGTAAAGCTGTCATAGTCCTAACAACCAGGTGCAGTTTGTGCAGATCTGACTCCGGCCTCTGACCTAATTCCAGATACCTCCATCTGTGTCTCTCTTAGCTCCCTCAAGAACCAGCAGAAGCAATTATTACAATCACCAGTCACTAAAAACGTTTTTTAAAAAGAAGTTGACGGAAGGCATAACCACCTATTTATCTGATTGCTGTGCTGGTAAGCATAGTGTGTAAGTGATGTGCGCATAGCCTTCACATAACACATGAATAAAAAGTGCTGAATTCATGTGCCCTGTAGTGTTTCCATTGATATAATGCAGGGGTGTTCACAGCATTTCACTTTAATCCAGGTATCTGATTCTGACCACCTGACTCTCATCACTGAACATAGGAACTAGTTAACTCAGGATTCACTGTATGTGGACACTTCTAATGGTCTTATAGTGGTAATTGCCTCAAGTGATGTCACTCGAGTCAGTGCTTGCTGGGGCTGACTTTGAGAAATCTGGAGGTGTGGAGTTAGAAAGAAGTGAGCTTTCCAGACCTCCGTAGCCCTCTCCTCATTTCTGGCTTGAGCTGCCATACATTAGCTGTTATTAGCATTACACACTCTTGGACTGGTTGACGCGCTGCACTGTGGCTAATGTATGCCCCTTTTTTTAACTTGGAAGAAGAATGTGCGGAACAACGATGATATCTCTGGTTCTGCTGCATTGATTTTGAGCAGATATGTGTTGAGTGGATGAATGAAGGATATTTTGACAGGACTTTTGGCTGTTGATACAAAACAAGGAGGTGCTGTGGGGATTAAACCAAGAAGAGAGATTAGTACTTTGGCAATGTAATGCCATCTAAGATGTTCAAGTTTCCATTGTTTACTTGAGTTATGGAATTTGTGATGTGTGTCTTCTTACAAACCTTGAAGATGACAAGTCTCCTGAGAGATGAAACCTATGAGGAATGTTCCCCTTTCTCTCTGTCCCTCTCTGCCTGCCCTCCAGGCTGACAGATTTGTCAGGCTCGAGGGAGGCACCCGGCCTTCCCCTGTTGTTTTAGCCAACAATGGCAAGGACGTGATGGCTTTCAGAGACAAACAGAGATATCTGGCAGAGGATGTCTCACTAACTTGAGCATGTATCTGTATACACATGCACACACGCACGCACACACGCGCACACACACACAGACACAGACACACACACACACACATACTTTACTATCTCCCCATCAGAAGGAGACTCATGCAGTATGTGACGCTGTATCTGACCCAGCCATTACACTGTTATTGCTTTCAACAATGAACAGTCTCCAGAGTAATGTAAGGCTCAAACTCCTACTTCCCAGGGTTGTAGTAATAAGCACACACAGAAAATTGATGGCTCTGCAGGGGGTTTTAGGGTTGGGATAGCAGTTCTACATTAGCTCAAGAACTATTTGTTTGTTTGAAACAGGCAAACAGCAGCTGCGTTATGTGCAGCAAAGACAATGTCGCTAAAACTAAGAAAGTTAACATTAGCAACCATTGACAGTAATAAAGCTAAAACCTGCTGTCTGTCTTAATACACCCATATAGTAGCATGTTCATTTCAGACACCAAGTGGACTACAAAATTTATTTGGAACTAAACACTGGATATTTTCCCCCAGTCAGCAGCTCACTGTAAACTGAGAAGATGTCACTATAAGCAGATTGCTGTCAACAGCCAGAATCTATGAGTCTAACAATGTAAAACCATGTGACCGACCTAATCGGGAGCAAAAGAAACGCAAGATGAATCTTCTACCAGTAGTAATCACACTTAGAACACTTAGAAGCAAAATGTCAATATACAGTGGGTTGTGGGCAATTGAAGGACCTCTAATGGAAACGCAATAGGCTCTGAGACGTGTCCAGCCTGTAGTACAGTACATGCTTAACCGCATACTCGTAGCATTAAATGTATGTATGTCCATAAAGGTCCTCTGAGGGATTTTTTTTGTACTGTATATACTGTAGAACTCATTTTGTTTACTGGGAGTGCAACTTCAAGGAGGGAAAACAGCTGTGCAACAGAGAAAGCGCAATCAGTTATATAGCAAGAAAGGAAATATAGAAGTAAAGCTCCTGATTACAGAGCATGAGCGATCGAGGTTCAGAGACAGCCGGAGAAGAAGAGTAGATAAATGAAAAGTAAGGAGGAAAAGGATAAAGACTAAGAGGAGAGTAGAAGAAGAACGAGTTAGAGTTTGTGAATTAAGATGGGAAAAATGTTAAAAGACGAGAATGTTGGAATCAGGTGGGGGGCTGTACTGTGCGACATTTCAGAGGTACCTGACAATCTCAGCATATAAAACACTGTTAGGGGTGAGTGAGAAAAATATGTTCACCTGTAATTTGGGCAAACTGTCCCTTTAATTGGCTCTCACTCGCAGCTGCATGAAGCCTGGACCATCAAAGAATAATTAGAAGCTCCTCGATTATCATTGTCTCTTCGGCTCTTGCTGGAGCCCCACACACACAAATAAGACGAGCAGACTTGCAGCGAGTGCCATGAGGCAGCTTTCAGCATTTTCCAGCAGAAGCATGGCGCCTCAGAGAGGCTTAGCCTGAGGGAACAAGTTCTATCACAGGCCGCGAGCTGTTGCCAGAGGTATGCCCAGATCTGCCTCTCTCCAAGTTCTTCCTTTTTGTCATTGTGAGGCTGCTTGTACTGTATTACCTTTTTTCACACCGTGGCCTTATTACCATATAGCGCAGTCAGCCATTTTGAAATGCCCCCCAATCCTCTTGTGACCATGAGTGCAACAGCAACAACTGAAAAAAAAAAGTTTCTCTATCCATCTTTCAGAGCAATGCTCCCCCCCCAGCACTGTGAGTGGGTAGAGGCATGCCCTGGAAGAGCACTCGAAGCAGACATGTTTGAGAGAGCTCTTAGAGAAATATATGAGCACTGAGATGGATGGAGGTGCTGAATGTGGAGAGTTTTTCAATGTGTTCTAGTTTTTCAACAGGCTATGTGGCCTGCTTGGGCAAGTTGTCAGAAAAACAGTACCAGATAAATCAGACCCTGCTTTTTAGGTTGTGCTCAACGGGACAAACGTCTACCTGTTTGCAAGTGCTCTGCAGAGTTTCTGCAGTTGTATGTGTGCTTTACTTCAAGCCAATAAAATCACACTACAGGTCCAAGCCAAACTTAAGCAGAGGTGTTATTTCTAGCAAACCCAAAGGACAGCCAATGGAATAGCTGCCTGAGGAATTCTAATGTCTTCTTATTTCACTTTAATTGATTAGATTTTCTCCAGACCTCTTTAAGATGGCTAGAAAACAAACTCTGGCCACAGAATTAGCAGTTCATTACTGCTTTGAAGCATATCTGAGTATCTAGGATTAAGCTGGCAAGTCGTTAGTTTGGCTTGTTTGACAGTTTTCACAGACTTTCTGAGTAGCTCCAGAAAGCATCTATTGATGGATCTGTCTTCAGTCCCAAGACAAAAATATCCGTAGTAATGTACGACTCCCCGCATTTGACTACCTTGAGGTCATCAGTGGAGTGTGACTCATTAAGCACAAGTTCCAGCATGCAAGCTCCAATGTATTGAGTAAATGAGATAATGCAAAATGTCATGTGTGTCACTGGCTCGCTGCAAATATTTGCTTTTTCTCTGTCTCAGGTGAATGGAGTGAATGTCTAAAGGAGCTCTGAAGGTTGAGTAAATCCACCTCTTGGTGGGTTTGAACTTGTATTGGTTATGGATTTGATGCATTTCTGGTATAAAGTGGAGGTACAGTTAAGTCGTCTGGATTTAATTATTATATAATTTTTTGTCCATAAAAGCAATAGCTTTATATCTTTGGGAAAAGCAGGGGTTTATGGAACCCCGCCAGCACTGATAACACTGATATCGTTTTTCCTCATCCACACACTTGATCTTGATCAGGCTTCAGAGACAAAATTCCCCCTGGGATTCCCCTGGGTCCCTTTTCACCTGTTGACTTCCAGGGCCTCATTCTGACCCCGGCGGGGCAGGACTATCCGATCCCCAGACATCACATTCCACGTAAACGAGGGAAGAGTGAAAGGCAGCAGGTCAGCCCCCAGTTAGCCTTTACCTGAGGCCAAAGGGAGTGTGAATGGGTGAGGGTGAAATGGGGGTCAGACGTGTTCACACCACCCGAAGAAACCCATGACACATTCCCAGAACGAGGATCAGTCAGAAATCCACATTCTTTTCCAGCGCAGTAACAACTGCACAGAGTAGCGATGAAGCTCCTCTCCATTTCTGTGCTTACTGAAGCGTGTCGTTCATCAAACAAACATCTTTTCCACGAGTCCTGTTGACTTTTACCGCTGTTTGCATTTTAAACTCTCCCAAAGGAAAATGAGAGCTCATCACTTGGCGGGCCCATGACTGTCTGAGCTTAACAAGTTTGCTGAATTAAAATTAGGATGTGTGTGTGTGTGTGTGTGTGTGTGTGTGTGTGTGTGTGTGTGTGTGTATATGTGTGTGCGCTCTTGCCCATAAATACAGTCACCCCCTCCGTTTATTGGTTCTAAAGTGGTGCATTTGTTGCTCCCACTCAAGCCAAATCTCTGTCTTTGTCCCTGTGTGTGTTTCTGCATGTCTGTCTGTTTGTGAGTCATTCTTAAACACACTGTTGTTCTCCATCTACGTCTTTCTCTCTGTCTCTCAGTGTGACTCTCTCTTTTTCTGTTCAGTCTGTGCAGATTGAACTTGCTGGTTACGATGCTAGCAGAATCTTGATCAGCTCCGATTTACATCTAGACAATGGTAGGAGTTGAGAGGCGATTTCTCTCTTCTTTTTCCCCTCATTTCCCCTCCTTGAACCCCCATTCCTCTTTCTTGTCCTCCCTTCTGCTCCTGTGCCTTTGCCAACAGCCCCCACCCCTCATCCTTTATTGTGTTTTTGGGAAGATGGGTGTCTTGAGAGACGGGAAATAAAGGATAGAGCGGGAGCCTGCTTGACAGTAGACTAAACTGAATGTTTCTGGACTTCATCTGTGCTTCTGAGGAAACAGCCCTCCTGATAATGAACTCCACACACTTGTCAATGCAAACACACGCACACACGCGCACACACGTGCACACACATTCTCATGTTGAAGCCTTAAGCAAGCTTTTTATGGCACAGCCAGCCTTCTGTCGTACCGTCTGCCTGCAATTTCATAATGGCATTGTGCATATATGACACAACACCGCGCAGTGCCGTCAAGTAGCACAAGCTTTATTTGGCACCAGTTCTGGTGTCATACTCAGACATCGCAAGTAAGATGTCACAAAAATGCTGATCCTCTTTGACAGAAGGCACCCTCACAAATAATTGGCTGCTGTGTTCGTGAGTATAAAGCAACTCAGATTTGTGCTGCAAACTGAAACTGACTCGGCATAATAATTGCTGTATAGGCTAATTGTATAAGACGACAGCTAGGTGGAGACATCTGTCAGGGTGCGCTTCTCCAATTATGACTAGATTATGTCGTAAAATATGGTTGGACTAAAAGGGGGAATTGTGTGAATGTGGACATCCAGCGTTGGGCAAAGCTAGCTATTGATGGTCAGTAAATATACGTCCAAACTGCGGGCTGACTGCTTTTGTTGGGCTGAGTAATGGAAAGTAATGTAACAAATTATTTAAGCTGTCAGGTAATCCACAAAGTAATGCAATTACTTTTTTGAGTGAGTAATAAACAGTCATTGATTACATTTTTCAAGTAACTTGCTGAATGCTCTGCGTACAGGTCTGTAGTAGGGGTGTGTCATATCATTATTGTTCACGATAATCCTATAGTACTGTATGTGCTGTAAGTACAAGAACAGTGTAACAACAAGAGGGGGCAACAGAACAAACTTATTTCACCACCTCAAGCAGAAGCATCCGGTCGAGTCTGAGGAGAGCCAAGACTCCTGTGAGGAGAGCTCAACAGCTGCTGTGAGCTCTAAACCAAGCAGACAAACTACATTGGCTCAGCATAGCATCACTGAAACTCTGGCAAGTTGTACGCCGTATTTTGTCATATCATCAAGAATGTCATTATTGAAGAAATACCCTGAAATATTGTGTTATTATTTTGGGCCACCCCTAGTCTGTAGCAGAGATTATGGTGGCCTGTTGTAAGTGATACAATGCTCAGGAGTAACTAAGCTTATTAGAGCTGAAGTCCAAAACAAACAGCTGGAGGGCAAACCGGTATATCACCATGCAAACCACTAGCATAACAGATTTGGTGTGTTATTTGCTTTATTTGGCATGAGAATGAGACTTTTCAGCGATTGTGTTTGAAATGTCCTGTCTGCAGGCTGTAGCATGAGTTATTAAATTTCAGAAAAAAACGTCAGCAGCTGCTCAGGAAATTGTGGAGTTGTTCCTATTCATCACCAACTCCATCAACAATTCTAGCACATATTGTGGTTTGGTTTTGCTTTGGGAGAGTGAGCATCATGCCGATGCACCTAAACTGAGAAATGAAGAAATGCGAAAAGGGAGATCATTCCACTTGATTCAGTGTAGTTTTGGGGATGTCTGTGAACTGTGACACCTGGTGTGTAGCTAACATTATCCCTCAACTGAAAATCAAAGTAAGCAGGAAGGGTGGGCATCAAATCACAGCTCTGTGGGCGCAGAGGCATCCTACCTCAAGGTTTACAGTTGGTGGATAACCTGCCATCAGCCATGGCCGATCTGTTTTGGATTTGCTCTCTTTAGCCCCTCTGTTATACCTTTGAAGAAGCCAAAATGAGATCCGCCATGCAGATCACCTGCTTGGTTTGAGATGATGCGCTGACTGTCCTGCTGCTTCATCGCCTCCCCTCTCTGGATAACCAATGTCAAAAAGCCCCTCTCCCAAGTGTGCCCTTTCTCCATTTTAACTTTAATAATACAGAGAGGCAAGGTGAAGCTGAGATGCTCATCTATATCTTGCGCACATCTGTATTGTTGTGCGTCTGCTAATACACATGAATGGAAAGGCCAGGGCAGAGTGTGAAGCCTCCGGAGAGCGAGCAGTCGGCTTTTTAATTTCGCTCGTCTCCGAAGTTTTTTTCATCCACAGCAAACTTGGAGACCAAACTGTTATCAGGCTCACTCATTTATTAAGCCACTGAAAGGGAGATTGAGTTCAGCTTGTCAGGGGAGGGATTTTTTTTTATTGTGTCTGCCAGTGTTTGGCGAGCATTGTGGAATACGCGCTCAGCGTTGGAGCAGATTGTAAATGATCACCCTCAGGCCGCCGCCAGAGCTTCTCTTTTTAGAGTTGACAAAGGCTTGGTGAACAGCTTCTAGTGGGGTGTGGAGGCAGCCTTTGTTGCTGACTTCTTGTCTTTTTGAACCCACCCCTCCCAAACACCTGTCTTCCATCACAGCCGATTATCAAAGCTCTGAGGTTGAGCTCGGCGTGCACACATACCTGCCTCAGACTTTGAATATGATACACGCTCTTCTCCCCTTTCTCTTCTGGTGAGATTAGCGCTAACAAAAACTGTTTTTGGAGGATGACGGAAGGTTTGATAAAAAGAATGACCCCCCCCCCAGTCATATGCCACCTTTGAGCAGCAGCCTCAAGTTCACGAGGAGCGAAGAACTGTTGGGAGGAGAAAGGATTAAGGAGAGGGACCACGGCGGCTCGGAAGAATCAGGGTATTGTTGCGGCCTGCTCATCAAAGCGTAAAGAGAGTTTTGAAAGGGGAAGGGGGGTATTATGGAGGTATACTGCTATCCTCGCTCTCTGTCACACACACAGACGCACACACACAGTCTTTAAGTTTGAGCTAAAATGTGTTCTCTTGGTCTACGTTCTCCTTCGATCTTGTCTTCATCTGGAGGAGGATGAAAGGGGTTTAAGCTGTTACTGCACACACACTAGCTTAATTCTGCAACTCCAAACCATGACCGTAACCCTCTTGACATCACAACCATCTTCTTCTTTTTGGGGTCTTTGCTGTAGTGCATTTCGACTGCACGCTCCAGACTTCACTTGTCCATCATCTCTGTTTTGTACCGTTGATTTGAAGATTTAACATTGCAGTTTTATTTCTAACATTTTTTTCATCTGTTCAGCCATTGTGGTTGTGCTAAAGCAACTATCCAGATCCCCAAAACAGGTCAGCCCTCTTGGGTTTGTCCTGGGAGAGTCAGACAGACCCACACACGCACTTCCCCAAGCACACTCCATCCTGCCCGCTCCGGATTGGGGAGACAGGTTCTCATGTCGGCAGATTATTCACGGGGATTTCGTTCTAAATGAGGTGAAATTATTGCTCTCTGTGAAGCGGGCCTTTCAGAAGTCACTGCCAAGGGATCGAGCTGCTCCTTTTTGTTCTGCTTCCCTTTGTCGGCCTGCATGGCAGAGTAACCTGACCCCGGACGTGACAGGCGCTCAACTCAAAGAAAAGCCATTTTTAGCAGTGACTTTAAGTTTCAAGGAACATTCATTACGGTGAAGGTGTGTGTTTGGCTGTGCAACACTCTCCTGTCTCTCTGCAGCTCTTCTACTATTCTAATACTAATATTTGGCTCCCAGGTGAATGCTCCACATTCACATAAACATTGAAAAACAGCTTTTGTGCTTGACTTTCAGCTTACACTAATAGCTTGGAGTTTTAGGTGAGTGAGCCGATGAGTTGATTGAACTGTAATCGAGTTCAGCTGTGACTCTCAAGTCCCCCTGGTTTTCAGATGTGAGGGTTTGCTGCTTGTCTTTTGGGGACTGTTGGTGGACCAGGCTATTTGAAGTTGAACCATGATCAGCATTTTCCTCAGTTTTTTGATATTTCACAAATTTGACACATTTTTTGAGAATTAAAAAACAAACAAACTTGAAATTCGCATCAGTTTGTTTTGTTGGGGGTGGAATAAAGACACATGGCCAACTTGCAACTCGGAAACCAAGAGGTAAGACATTTCCCAGTTAGCACAGCTTAGCACTTACTTCCCACATTCTCCACCAAGTCCTCAGAGGAAGGAATTGCATGTTGCCATTGCACGGCTCTGGGTGTTTGCTTTCTCCGGGCCTGGCTGTCTGCCTCGCTGTGGGCTTGTGAGTGTGTGGAAGTGCTTGTGTGGTCACTCAGTAGTGCTGTAAATGCCTGCATGCACAAACACCATGCCGCTTTGATGTCTGGCCTGCAAGTTTATTCAACATTTGAACACAGTCAAGTGAGACAGGACAGTGTGTGTGTGTGTGCGCGTGTGTGTGCATGGCTCTATGTGCTTGAACAGCACGTCACTGGGAAATGCACACACACACACACACACACACACACACACACACACACACACACACACACACACACACACACACACACACACACACACACACACACTCAGCTCCTGCTCCTCTCCTTTCAAGCTCTCCTCCTCCCCCTCAGTTGTCCTTCAGGTCCCCTCCTGGCCTCCAAGTCATCTGCAAACATTGTTAACATACTCGATGTGATGACTGTCATCCTCTCCCAGAAGGCAGCAGAGGATGTTTGCGCAGCACCGTTATCAGTTTTCAATACACGTTCGGTCATTCAGATGACTTCAACTGAACAGCGGCCAAACGCAAACATCCCAGTTAATTTTTCCATTCCAGATTTATCCACTCTCTTCATTCCTTTCCAACTTCGGAGCGTCCTGTTCTGCTCCGTCACACGCCGAGGACTGACACGAGGGGGATTGTGGGGAGTGCTCGTGGGGCAGAGTTAGAACTACGTTTGGAGTCCCTCTCTGACTGGGGGGAAGGGGGTGTGGCAGCTGTAGTTGGGGGTCTTCTGCTGCTGTTTGGCCTGCCCTTTTGTCTCCCTAATGACCTGGCCGCGTAAAGTTAGCCGCTCTATTCAGGAGGCATTAAGGGTCATTTTACCTGACGACGGCTGTTTCCCCCAACACTAGCCTGGGGGAAGGGAGATGTTTGAAAGGTTCCTCTCCACTGGGAAGCCGCAGAGCCTTTTGGACGGCAGTATTAAACCTATTCCCAGTCATCTTTTACTTCACTGCAGGTTTTCAAGAATGCATGGTGAAAGAACCACATCTACATGCTCTGTTATCGGGTCTCTTAATGTGAGAATGTGGCACTTTGTTTCTTTTGAGGACTTTCACTTGCCTGCCCCCCTCCACATGGAGGTCAGAGGTTAGGGTTTAGTTGCGGCACAGCAATCCTGAAGTTCGTAGGGATTCACTGTCTTGCTTAAAGACACTTCAGCAGGGTAGATGTGTGCTGACACAGATACTTGATCCTCCAGTTGAGGGCAGACTCAGTAGACATTTTTGAAGCATGTTTCAAACCCTAAAAGGTTAAACGTAATTCTTGTTCTTACCGGTCGCACAGATGCATTTAAAGCATCTGTTGTGCTCGGAATCCCAAAAGTGTCCTTATCAATCATGTTTAATCAACTTACTGGGACATTTATGGGACAAATGGACAGGCAGAGAAACACTGAGCTTTCAAAGTCTTGGCTGCAGCCCAGAGAGACATTGAATCAATTTAAGCAGACTACTTAGACATATTGATTCACCCTCTATAAAATACCTCAGATTATTTTTGAAATTTACTCAGTTTTCTCAGTGCATGTTGAACTTGCAAGCAGATGCCAGGATGCAGACAGTATGAGGTCACATTAACATTTCGAATTCGACTATAACCCAAGTTTGAACCTTCCTGTAAACACTTTGTTAAGTCAAAATTGGAGTCAACCTAACCTGATTAGCAGAGTGAGATTACTTACTTTGATTCTGTGCATACACGAAAAAGGTCACATTGGCAACTAGACTGAGAGACGTGACATTTTGGGATTCTCGGATCAGGCCTCGAACACATCTTGTAAACTCAAGTTAACGGCGAAGCTGATGTAGTACAATATAGTAGTACGTAAATGCTTTAATCAAACCATCAACCTGCCCTGCTTATCCTTACGGATGTGCTATAAGGCCCACTGGCATGAGCCTTCTCATTAGCATTCAGTTGCCAGCTTGTGGTTAAGTGCTCTAGTACCTGCTCGGTTGCTAAGGAATTGGCACTTAGGTAATGAAATGCCCATCGCTGACGGGGGCACTTGATTGTGCTGAGGCTGAGAGTGTGGGGCCAAGTGAGAGGGGAATGGGAACTGGAGCGAGGGAGAGAGCTGGGGATGGGCCCGAGTGAACATTAAGCACATAGCAGAGAGTTGGAGGAGAGTAAGTGGTGAGGCTGCCGCTGCTGGCACACATCCATCACCCGAGGAAGGCTCTGACTCGTCTGCTTACAAACTATTCTCTCCACAAGTTTTACCTCTCAAGAATATAAAGAGAGGCGGATCGAAGGGGCTGAATGATGATTCTGACTAAAACATGAGAATGCATTGATACAGCTAAAAAAAAGTCGGAAGAGGCAGAAATGCAAGCAGTCAGACGATGGCAGCATTTGCAGGAACTGCTTTGGTGAGTGTCATTGTGACACTGATGGCTAAACGCAAATGAAAATAAGAAAACCAGATTAGAATATGTCCTGAAATCAGCCTGTCCTTCAGTCAGTGGATTTTTGCCATCGTGTTGAAAGATTAACTTTTTGTTTGCTTTTGCTGCTATTTCCCTCTTTCATTCTTCCTCTCTTCATCTACCGTCTTCCATTTGTTTTTGTTGCCTCTCTACCCATTACTTGTTTCTTTCTCCTCCCCCATGTACGGCCCCACCCTTTTGCTAAACCTCCATACTACACACAGTCACCTGAGTATGAAAAGCAGCACATGCTCATTATCTTCGGAGCTTCCGCACCACTCTGGCTCCATTACCTTCAGACCCCCCGCAGTCTATGACCTTTGCTCCTCCTTTATGACCCCTGTCCTCAAGTTCTGATGCACTGATGATATTCATGCTTTAAAAACAAGTCAGACACAACAAGACTACTCTGTATGCCACCTGCCCGCTCATTTAGTATTTTCTGTTTCTGTGAACGCTGAGGCCTGACAGGCAGGATGCAGGCTTTGATTATGTTCCTGCAATAAGTAACAGCTCAAGTTAAGAGCAGGAGGCCTTTTAGTTCAGTATTTGCACCTCTGTTGACTTTTGGACATTTCTCAAATTCCTTCATCCATTCATGTCTTGTGTGTACGTCGTCACATGTCAGTGCGCACTGGCCTTGTTCTAGTGTAACTTCCAATAATACAGTGTATCCTGAACTCACATATAGTGAGTGTACGGTCCTGCTGTCAGCCACTGTTTCCTGTGTGTCACTGGGAAATTCTCTTTGAATGCTGACACACAGATTTGCCATTAATGCACTATTAAAGTACCAGTTGGCATGCCGACAAGCCCAAACCCAAAGATATTCAATGTATAATGACATCAAAAAGGGAAGAGCTGCAGCTTCTTACTTTGGGAAGCTGGAGCCTGACAGTGTTTGGCATGTTTGCTTGCAGAAAATTGCTGTTGATTAATTTCCTGTGATTAATCAGCTAACTGTTTCAGCATTGCTGACGTGAGTAATCTATTAATCTTTACAGCCGTGCTATAAACATTAGCCACTGGTTACACCTCACAAGTAAATGTGGACTTGATACACTTCCTTTTGCTCCCCAGCCTCACATTTACTTGTTTTCATTCAACCTCCCTAATTGTTTTCCTCCTTTTAAATGCTCGACCTGTTTTCAAACTCCAGCTACTGTACCCTTGAGTTTGATTGATGACTCTCCTCTTTCATTTTCTGGAACTGCCTGCTTAGCCCATGTGGCAAGTGCACACTTTTATTCTCCCAAACTTCAAACGCCAGGAGAGAAACTGATTGATGTTGCATGCTCACTAAATTGCTACCTGTAACATGCAGGGCTTAACAAAAACTTATGTTGTGGGCACAGGTGTTTTCTTAGCAACAAAGGTGGAGGTGGGGGTGGAGATGAAGGAGGGAGTGAGGGAAAAGGAACATTATTGTTGGAGATTCTGAGATGGAGATGCCGTTTTCAGGATAGAATATCCAGGAGAAAGAAACAAATTCAGTCTTTTTCCTCGCCTGTTCCGTGTGGCAAGTCACATACAAAAGTGCTCCTCCAGTCTGAATAGGCAGAGGGAGTGAATTGTGCAGGCATACAAGCAAGGGTGAATTGGCAGAGTCAGTCTTGTGCCAACAATAGCCGACGAAGCTGCATGATAAGGATGTTGTGTGGAAGTGCAAACCGGATCGTGATTCTCAGGGTTGAGATCTCTGAACAGCTACATGGTGCCACTCACTACAGGCCTTTTCTCTTTTTTTGTATTTCTGTAAAGTCAGAGGAATGTTGTTGCACAGTTAGTGGCCAATGCTCTGTGGACACCCAAACATTACACCAGGTAAAAGTGTCGCCACAAAGCACATTATTGTCTAAAATATGCTGTAGTATTAAGAGTCCCCTTAATTGAAACTAAGGGCCACCGTCCAAACCTTGAGAAGCAGCCCCAGACCAAAAGTATGTGAACAAAGGAGTTCAAATACTGTTGTAGCTCTTCTCTCTTGAGTGAGAAGAATAACAGCTGGAGGAAAGTGTGGGGGTAACTGGGTCTGCTGCAACTGATGTGTGGGTGTGAACAAATCACACTTCATGTGACACTTGGTGTTTTAAGAATATGTTCTCTTGCAGGCTTTTCTTGACACATGACATTTGGTGATTATTTACAGTGGATAAAATCCTACTTTTTTGTTTTGGGGAACATCTATTCAAAAGGTCAGTTGTGCACTTAAATGCCAAACAGAGCATTGCTGTGTAAACGCTCTATCATTCAGATTTACTACCTGAGCTGGACCCAGATAGCTGTTCTCGATGGGTCAAGCAGGCCTCCTCGCCGTCAGGGTGCACTGCTTTCCTCTCAGCGTGTTGCTCTTGCTCACTCTGCAGTGGGAGGCCATGTTTGAACTGAGGCCATTGTGATAAGTTGCCGTGATTGAAGGTCGGAAACGCAGGTGCAGTGAGTCAGTGTTTGCTCATTTGGATTTGTCAATTGGTGGTGATAAGAAGCAAAGAGGGCTGGAGTGAGCAGGAGGGAGAGGGGGAGAGCGATAGAGGTGAACAACCTGTTCATTAAAGCAGCTTGCTAATGATTTACAGGAGTTTGAGAAATGCACTCAGTGGAGTTAGTGAGCCGAAACGAGGAACAGAGGATGAATCACAGCAGCCCTGTTTGTCTGACAGTTCTGGATGTCCGTGTCCCAAACAGCATAATTAGAGAAGTTCAAACAGTTGTCTGTGCTGTAAAGCACCATAGGTCTCTCAGAAGGTTTGGTTGTTTTTCTTTATGTATTTTTATTTTTTTTGTCTAACTTTCTAAACACAGGCACCATGACATGGTGAAATATTATCGAGGTAGCCATGTGTGAGTTTGATTGCAGGACGTTTTACAGGAAGTTATGAAAAGAAAGCATTTGTACGGTAGGTTTCGTGCATTGAGGCAAAGTGAGAATACTGGGAAATGTTTCAAATTGAGGTTTTATGACCAATTTGTGACCTTTTTTTTTTTTTTTTTTTAAGAAAATGACAAAGAATTGGAGTTCCTGGTCAGTTTTGAGATCAGTTACACAAACCACAAAGGGGGAAGTCTATTGTAAAGCAGCCAGAGATACCAGATACGCCATAGAGATATCTTACTTAATAACATAAATAGACCAGAATGCGGTGCATCCACAACACATGTTAAGGAGGGGGAGCAGCTTGATCAGACACACCCCGTCGTTCGTGAACAGCTCGGTGAACATATTCTCATATTCCACATTTTCATAAGAGACAAGTTCAAGCGGGTTTGTGCAAAAGGGCATTGTGGGAATTATAAAAAGCCACAGCCAGGAGCAGCGGCGGGTGCACCAAATAGTTTGACAGTTCATTACAGAATAGCTTTGGAAAGCTGCAACATATCAACCAACAGATAATATCTAGACATCTTGAGAAATGTGAGAGAACAGTTTTATTCAGACAGTTCCTGAAATTCTAATAACTCCTCTCTCTGAGAGCCATTGCTCAAGCTCATATAGATAACTATCTCTGCATAATGAAAAATCATGGTTGGAATGACTGCCTCGGAACAGAAGACAACTCCTAACCCCTGCAGGTTAACTGAGTCAGATCCCACTGGGAAGGATAGCTCTCATGTCTGACGTCCTCCATAACCTCCTTTGCTTTGCAGCCCACTGGACTTTGAGGCAGAAACATAAGTCTCAGACATCTGGTTATCATTTCTCAACATTTTAAATTGGATATTGGGATTAGCCTGGCTAACCGTGTGTCCCTGGACTCGCTGTTGATGTAACTGGACTGCTTAGCTTGTAGTGGGCAGAGAATCCCTCCTGACTTTCCCCGAGCTCATAAAGCAATCCCAGCACTTCCACTGCACGGCAATGAGCAGCTGCAGGGCTCAGGTTCAACCACGGGGGTTAAAGCCCAAAGCCAAAGCATCTACCATCACCACCAGCCTGGACTGTAGCCCAGACAGTAGAGCGGACGGCTGTCCAGTAAGCCCCTGGGCTACAAACACAGAGCGTTCAGTAGAACAAAAGACAAAACAAGCAAAACTAAACCCCAAAAACCTCTTCAATTTCCCTTGGGTTTAGCTTTGGTTTTTGTGAAAGCAAGGCATCTCATCTCCTGTCAGATCAGCCATCCCAGTTATAGATCATTCCACACCAGTTCTTTATGGGACCAGAGGGACAGCTGTAACTGTATTCATGTGGACCATAATTTCATTGTGATCCTTTCGCTCAAACATGATCTCTGTCTGGCTCAAAGCTCAATTCAGCCCAATTGGAGTAGGGAAATTTTAGAATACAAATGGTTTTCATCAGTTTGCAGATATTCTTTGTGCTTGGAGGAGCTTGAGCATTGAGACAGATGATGCAAAAAGATAGTGAGACAGAAAGTTTTTAAAGCTTTTATTTTTTCTCTCAAGGCCAAACCCTGCAAAGTTTCATGAAGTAGCCACTCTGAGACACAGTGTTAAAGCTCAGTTTACAGCGCTCAGTGCATTCCAGAGGTGAGTTTGTAATGAAATGTTCTAATTTACTCATGTACCATTTTTTCCCTCAAGCTACGTCATTTACTGTGTGTTTAGCTCAGTTAGTGATTTACCTCATTTACCATCGTTAAACGTTAAACATCAGATAACGTACTTGAATTTGCTGCATTCAGTTGTGGAGAGAACAATTGTGTTTATCAAGATTCAACGTGGATGAACATGATGCGGGACAGCAGACGGATGTGTCATTCATAATATCATGTTGTTCAGCTATCCAGCAAAAAGAGACGCCTTCGTGCAAATTATCCGAAATGTTTTTCAAGTGATTGTTGAATTCATGTTTTTCTTTAAACTTTTCATGAACAAAGTATCCTCTTCTGAAGTTACAGTGGTTCTCTGTTCAGATGGAGTGAATTAGTTCCCTTCAATACTAGCTGTAAAACATCACAGCCACTTTATTAACAGCCCTCCTCTATACAGTGAGTAGGTCTTTATGCAGCTCTTCCTTCTTAAACTACAGTTATCCATCACTGTAGCTCCTCATAAAATGAAACTTCATTTTGCTTTTTGCAAATGAAATACATCCCGTATGGCTCAGTAGCAACAGGTCTCAGATCATAAAGACTACTGAAGCTCTTCACATTGGCAGGAGTATTAATTGGCTGTAAGGTTTATGACATCGCTGAGTCCATCAAATTCCCCCTCCCTCAGTGATCTCCCATGGTTGAGCTCTCTCACCCAGATCCACTCCACCACCTCCTCTGCAGCCATCTCTTGGCTAAAGTCTTGGGTAACCATGGCGATTACTATGGGAACACCCCTGCCAAGCCTTATTAACCCTCGGCCTCTCGGGATCCCGTTCTTGACAGCTGGCGCATAGTGGCTACTTCCCACCACGTCCTCCCCATTCAACCAGGAAGTGCTCCCTTTTCCCTCTGGAGGTGGCCAAAGATTTGGAAAACCTTGGCAGGCCTCCAGTGGATGTCTCAGCTAACCCCCCCCCCCCCCCCCCCCCCCAACTACTCAACGCATGTCTGCACAGTCTGCTTGGTTATTCGATTGGTCAAACATGAAAGGAAACCAAAAAGAAGCGTTTTGGGAGGAGTATAGCCAAGAGCAACCTGGTGGAGGTGGATGAGAGTAATTCTGTACCTCAGCTGGTGTCAACCTAAATCGCCTTAGGCCCCTGCTACCCCTCTGTACTCCAGTGATCCAGCGGCTGGAAGCACGAGAACCAGAGCCAAGTGTAGACTGGCACTCATTATACCTAATAAGAAGCAGATTCTTAAAACATATGGTCCCACTTGATAAACCCCCAGAGCTCAGGGAGGAAATGTTGTATTTCCAGCTTATGAAAGCAGTCTAGAAGCACCTGTCAGTGTGTTAGTTTTTAATTTGAACTGCTTTTATTACATTACGTTGAACTGCTGTGGAGACAGGCAGCTGTTTAGATTGTTTAGGTCTCTTTGCTTTCCCTATAGCTTTTTATACAGCCATATGTTTCTCATCATGTACAAAATCATTTAACACCCACACACACTCAACCACAGTGCTGCCAGTCAGTGTCAGCCACTCTTGAAATACTCATTGAAATACACCACACAAAGGCCAGTTCAAGAAAGTTAGAGCCACTTATTTTTGGATCTTATTTTTTAATGCCCACAATTGAGCATTTACCAGCATTTACATTCATTTTGGACTGAAATTTGTTAATTTCAGTGGAATCAATGCATTTCTTGCGAGCACACTTCTCTAGAGTTGACAATATTAAGCTTGTTTGAGGGAGTGTTTTTTTTGTCGTGCACTGTAGAAATGCGTTGTCAGATTGTAAACCTGTCTGTGATGTTGAAATTCTGTGTAACTTTGCTGGAAATGGCTGTTGTTGTTAAGATGTGACTCAGTCTTGGTATCTGTTATCTCCCGCTGGCGTCTTCTCTTTGCTGTGGCTGGAATCATCAAACCCTCAGACAGCTCTGGGTCAAAAAGGCAGATAAGAGATGACAGTGTCCTCAGTGGCGCTGAAGCAGATATCTATGTGGTCATAGGTCACAGATTTCCTCTGCCTGTTATGATCTCTAAAATGCTTTGATTTGTGTACGTTCAGTCTTATTCGTCAGGCCAGCTTGCTATTATTGAACCAATATTCTCTAATCTTTATCGGAGGGCAAGATTTTCTGAGTAGTCTTCTGAAACATGTCAGCATTGGTTGATTGCCAGCTCCCCATCTGCGTTATTAATTCCCCTTATTGCAGCTTTCATATGCTAATCTAATTAGACTCATCTAGAACAGTTTGTTAATCAAACATACAGCAAATAACAAACTGTAGAGCCTGTTCTGCTCAGTGGAAACCTCTTCGAGCCTGAAAACACCTTCCCTCACTGAAAACAAATCCATGACAGGCGTAATGCTGGAGATCACGGCAAAGTCGTGATTCAGAGCGCGTTGCTGTGTAATTATTTGAGCGCTGCATTTCCCTCGGCTGCTCATTTAGAAAACCTCATTGTCATGTTAAACTCTCATTAACATGACACTGGCAGACATGATGCTAATGATATTGGAAATTAGCAGTAATTCGGGCATCTGGGAGGAGTTGTTTTACACTGTAAATCAGTGAGCTCAACCTGAAGCCTGCTTTACACATGTTCATGTTGTAGCTCTCAGCTGTTTTGGCTTATTGTTTCCGTTTCCCCGCCTCTGCGGTAAAGTTTTTTTCATGTTTCAGTTCAATCAGCAATGGATGTGCAGACAGGAAATGTATTTATTGGTCAAAACACACTTTGTGTCGTCATGTTGAAGGTAAAATATGGCTGGGGGGTCAGCAGGGAATGTTCTTGACTTCTCTGACTGAACAAGAGCTGCTACAAACTCAACAAGGTCTAAAACTGCTCAAGTTATAATGAAAACGAGCCAGTTTGTCTTTCTGTGTGACCGCAGTGTCTGAGACGGCATTGCCAGATGAAGCCAACAGACAGGACTTGTCCTCTACAATCTCCCTCAAGATATATTCAGAAAGGCACTGCTAGTGATGTGTAACCACTTGAATCATCACTCAAGCACGGCATTTTCATCAATGTTTCATTTCAAATTATGCAGGCCTCAAATCTAATTCCTGACAGATTCATCCAGCCATTTAGTTTGCCAATATGATCTTCATAGAAGTGTCTCCTCATGAGGCAGTCATAAGCATACAGATTCATCATGAGTTTGATTGTTAAGACAAAAGTGTTGCGTTGTGTCTGACAAAAGGATTAGAAGCATTTTACATGCTTGACTTGATTGAAATGCTTCTGAATATAATCCCCTTCATTTGAATACCTAATGAGAAGGATTTTGTCTGGATTCTCACGCATGATGTCTGTTAATTATTGCTGTAAAATGCAATTGTACCTTGAAATTTCATTACCTCAAAACAGTGATCAGGAACCAGCACAGCTCATGTTGAGCCGTCTGAGTGCATATGAGTGCGAGAGTTTGCCTCTACCTACAAACAACCCTGTGTTCCCTATAAACATGTAGCCAGTGCAAAGCTATTATCAGCAGTGATGGCAGGCCAAACAGAAGCTATTCATTAGCTTTAAACAACTGTGGCCATCTTCTGTCTTTCCTACCACTGTTTCAAAGGCACCTTAGCAACCATGGGAACAATACCAGTGCTGGTCATGGCCACAGCGCGTGTGTGGTCCTGTCCCAGCTATAAAAGCCGCAAGACAAAGCACTTTGCGACCGCGGACTTTGCCATGAGCAGGTCAAGCTGTTTCCTAAGGTGAACGCACTTGTTTGTTGAGGGACAAGCCAGAGGAATGCAGCCACAGTGCCTGTGAAGTGTTTTGTGTGACATTGACTTGGCCAGGCTTTGTATATAGTAAGCTGTGTTACTGAGTCATCGACATGTGAGGCATATTTGACCTTTGGCACTTGCTTATACCCCGAGGCTGTCCCTCTCCAGGTTGCTTCTGAAACACATCAATAGGCAATCTTGTGGAAATTCGATAATGTTGGTTTTCCCGGGAAAAGTTCAATTGATGGGCGAGATTTGATGGGAGGTCTCTCAACAAGGGTTCTTTGTTTTCCTTTAACTATGCGAGGGTGACTTTCATCTCTAGAGGAGAAGAGACTGCAGCAATCCAGTGGATGCTTTTCTCCAGGACTGATGGAGATCAATGCGGCCTCATCGTTTAGGCTGCTCAGTCGATGGTCCCTGGGCTTCTCTGTAACTAATGTGCTCTTGCATTCGTTGAGCTGACTTGATGTGAGCATCGGCCTTCTTTTCTATTCACAAGAAGAATGGTCCCGTCAGCTATGCTTGGGGAGACGACTTCATCTCTCCACTGGTAATTAGATCACAGCCACCGCTTGCTGAGGAGCCAGAGAAAAGCACATTGGGCCCACAATAAATGAATCAATGCCACTGTATCTCCATTTGCCTGGTACTGGGGGACAACAGGGAGAATGGAATGCTTTAATGGAAATGCTGTGGTGACCTGGGCAGAGGAGGCAGGGAGCAGCTTCAAACCGTTCCTCTGGGAGTCCTTTGCTGCCAGCGTTCCTTTTCAGAAGCTACTTGTGGCCGTTGTAAAATATGCAATGAAAATGTTAACTTTGTTTAATGTCTTTGGGACACGGAAAAGCAGTCCTCCCTCCACTCAGTCTTATTATATTGTAGTGTTTCAAGCAATATGTGTCTCAGTGCCAAAGCCACAAAGTGCTTTTAGCAATCAAATTGGAAAAAGTGATCAGGGGTCAGAATGGAGGGTGTTGGATCGTGCATACAAAAGAGAAAAACAGCAACAAGTCAAGATGGCCAGCTGTGGAGAGGAGGATAGAGGAGCCAGGCTTTGAAATCTCTCTTGTTCTCTTTTGTCATGCTTGACACAACTATTTCTGTCACTTTTTGTACGTACAGCCAGTGCAACGTTATGAATGTCGTCCAGGAGAGGCAGTTCAAGTGGGGCTGCTTGGAATGACCACAAAGAATTTTGATCTCGATGTGGTGGCACAGCACGTTGTAAGAGCCCGTTCTGATAGAGTATACTCTAGCCCAGAATCCTGCCACCATTGCCTCGCCCTGGCTGCATGTCACTGTGAAAATCTCTCTAATCTCAACACAATGAATTGTAGAAATGGCTTACTTCAATACCTCCTTGAACCATTGCCTTTAAAATCCGACTATGAAGTGACCGTTTTTGCACTAATCTGTACAAACATGCAACAGCAAAAATGCCAGTCATTTCAGGACTATACCAAGGTCAGAATCCACGCAGGTGTTTGGAGCCCCATGTTATTACCCCCCCATCATTTTTTGGGCCATTATGCATGCTTCCTCTGTACAATGCTGGCCTTTTTTAGCAGAATACCTGTGTCAGGGTGCCGCTGCTCTCTGAGTTCCTTTGCAACAATGGGATCCTTTCTCATTCTACTCCGCCCTCCTTCACTCCGCTTCCCGCTGAGAGCCTGCAGGCAGGCTTTTTTGTCAACACATTCAATAAGACCTCTCAGCTTTGCTGTGATTCATTACTGTAGGCGAAGGTCAATGTCCTGTGCTGCAGTGCAAATGCAGAACAATGCCAGCATTAGCACAACAGATGTCATATTGAGAAATGCGACCATGTAATTGAAATGCATCCATCGTGAATTAAGGCTGTGTTTTTGGCTCTGATTGATTCATGGCATCATCTTACCGGGAACTCATTTAGGCGAGCTTACTGGCATCGCTACACACACACACACACACACACACACACACACACACACACATACGCACACAAGTATACACATAATAATAACACTGACACATACAGGACACTTGAAATCAGCCTGATTCATCAGTGAGATATTTCAGCAGGTCGACGGTGAGGCTTATGCTGCCACTGCAAGTTCACTCATGTTTCCTCCGTTTGCTCTTTTGTTGTTCCTGTATAAACTCATTGTGTTTCCACAGTCTGAAGTTCTTTCCTGCAGACTACAAAATCTCAATAGATGCTCATGCAGACTTGTTCTCCATGGGGCTGCACTGTAATGACAAACATGTCTGGTGAGTGCGAGAGTTGTGGAACGGAGTTGATTAATTTTTCATAACTTTAAAATGAGAATGCACTGTCCCCATGGGGAAATTAAAGTAGTGTCTCCTGAAATAGTTGAGAAATATCAGCATGTACTAGTTAATTTTTCCATCAGAAAGCACATAGACATCAGCCAACACCAACAAATTACATTTTTTTGAGCACTGTATACAGCTCGTGGGATTGCTCGTGACTGCTGTTGCTGTGGTGAAGGGTACAATAAAGCACACACATAAAAGCATGCAGCATTTGGATGATACAAAGTATACAAAGTACTGCTGATGTCAGTAGATAACAAAGACTGTGAGCTAAATGAAGGTGAGAGCAGAAGTTTTGGAGAGAACCTCAAGCTAATGCCACACAAGCCTCCCAGTCTGACCCCAATTTCAATTATGCCTCTGTCTGACTGGGAAAGTCTTTGTTTGATGAAACGTCGTGTCTCGTTGAGTTTCCAAGAGGCTCCATGCTGCTCTGATGAGACACTCAGTGCTGTGTGTATAGGGGAGCGATGTATTCTGAATAATGCATATTGTGTGTGTGTGTGTGTGTGTGTGTGTGTGTGTGTGTGTGTGTGTGAAAATCCATGAAGGAGGTATACTAGTCTGCCATCCCAACTTGACCCAATTTTGGCTGCTCATGTGACTCCAAAGCCACCGTAACGCTGCATGTACTACAGTGACTGGTGGGTGTTAGCGAAATTAATGTTTCATAAAGAAGATAAATAAAACAGAAAAACCAGTCGGGCTTGTGTTTTAAGATGTTTTCCCAGGCCATGTCCGTTCTTATCAAACTATTACCCAGCCAGCGGGTGAGATATAAATCTGTCCCAGCAATTAGAGCCTTTGTCTGAGGATTTGAGAAAGTTTGGGTCTGCGAACACACATGCACGCACACATATATGCACGCACACGCATACATGGCAGAGAAAGTAAGTGGAGGAAGAGAGGAAAGGAGGAAAAATGAGAGAGAAAGAAGCAAGATCACAGAGCCGTGCAAGTTCTCACTGCTGGAGGTCAAAGGTGACAGCTTGAAGTGGTGGGGAGGGTGGGGAGGCTTGGGGCCCCAGGTCAGGTAGTCCCTGAGACTGGCAGTCTGTGGGAACCACAGGTCAGACACACACACACTAATAAGTAGTTATTGTCCAGCTACAGACACAGGCACCACAGGTTGGACAGAACACTGTCGGTTCCCGTCGGTTCGCTCACAAATTTCTTGTTATCAGGACTAAAAGAAGCTTTTCTGGTCATTACACTGTGAATTTCCATTTAAAACTCTTTCAGATTGGCATTTTTGATTAACTACACACACAGAGATAATGACTTTCAGCCATTTTTCTCAGGTAATGATGTCGCATCTGTTTTACTCTTTAAATCTGTCTTATTCTATTTAAGCTTATTTTTGGATGGATGTTATTTTGTTTTGTTTTGTATTTTGTTTAATCCACAAAGCAGAATGCGAGAGTCTGTTCCTGTCCCCGAGTGATGAAGTTACACCGCTCGTCAGTCAAGTGTTGGAGTTTTCTCATTGGCCCGTTGCTCTTTCAAATTGAAAAGTTGCGCCCTGTCCTCAAATTTGTCCTCAGGAGGTTTTTTACAGCAAAGTGCAGGTAGTCCTTAATTGTGTCCTCAGGGGGCTTTTCAGCATTTCCACTCCACTGCTGCTCATTTCAAATCTATCACATGCTAAGAACAGAGTAAAGGTGATCAGAGATCTTGGTTCCTGCTATCTGAAGACTAAAGACTTCTGCTTCGTTATAAGTTTGTTATAAATTCAAACAACTTAAACAAGTTTTGTTCCTGCTACGGCACTTTTTTAGAATCAAACTTAGCTCAACCATATCATGTGATATGCTCCTTCAGCTCAGTGTGCTCGTTCACTTTAAGAACAAAGAGGACTGGGGCTGCTGCAGAAAAATATAAATATCCAGGAATTCACCTTACAGACGCTACTGACTGTCCATACAACACTTTGGCACAGTTTAGCACATTTACCATAAACTAGGTTTAGATCAAGTCCTGTCAAATCCTGTTCATGTGTGTCTTTTTCTGTTGTCTTTCTCTATTGCCTTGTGTGTCTTTTATATCTTTTGTTAATGCCTCTTATGTAAGGCACTTTGAATTGCAAGTTTAGTGCTATGCAAATAAACTTGCCTTGTCTTGTCTTACATTGTTACATGCAGTGTGCCATTTGATGGCCTTTTTGTTCTTCATTTTTGCCTTCCTTTGTCAGTTGACAGTGTAGAAAGACGGGGAACAAAATGGGGAGAGGCAGGGGGGTTTGACAGAACAAAGCTTGATGCTATCATTTTTCTGTTTTTTAGCTAATTCTGTTTTTGGTATACTCCGTAGATTTAATAACACACAAGTAGCACATTCAGAGACTGGGGTGTGTTGATAAATAGCTAAATGTCAAGATAGACCCATGTGGTCCTCGTCTGTCATGTGTTAAATGTGACAATGAAACGAAAGCCCTTATTTTTTACTGTCATGCATCACCACGTGCAGCCAGAGCATGAGGCTTTTTTTTTCTTCCTCCAGAAGCAGTTTGAGCTTGAAGGAACCTTTCAGGTCTACCTGTGTAAAGCAGAAATACGCTGAGTCATAGCTGTCACACTTAGCCGGTGAAACCACTGTGAAATGGAAAGGTGAAGTATGCTGTAATGTCACCTGTGAAATCTTGACATTTCCCCACTTTCTGAATTAACGCTGTCAACCTGCTGACGCTCATAAATCTGACAGATTGCAGTTTGGAAAAGGCTCAGTGTTGGGCCGTGTTTGTCAGGCCTCTCTGTCAGCCCTGTTCTATGGACCCCCTGCTGTACACACCCCAGAATTGATGAATTACATACCGCACATGAAATGCATCACAGGCGGACAACATGCTGCAGGAGTTTCCCTTCCCATTTGTTTCATACCCCATCATCTAGCGTCAGAGAGAGCGAGGGAGAGGAGGAACAGCCACTTGTCAGTGCACGTCTGTGTAATGCAGAGAAAACGTAAGATTGCTTTTCAAGATGCACTGTTCTTTGTTTTGCATTTCAAGTCTATGTTACAGTCAGTAGTAACAGTAAATGAAGCCTTTTAGCTGCATGTTTCACGGTTATCTTTTTCCTCCATTCTGTCCATCGCGTCTGCAGTTGTAGTGGAAGCTGTCCACTGCTGCGCACCCACAGACGGACGAAACATGCGACATGTTACACTACAGACAGGAAGCTGCTGCTATAGACTGATGCAAATATTTAATTGGATTGGACTTGGCCAACAGCGGTCGAATAGCTTAATGAAAAGAGAACTCTTCATTAATTAATGCACTCCTTAATGTGCTGATCATGTTTTTAGCCCAGCGTTTGTGTCGAACACTGATGTTTCAAGTAATTCATATATCAAGGGAGCTGAGCTGCCTTCTGAAAGTAAATAGCCAAATTGGATTGAATTGTTATACAGTGTGCTGCAGTGTTTTCTGCCCCTCCACTTAGAGGCTAAATGAGATGAAGTACATTGTCCTAGCCACACTGTTACTGTGAGCTTGTCATGTCTGCAATGTAGGCTAAGCTGTGCTTTAGTTTATTGTTTGTGGTTGAATAGCACGCAGCGTTTAAGGAGAGGAAGGGCTACATATCCTATTTCTTTCATGCGTCTTGGCATCTGTCTGTGTGTTTTTTTAACATGCACCAGCCCTGCATTATGTTTAATTCCTCTATTGTCAAAGTTAGCTCCAGTTCAGGGTTGGGATCCTTAAAGCAAGGCAGCTCACCGCCTGCAGGCAAACTTTCAGCTGAGCGCTCTCTATCCTCGTACTTGGAAGTAAGAAGCATTTCATGATTTACTCATAATCTGTTTATCAGCCCGATCAAGAGCACAAACAACCTCTCAGAACAGAAAGCACAATCTTGTTTTTTTTTCTTTCAAGTTCAAACATTAACCCCTGATTTTGCAAAGTCATTTTCTGCATGTCATTAACGCTGTAAGATATTCTGAAAGATTGGCATGTTTTGCTCCAGTGCCTCTGAAAAGCTTTTACTTTTTTTTCTGACAGAAATTGTGGCAGCAATCTCTCCCTTCTGCATCACAAATAAGGCTGCGATTTGTGAATGATAAGGTATCAGAGCGCTGACCCCAAAACATCAAAAGGCTCCACACCTGCTGCGTGCTAAGCTGGGCCTACTGTGACATGATCTGCAGCTGATAGTATTCATTCATAATTCCACTGTAACCCAAGAAAACAGCTACTGCAGTAACCATAGAGTGAAGAGAACAGCCCGTCAGTGTGTGTGCTGTGCTTAGTGTTCAAATGAAGTGAGTTCATCCGTCTTAGTAATACCAGCCCACCATCCGTCCTTTCCTTTTACTCAGCACATACGTCTTGGGAGAGTGTCAAGTACAGGTCAGTATGCTCCTGGCAGCCCAATCAAGGCTGATGAATACGAGGACAGCTAAGTGCAGAGCCGCTGCAGTAAAACCACTGGAGTAAATGAGGGATGACTCGAGACGAGGGCTAGGATGAATATTACATGACCTTCCATTGCATTAAGCGCTATGAAATTTAAGCATGTTAAAAGACTTTATTTCAAAACTGTCGCATTTAGGTTCAGTATAGGAATGTCATACGTACATGATTTCATGCTCTTTGCATCCTCATTGTGTCCCTTGTCCAAGGAATTCACAAATCAGCTGCAGTGAATGAGGCTGAATCCTGGAGAAATGAGCAGGTTTAACCTGCACCTCATCAGTGTGTTGCTTTGTGCACAGATGCCCTGTATTATTATTTCTTGCTGGGTTCATTTTTCTGAGCATGGACCAAAGTCTGATTGCCGCCCCCAGTAACCCTGCTTTCTGACTCTCAGACCTGTGTCTGCTGTTTTATTTGGTGGTCTGCTGCAAATGCAGCAAAAATGTAGACAAATGTAATGGGAGGCTTAGCACAACCACTGGTACGGGCTGCAAGTTATTCTCTGCTCTTACATGAGTGAGGTTCTTTATTTAATGAATAATTATCTGATGATTTTGTTTTGGCATGCTCACGTGATTTTAATTCCTGTGGACATTGCGCTCTCCCTGCAATTTAGCTAGAACCATTTTCAGACCTCATCATTTAGGTGGACTCGCCTGCTGTTTCTTTCATCTGTACCTAGAATTGCAAAAAATGTTCATGTTTCTGTGGCGAGCCGCTGCTTAATTGCCAGCGTGAAAGTGGCCTCTTTAAATTGACATCTAGCCAGAACAGCATACAATCAAGTTTGCTTCTCATGTGGATGAAGGTGCAGATTTTTATGGACTGGAGGAAAGAACTTGCAGGACCACCTGATTAATGTCTTTGACGCTCAGTCTGCATTGAGAACTCCTGGCAAAGCCCTCTGGGAGCTTCTGTTGTCAGCCTATTTTAATTACAGGGCAGGTGGAAAAGAGCCCCAACAATTGTTTGGATTTTTGCCTTCCTGAATTTGAAAGTTGAAACACTTGGCATCCACCATTTTCCTCTTCCATTCTTGTAGTCAGGATCTTAAACCCCTCCTGAATAATGACACTATAAAAACTTAACGCCCTCAAGCCACAGGCTTTTTGGAAACGCTCTACAATCCCCACATGACTCAATCACAGAATTATCAAATCACTCAGAAGGAGGCCTTCTCAAATCCTTTCAAAAAGAGTCAAAACGTGATTTACTGTGTCGTGACAGTTTTCTTCATTTGCTCAATCTCCACTGTTTCAACAGCAGCATCACGCCCCTCTTTGCACAGGTGTTAGGGGGTGAATTGAAGTCAACACGACTCTGGAGAGGAGCACACAGTATTTATTGCCCTGGCCCAATAAGTAAAGGGTCAGCGAGAGGACTAGCAGGGTGGGTGGATGGGGGTGGTGGATGGAGCTTGGAAGAAGAGTTGACAGAAGTGTCAGTGGGGGTCATCTGGCTGGTGGTTGATGTTAGGATGGGGGGCAGGGGAGACCAAACAGCTGGAACACATGTCAGCAGTACAGAGACCTGGGCCTGTTCCTCCTCACACCCTCTCCTCCAGATCTGTTTATTTATCTGCCGTTCTCCTGCTTTGCAGAGGGCACAGAGCAGGCCGGCCTTGAATGAGAGTAGAGATGATTCAAATGAGAAATAAAAGGCAAATGCAAGTCGCCATGCCAACTGCTGTGTGAATGGGGATCTATTTTTTTTGCATTTTTTCAGCTGACACTGGATTTTTCAGCAAGGCACTTGAACCGGTCTCCTCTTTCATCTTGTTGATCGTGTCACCAAGGACAAATCGATGTGTCTTTTCAGCAGATGAAAGATGATGACATTGTCTTTCCATCCTCTTTCAGGCTGCTTTAGATCTACTGTTGAAACTAAGAGTTTTATTGATTTCTTATTGTTTTTTTAAGAGTTATTTCAGCAGCCAACAATTAGATGTAGGTACATTTACAGTGCGGGAAGTGGAAGAGTTGCTGTTAGCCTGCAAGAACTCTTGAACTGTTGAATTTTGTCAGATTTTAAAATGTAGAGTTTATAGTTGGCATTGCTCCGCTTTCATTTATCCAAAGCCAAGCAGTTCTCTTACACGTAGAATCGATTTATAGAATTTTTATTGGAGTTAGTGATTTGTTGGATCTGCAAAGGTCATGTATAATCGAGGAATGTCTCAAAGCCTCAGCTGTAAGTCTTGAAAACGGTAAGCCCTTTCTAAATTTCCGGAATTTGGGGGACGCATCACAATCACTGCAGTAGAGGCCAAAATATCGGGACTTTTGGTCCCTAGTATGGACCAAGCTTCCAAAAACACTAGATTACATTTCCCATGATGCAGCCCAGAAAAGGCCTTTTGCTTGGCACTCCCGGTATATAACTACATACAAGTGATTTTACAGGTTGAGTAGTAAAGACCTTCATGTGTAAAACTGGTGTAGTACCGTTTTAAAGCTGTTTTAGGGTGTGTGTTCTGTGTGTAAGCTTGTCCTCTCGTCCTTACTGAGGGCTTGTCCTGTAAAAAGTGGCCTGTTTCCCTGGTCCTATCCCTTGCCAAGCACCCACAAAAAAATCTAATGAAATTGTTGCCTTGGATCCTGCATGCTTATTGCATTAAGTGCAATCAATAAATCCTTTTTGTACGCGTGCAACCTCCGTCTCCCTGAATCTCAATAAAGCTGAGTGCTCTCTGCGTAATGAAGATTGCTCGGGAACTTGATTACTCTTCATGCTGTCAAACTTATGGGGTCGTTCTTGGCAATTTCCCCTGCACTGTACGGGCCATTACTCGACATTTTTTTAATACATGCGTATGCCGTTAAAACAGCGATGCTATATTATTTCAGCCTGTGTGCTGAGTCAAACTGCGTCACCGTAATGAGACAGCATCCTAACAGATACTCTTCTCTTTTTCATGCAAAGTCAACTCACTGAAGGTGTCACTGTGATTCTGATAAGCCATTCAGTGTGTCGCTATTTGAGTTGGAAATCACTGTGCTGCTGCTTGAACCTTTGCAGGTCAGAGCCAGGCTGTGTTGCTGACTCCTCAAGGTTCTAGGGAGCTGTTTCCATATGAAGTGTCCTTCCTGTCTGGGATGTGTGTTTTTCAGTAGACAGTAGACTAGACTTCAGTTGTAGAACTGTTCAACCTTTGGCATAGGTGTGCACATCTGCACATTTAGAAGAGCCTAACCCAGTGAGTTAAAATTCAGTCAGAAAATTCCTTTACTGTGAATTTCTGGCCTATTTCTTAGACAGGATTTCCACTTCTAAGTTCTCTCATTAGAGCTGTTTATAGCTGAAAGCTCCAAGACAGGATTGACTCAGCCTAATAGTGGGATTATTGCCTTTGTCCCTTTTTTCTTTCGCCAGTGCTGAGCAAGACTTAAGTAGACTTGTCCCAGTTTCCTCACAGCCCACTTTGGCCCTTCTCTTCGGGGTGAGAAGAGGCTTTAGGGACCTGCTGGGTTTAACCGCTGCTCTTGTGACCGAGCCTAGATGGATAGGGATGGATATCACTCCTGACTGGAAGAGAGAGCAGCAGCACAGAAAGGAGAGAGGTCTTGTTTTGTCTAGAGCTCTTTTCCCACTGCAGGGTATCTCTTCATCAAGGCACAAAGCTGGATGATAAACTAAGAGCTTCTCTGAGAGCCACCATTCTCCCTCATTCTCCTCTCCGTCTCTTCCCTCCCTCATCGTCTTTTCAGTATTTTCAGAGAGATGTGAAGCTCTTCCTTGTGGTGCCCAGGCAACCGTTTTCACCAGAATTACATTCAGGATCACGGATCAGAGCTATTCTGCAAATGAAGCGATTTGTCACAGCGTTCACGCCTCTCATTAGTCAGCACTGATAAATCACGCATTGTCACCTCTAGGTCCCAGGTTAAGCTCCACAGATTACAGACGTGACATTCTGTACTTTGATACTGTTATCACCAAATAAGGCAAAGAAAGAGGTGATGCACAGCCTTGGATCAAACATAATAAGACAATGATTTGTCTTAAAGCTGCATTCTTTTTCCACCTCCTGCTCTGAAGTCTTATCAGATCACTCTCCTCTATATGATTTTCGGTGCTCATTCATATTCTGGGTCAGCAAGCTTGCCTCTACAGTGCCCCCAAAGCCTTTTTGAAATATGGATGACAGAGGAAGGTGCCCACTGTGGCTCCTGCATAATCATGCCAAGTGGAACCTGTTGGTGAACTGATCCTCAGGCTGTAAATATTTCAGTGCTTGTCATAGAGCTGAAGGATGGTCTCCAAACAGTGGGAAGGGATGGAGATGGAGTTTTTCTGTACTGCAGTTAATACTTTTCCTGTCCAGTGGGAGCTATGGAGGAATACATATTTTCCGTCATGTAGACACAAACTCACTGACTGTGAACTATAAGCACTTATCTCTGAAATATTTCTTGTGGGCTTGCGCCTCTGGTTGCTGATTAAACCCAGTAAACAAGAACTATCTCATGAACGTGACTTGATGGCGGATAATTGAGCAAAGCCCAAGACTAATTTAATTGTAGCAGTTATAATTTAATACTAATAATTTTATACAATGAAGAACTAAGATGGAGTAGATGGAGGTGTTAAAGTATGGGGTTGCTGAAGCTTTAGTGACTTACCTTGTTTGATTATCAGAAAATGCTTCAGAACCATCCTGACAACCCATGTTTATCTCAATGACTGAAGCATGACAATTCATTCTTAACCTAATATAATAAATAGTAGTTTTTGACAGAAAAACCCAAACTCAAGGTCCACTTATTAGCTTTTTCTCTAACTTTCAATTGTGTCAGTGGTTGAAGTTTGCTTAGTCGATGTTTTCTTCTCGGCCAAATATAAAAGAAATGGTCAGACGCATCGTCTCCTAATCCGATGATGGAGAGGCGTGAGTGGAGGGGGTGTCTGAAGGTGTTTGATCGTCAGACAGGCAGTTCTGATGGAATATACAGGCCTCTCTGTCCGCTGCTTCTTTTCTCTCCCATTACTACATTGCCATAAATAACCCAAAAACCTAAACCAACAATGTCAGCTAAAATCTAGTAGAAGAAAAAATCAATACTTATTTTGTTGTTTGTTAAGTCAGGGGGCTTGATGTAACTTAGTTGTGGTTCAGATAGGCAGATGCTTGCAGCTCCAGTCTGAATGCAAGTATAGATCTTTACCTGAAATGTGCAGATGATTGATGATTTCTACCCTTATGTGTCTTGACACACAGTGCTTCACAGTGCTAGTGAGATGGAAGACCATTTATTCTTCCACACAAAGTGTCCATTATAACAGTAGTTTGGTTTGTAGCCCCCATAAAGCCCACCTCTGTCTAGACAGCACATTATCAGTGCAGTGATTGTATACTCTACAAATGTGCTGATATCTGGCTTTAAGCTTAGCAAACAGTGTCTAATCTTTTCTTTTCTCTCTCTTTCATGTGCTGTCTCCTCTTTTGTCCTGCCAACGCCCTACCAGGTAAGACCACTCCCTTTGCTTTAATCTCTCTATCATAATGGCCATGGTCTTCTTCAAACCACATCTGCTAACCCCCCCCAGCTCCATCATACCTCAAAGGACCACCGGATCTGTAGAAATAGCCATGTTTGAATATTTGCTACAGAGTTTATGTACTGGCTTTGTTGGAATAGCTTGACTATATACCCAGTTTTCATCTTCATGATATATTAAGCTAAAGCATTTTATAATTACAACATGTTTTGTTGTATACCTGGTGCTTTTTTGGCATCCATTTCCCTCCCATGTTGTCTCAGGTAGACACCACCCAGACCTATGGTATTTCTCTGCCCTACTTAGCCATATTCCATGTAGCCATCAGCTCCTATGAGTTTGACATGGTTCTGCATGGAAAATGCATTGTCAAAAATGTGTTTTAGCATGTGTTTTAGCTTTTCTGGAGAGGTTGCCAAATGAGAGTGCACTGTCCTGTTGTGAGTATTTTGTCTGTGCTTGGTACTCTTCGCAGCAGCACTCAGCGAGACAGTGAGAGTAATGTGTCCAGTCGGGTCTCTGTGTCATTTAAGAGAACCGACAAGGACATTGAAAGAGGAGTGAAAAGCTCTGTACAATTTAAGTAGGGGAGATTATAGTGAGTAAAAGCCTAGTGCTCCATTTTAGCAGAGCCCAGCAGCTGGACTGTCTGGCTATTTGTTTTGAATTCTTTGTGCTAATAGTGCTGATCTAAAGCACACTGGACGGGCCTTCACAAGCAGAAGGTTTCGCTCAGGCAGATGCCTTTTGCACTTTGATGGCACCTCAACCATCGCTGATCATGACACGTTGAAGAGCGGCAGCAGAAACAACAGAGGTTTGTCAGGGGATTCGGTGCTGTTGCCAGGGAAGGTCCCAGAAGGACTACTTTTGTCATGCATATTAAAAGAGCTGTTCAGTCAAAACAAGGCTGCTCAGTCTGTCATTAACTCTCCCAGATGACGGAGTTGTCCTTTCATGTGTTCTCCACTCAGGGCCCTTCCCTTCCTGTTAAAGCAGTCCCAGCCAAGTCCCTCTCCCTGGACTTCCAAAACTGAGGTGCCTGTGCTGATGGGCTGAGACACATTCAAAGCTGCTGCAAAATGCATAAATGTACACCTATGACCAGGTGTACAGGACAAGTTGGGTCGCCCAGTGGCTCAGCTGTTCTTTTTGACATTGCATCTACTTTGGAGAGCATTTGTGAAAGGCTCCGCTGTCAGTGACTGAAAATACGGGTCTCATGTGAATTGAAGCCAAAACATTACTGAGGACATGCACAGCTACTCCTCGTGTGTCTTTGATTGAGGTGGCAGCGTTGATGCTAGCTAGCGTCGGCATTTAAGTACCTTACAGTGTGCTGTAGCATTACTGAGAAACAGTGGAGGCTTTGTGCATCGTAATAGGATTTTAATGCCTTCTCTTTGTGGCTCAGAGAAGATTTCTGCTGATTAAATTCCAGACCGGCCTTGTGAATTGAACCAGCTTTTAAGAATAAAAACACCTGAAACCCTAAGAAGCACAGAAACTGAGCAGCAGAGCGTGTGGCTTTGATGTCTAGTGGCTGCTATCTGTGTTGTTTATACCCCTTCATTGTCACACTGGCTTATTGATTGATGTCCAGTTTTACGTAAGCTCCGGTTTGTAAAGGCAGAAACGGCCGTGTTTGCTGCAGCATGCCAAGCTCTTCTCCCTTTTTGGTGTGGGATTTCTTCAGGCCTTTCAGTGGAAGTGGCCGCTACAATGGCCACATCATGCCGCTCTGAGTGAGACAAAACACCTGTCAACGGTGGTCACGCCTCATCAAAGTGGGAGGTCCCCCTGTCACTCAGTGCAGTACCCCCATCCTTTCCTTAATACCATGTTTTTGGAGGAGGAAGCTCTTAAAAGGGCCTCTTCAACTGTCCGCACAAGTTTTCCACCATCAAATGCACCTTTTTTCTTCCCAGAGATGAGGTAGCCTGCTTGAGTTGCTGTGCTCTTGGTTTGCCTGCGTGCGCATATTTGAGTGTGCTTGTGGGAATGTTCGTGTACAGCCATAACACCACCACAAAGGTGGATGGTCTTGGCCACCATGTCACAAACAGCAGGGTGCCCCTGACATGAGGGCACACTGAGCGGTTTGATGTATGTGTGCGTGCATGTGTGTGAGGATGCTGGAATGCAGATTTCATATCCTCCCAGATAATGAGATTAAGGACGTGCCATCTGAGGGAGGAATTCCAACTATTCCTCTTCCAGCTGCAGACTTGTGCTGCTCAGACATAGAGAGCTGGTGCAGGGCAGGTCTGCATCTACGCTGCTCTTTTCTCCCATTCTCTTAATTTAGCCGCTTTTCAATCGATCCAGAATCGGCGAAACGATTCACATAGGTTTCCTGTAATCTCCTAAAAAGATTTGGAACAGCAGTTTCTTAACTGGAAGTTTGTCAGACAAATGACTATTTACTCGGATTTAAATGGATCTCTGTAAATTTTTCTAGTAATTAAGATCTTAGCAGGGTTTTCATAGACATTCCTCTGGAAATCACCAAATCTCTACGCAACTACACTATGTAATTACTATGTCATTTCCAGTTTCTTTCTGAAAAACTCATATAGATGAGTTGGTACTTCCTCGCAGAACATTGTCTCTATGTTCTCTAAGAGTACATAATCTTTACTCTTTCTAGGAAACGTCCAGGGAATTCTTAGTAAATTAGGGGAGCTATAAAGTGTCACGAAGAATATATGAGAACCCACGTGTATAGGCCTCGTAGGATTTTTCATCTTTGTATTAAATGTCCAAGCTATGATAGCAAAGTTGCGATACACCAGCTAACAGTCGTGCTAGGACTGCAGCAACATGTACATTGGAGGTGTTTCACAAATTTTGCTATGAGGTTCATCATTTAACACGTAACGTATTTCAGCTACTATTATATGCAGATCTTTTCTATCTATAAAGCTCTGCGACAAGTTAGCAGAGACTTTTTTTTATTGAGGAAATTTTGTTGAAATTAGTGCGTTCTATTCAGTTCCCTGACCTCTCTCACCACCACGTGTCTGTCTGTTCTGTAGAATGCTAAGAGCAGTTTAGGATGTAGTCTGCTCTGGCAAAAAGACGGTACACTTATTATGGCATGCAAAATTATAGCCGAACACATCCCCTTTCCTTTGTAACCAGTCCTTGTTGTTACTCTCAGAAAGTGGCTGTCAGGTGTCACTGAATTCAGAGGCAGGGAGCTCTTGAAAACTGTGTGTGTGTTCTTTTATTAATCACTGCATGCAACCGCACCGGTTACATGACTGCCTGTGTGTTTGTGTGCATGCATGTGTGTAAAATCCTGCATGCCTCTGTACCAGTTCAGTACTGGGATCCCACACAGTGACAGGCACTGGGTCGCCCACCTACTTTATGGTGTGTGTGGGACTGTGTGAGATTGTGTGTGCAACTTGAGCCCCTCCACGTGACAGCTCTAGTTCCATCCTGCCCATTCACCCATAAAGACTGGCCCACCTGAGACACACACACACACACACACATACACACATACACACACACACACACACACACACACACACACACACACACACACATACAACCTCGCACACACACTCCCAGAGTGGGTGACTTCCGACATGGGACCTCTCTGGCATTTTCCCAGAGCCTCTTCCTCGGTTCACAGCTAAACAAGAAAACGATGTACTGCACAGACTTCAAAGCCCTCAAAGTGTGTGTGTGTGTGTGTGTGTGTGTGTGTGTGTGTGTGTGTGTGTGTGTGTGTGTGTGTGTGTGTGTGTGCATGCGTGCGTGTGTGTGTCTCAGGGGTGAATAGGGAATGAAAGGCACACCTAAGCAAAGAGTAGAGATGTCAGGTAGGAATGGTGCAGCTCTGAGAGGCAGAGACCTTAAGAGATGAGACAAGTTCATACATGTCTGAAGCTGATCCTGTGTCAGCCTGCACAGACATTCCTCTCTCTTTCTCTCACTCTGATTGTGTGTGTACATGTGTGTAAATGCTGTTTCTTTGGATCGAGTGAATGTGATGGGCAGAATTTACTCATGTGTGGCGCTGATGTGTTTGTGTGTGTCTAACTGCACTTGGCACAAAATGGGCTCATAATGTCATTTTAATGACGCTGTAATAGTCTAATAATGAGCAGCCAATAATCATCATTTGCCTAATGGGCATAGCTTCACAGCTAATCACTTGGACATGGATTCAGTCTTTCAGTCACTCCACCATCTTTCCTTCTTGTCCTCTCCTCACCCACACAATGTGACACTGCAGTAAAGCCACAGTTGAGAACTTTGATCACTGATGATGAGAAATGTTTCCATCAACTACATTTATGTGCATTCATTCCAGGTGACTAGATTACACAATTAATTAAGGACACTTCACATAATGTCACTGCTGCTTCCCACCTAAGATGGCATTGATGTTATTTTCAACTAATGAACTTTTCTCCAGTGATCCACATGTACCCTGTGAGGTTGTACTGTATCAGCTAGCAACAAGCCATGGGCCCACGTACTCTCATCACCCCCACACGTTTATTATGTAACAGTGAGGTCTGTCTGTCAGTTGTTCTGTCCACCACTTTTATTGACACAGAAATATCTAACTATTGGAAGGATTGACAAAAAAAGTCAGTACAGACACCTTTCCTCCGGCTGCACTAAGAGGTTCACAGGTTGACTTGTACCATCACTTTCATGATCCTTGGACTTTACTAATCTGGCATCATCACCAGGTGACTTGATTTTGTCTAGTTCTTTGTGTCATGGCTACATCCCTGCAGAACTGAAGACATTCCCATCAGCTTTAAGTGTACTTCGCTTTCAGTGCTAATTAGTATATGCTAAGATTCAAGATTCAAAAAGCTTGATTGTCTTTTACAGGAAGTAATTGTTGAAAATCGTCTGAGGTTTGGGGCAGCCTCACGTAACTGTTAGCATAGCTGTAGACTAGTTGTTTATGACCATACCAACTTTGTATTCGACAAAGGTGAAGGTCAGGTGCAGACGTAGAAGTTTATAAAGCAGTCCTTTATTTGCATTTTGATTGATTGCGGGTGGCACGGTGACTCGGTGGTAACACTGTCGCCTCACAGCTAGAAGGTCCCGGTTCGAATCCCGCTGTGGGCACAGGGGGCGTGTCCTCCACCATGCCTTTGGTGCCTGCTGCTTGAGGAAGAATAAGGGCCTTTCTGTGTGGAGTTTGCATGTTTTCCCCGTGTTCACCTGGGGTATCCCAATGGGGACAAATGACAGTTGGGTCCCCAGACGCCGGTCGACTGGCAGCCCACCGCTCCTGGTCTGACGTGGAGGAAGGACTGACCGTGGATGGGTCAAAAAGCGGGAAAGAATTTCACAATTGCATGGCGTGTGCAGTTTCCCCCGTCAACTTTGCATGTAGTGTATAATATGACGAATAAAGGAATTCTTCTTCTTATTATTACTGAACACAAGCATGAATGTGAAACATTTATTGCTTATTTTGGCCTGACATCCTTACACTCATATTTAACTAAAGTAGGTCAATGTATGAAAGCATCCTCGTAAAATGCTGCCTGTCACACTATTAATGTCACACTATTACTGAGTTTTAATAAAAGTTTCATACAATAAACTGTCAGTCGAGGCTGTAACACAACCGCTTTTCCTATCATTGGCTGTCATCACCATCGGCATATAGTCAATACAAAGTCTTTGGTTGTGCTGAAATACTTAGTGGTGATGCCGTGACATCTTGGACAGAGACAAGCCCAAGGTTTAAATCTTCCTGTCATCAAGCATACACCCTGCTGAATTGTCCTTGAATGAGACGTCGTCCCCTTGATGATCTGTGGCAGGTCCTGAAAGAACTACCCAAGAATCACATAATTATATATTGTCCATCGTAGGGTCCTTGCCATGTGCTGTCTGCTCTTCTCTGCATCCTGTCTCTTTCTGTTTTAGTACATAGATGGATTGTAATTCCTCCATTGTCCCCCCTGTGGACACTTAGTACGTAACCTAACCCCTCAACTCACAAAATGGCTTAACCAGATGGCTGCAGCAGGGCTGTCCTGTCATGAATTCCACTTCTCCTCTTTCTCAACGTCTGACGGCTCCCCTTTCACCTTGTTTTATGTCTTCTCTTCAGTCAAAGACGTGAGCGTAATGGAGAACCCGAGCATCCTGCTCAGCACAACACACCAGCAGTGGCTACAATGGTGTTGTTGTCTGTGTTCTTCATTGTGGCTCGTCTATAAAAAAAGATTGCTCATGAAAGATGGGGTGTGGAGGGAGGTGTTTGTCTGTGTGTGTGTTTGTGTTTGCTGCCCTCTCTCTGTTTTCCTCATTCACGTTTTTTTCTGCCAAGTTACATCATATTGGGAGAGTTTACTGCCGGCTGGAAGCTTGGTGTATAAAACACATGGCAGCAGATACACACACAGCTTTCCATGTGGACCTTGTCATGCCAGCCAGTCTGTTGTGTGTGTGTGTGTGTGTGTGTGTGTGTGTGTGTGTGTGTGTGTGTGTGTGTGTGTGTGTGTGTGTGTGTGGAGAGAGAGAGAGAGCGAGAGAGAGAGAGCAAGGCCCGAGTGGCATCTCTCTTGCTCTCGCTGTGGGAACATAGGTGGCCATTGTTGGGTGCTCAGAGCGCCCCACAGATGGGGTCGAGTTGCTGGCGGTAAAACTGGAAGGAAGCCCAAAAATACTGGGGCAACAGGGCTTACTGGCCTGTGTGTGATAGGAGCTCTTCGGGGTTAATACCCTCAGCCGACATGCGAGCACACACACCCAGACCGTCCTCCCTCATCCCTCCTCTAACTCCTGTCGTTATTAATTGAATTATCTGTGCGGAGCAGACTTTGCAGCCAAGCCCTCATTCCCATGCCACAGTAAGCTGAGTTGAGCTACTGACTGAATTTAAGATGAGGATTATGGGAAATGTAGTCAAAACAGACCCAGAAGCTTTCGTGCTGTACTGCAGTGAAGCTTTGGCATGACAGTTACATGTGCAGGCATTAGTTTTAGAGGCTACAGATATCATTCACATCAGTCAGGACTGTTGTATCAGTGGTCACGAGGGCCCGAGGTCAGCCCCGGATGTTTACTGTATCGCCAACACTAGCTTTTAAGGATTCTTTTGGTGCTCTAGCAATTTTGTTTTTTAATCCCTTTAATCCAGAGGAGCTGTTGAAGATTCATCATATCGACTCGTTTGGCTCTTTTTCATAAGAAACGTACGAAATCCGCTCCAGAAACTGACTGAGTTTGAGCCCAGAACATGCACTTTTCTATTGTCAGAGGGGCCGACCACCACAGCACACATGTAATCTCCAACTTGCAGGTTTTATGTAGGTCAGAGGAACCTACATTTTTCCCTGAGATCATTTCCAAGCATGTAGTGTACAGCTGGAAGGTAAAGCCACCTTCTTTTCAGCTCCCTGTTGTAAGACAAGCTGTCGTAAGTGTAAGCCAAACAATTCAAGTGGCTAACAGATGAAAATAGGACATTGTAAGGAAAAAAACATTAGTTTTCTGTCAATGTAATTTAGACTCAATCCTTTTTCAAGCAATTCTGCTGAATGCTTTCTGGTTCTCCAGTGAAATGATTTGCTGCTCTTTTTCATGTCAAATTAAACACCTTTGGGTTTTGGATGGTTGGTGGAACAAAACAAGACATTTTGAAGATTGTGAGAATTTCTTTCACAACTGACTGACATTTCACAGAAGAAACATTTAATTGGTTAAAATAATCATTGATTGATAATGAAAATAGAGCATGGCAGCAGCTTGCAGGACGTAGTGAGGATAAAAGAATTTACTGCTGAATGACTTATTTGATTTATCATTGCAATGAATGAATGAACTGTGATGAAAGTATTAGTCGATTCATTTATGAGTCAGCTGTCAGGAAGTCAGTCAATCATTTTAAGAATTGAGCAATAGAGTATTTCATCAAGCAGCAATGCAAACATTCACTTGTTTGGTTATGCCTGTTCTACAGGATTACTGTTTGAATCTCTTGGAATTTATCTGCTGATTAGACAAAAAGAAAGCAATATTAAGGAATCACTTTTTGTAACAAATTGACCTGTAAAAAAAAAAAAAAAAAAAAATCCTGCCCTGGAATGAGTAGTGCCTCTACTCGAACAGTAAGATGACCAGAAAGTCAACACACACCTGACAGAGCTCATCCTCTCATCTACCAAACGTCTCCAGGCTTTCAGCCTCTGCACAGATCGGCACAGCTCGATCAGATGGCGCCTGCCTGCACACCTGCTTCAGTCCTTGACGATAGCATCAAGGGATGAACCCACACACACATGCACACACACACACAGACATGCAGAGCTACATAAGTACTTGCACACACGCCCTCCTCTCTCAAACCCCCAGGCATGGCTGTTGAACACCGCATCAGAGGCTCAGTATATGAGGCAGCATGTTGATTACAGCATTTAATTAGTGGTTCGTGACACGACGGTTCTGTGATGTTATTAAATCCACCCCGAGCCAATTAGACTGATTATACACCCCTCTCCTGGTCCATTATACAAGAGGCTGCCCATGTTTCCTAATAGAGTGGTCTAGTTTGGAGTCCTAAAACCCAGAAGGCAGATAGCCTTATTTTTCGAGCTATGGGTTCCCTGGACTGAAAAATAATTATGATTTGAATGGAGTTTTGGTTAAAATGCTTGAAATGGGGTCTGTGAAGACATGCTTCAAACAGCCGCAATATTTTGTGTGGTGAGAGAAAATAAACCTTTAGAAAAGAACTCAACCACTCTGGGGTTGTTTCAAATAATAATAATACTAATAGTATTAATAATAATAGAAAACTTAATTTGTGTAGCACCTTTCTTACAGGGATTGCAGCTCAAAGTGCTTTACAGGAAAGGAATAACAATACATCATTATGCAGCCCTGAAGCCTTTAAACTTAAACACTTGTTCCCTTTTCAATTTAGTCAAATTCCATTTACATTTGATTGTAGTTATTCTGTGTTAAACAGAGCTGATTCACAGCACCGTTGAAAAAACTCATTGAGGTTATACAATAGTACAAAATACATCCCTACTGGCCAAGCTAGTATATAACCACTCAAACAGAGACTAATCCTAGGTAGTGAGTTAGCAAACCAGCAGTACTGGCATAAATCTGCACAGAAACACTGGAGTGTGTGAGAGGAATTCCCTTTTTCACCACTTTAAAGGAAGTTTTGCTAAGACCAGGATACACAAGGTCCAGGATACCTCTGAAATAAATGCTGTATGTTGATGTCTTTAAATGTAACCCATTCAAACAGACGTCACATGATAAAAGGTGGTCTTTTGTGGAGGGCATAGCCCCTGACTCCTGCTCTGACACTGACCCCTTCTCAGTTGATGCTGGGACCAGCTTTGGTCTGGTGTTCACAGACAGCTGATGATTTCTGTTTCCCGTCTTCATTCAGTCTCTTGTCCACAGTCCTTTCAGTTGCGCTAATGCTGCTCGATATGAAAGTACCACTGTAAAAGTGTAATTCAGCTGTGCCTCTGCAGCAATGTCGTCTTCTCCAGAGAGAGACATAAATTAGACAGCAGAGCTCACGTTTGCATTATGCGATATAATGGTGTTCTATTTGTAATGTTGCTGAGCAAAAGAAGTACTGAAACTCAGCTTTGGTGTAGCAGCAGCTTTAGAAAACAAATGGATTTTGAGGTTAAGATGACTCCGTCCCGTCCTGATGGCACACAAATGGATGTGTGAAACGCATTCAGAAGTGACTGCTGTCTTCAGTTTGCCTGATGGCACTTAGCGTTTGTTTGATGACACATGTCAGAGCGAGAGGAAGCACTGCCAAGATGGATTTACTGACGCCACCATCCAGTGACTGTAAGTTCGTCAAGTTGCAGTTGGCAGAAATGGTCAATCTGTCATACGTGTCGTTCGTTTTCAGCGTGTCACATCCTCTCTGGATCACAGTTGTCAGAGGAGTTATTTTTCATGGCTAATGCTTGCAGGTTTCTTCAGGGCTGAGGATCTGGGCTGTGCAGGGACTTGTCTTTGGATGAAGTCATGCTTCGAGCAGTTTGGAGGCTGCAGATTCCTGATTGTGATAGTCCGGAATTCCGACAGCTGGTTTGGACAGACGAATGAAGCCCAGTGATGTCACATCATACAAATCAGTCGTCTGAAAGCCGGACTGCTCATGAGCTGCAGGAGGAATGCTCCTCCCCACCTTCCCAGATTGGGTTTAGTTGATTCTCCTGCATACGACAACCTCTGCTGCCCTTTATTTTAGATGAAATGGCTGAACCATTTTCCTGAGCCCTGAGGATTATGGGAAAGATGTGGCGAGTCAGCAATGTCGTGCCTTTGTGGCTGATTTTTTCTATCACATGTAATGACCTGCTCTTCAAAAGGAGCTGGGGAGAGATTGGAGTGAGGGACGTATGTTGACATTGACATAGACACTGACATTAACATTAACTGACCATTGCATTTCCAGTTTAATCCAAAAACAGGATTAAACTGGAAATGCAATGGATCAAGTTCAGCAAATTGAAATAGAACTGAGACCCATCGTTCGTCAAGGTGGCTTAGTGCCAGTAAAAACATTTCTTGAGGATATGCATCGCCTCTTTAATAGGCAAATCGGCTCTTCCTTTGTACTTTTAGTTGTTGATGCGCCTCTGTTTTAAGGTGAGGGAGTGAGTTTTGTTTGCCTGGTACAGGGATTTTTAATGAGGTAGAAACTTCCAAAACAAGAAGGAGGCAAAGAGAAGGCAAAGATGAGCTTCCCGCATTTGTATGCAGCGCAGCGTGGATCAGGAGCTTACCTTAGCCAGCCAACACTCACAGGAAGGTTTCTCATCAGCTCTCATTGTCAGCCAGAACACTTAAGACGATTGCTTCCCTGGTGACCTGAAGTGCGTGGGAGGTTGAGATGAAAGGATATGGAGAGAGAGAGAGAGAGAGAGAGAGAGAGAGAGAGAGAGAGAGGAAGGGGTAGAGAGAGTGAAAAGGACAGGGGTGAAAGAAAGACAGCGATGAGTAAGAAGAATGGAGCTACAGGACGTTCACTACATGATGCTGAAATCATCAGTGAGACGTGATTTCTCCCTCTGCTTATCTCTGATTTTCATTGAATTCAGCACTTCATGGTACAACTGACCAATGACACTGTGGAGATATCAAATGGAGAGTAAGCGTTGAACATAATCCCCTCTGGTCATGGAGAGCCTGGCATTTAGAGAGGTGATGGCTTTAGCAGCGGCAGTGGAAATATATGGATCTTTGCATCAGGGCCGTATAGTCGTAGGACTGACTGAGTGAGCTGTTGGACATGTGCAGGCACCTCTATCATTGTCCTGAGTGTACAGCTATGAATGCCGTGCTCAGGTGTCTCTGCGCGTGTGTTTGTATGTGTGTGCATGCATGCATATGTAGCCAGGACACAAAGGCAGCGACTCCTTAATGAAGTCTCTTTCATTTTGGAGAGGAAGAGAAGTGGATGCACTCCATTAACCTCCATGCCACACACACAGACACACAGACACACACACACACACACACACACACACACACACACACACACACACACACACAGGAGAGCAGAAAAAGACACAGGCTACATTGAGGGCGGAAGTAACTAAAGCACATGCCAGACGGATGAAGATGGATGGCAACCTTTTCACTGGGTGCTCTATCTTGGCCCACACAAGACAAAAACAGCAGCTTTGTCCAAGTCCCATTCTGTTTTTCCACTGGAGAATAGAGAGACAATGTCTAATGACTAAACACCCTGACATTTATGGATATTAATGACATGCTGCTTGGGTTTCAGATAGTGGTGTGGTGCATTCATTGAAAGTAGAAACAATACCTGCAGTTAAACTTCAGCACAATCCAGAAAATTCCCATTTCAGTTAATTCTGTAGGTTCATGCATGCATGTACGCATGACAAATGACTTTAATGATGATTCGTTCTAAAAATGTTGCTGATTAAGTTTATGTGAAGTATGCATGTTTATCGAGGCCTCTTCAGCCAGGACAGGAGACATGCAGCCCTCTAGCCCTGCAGGACAGCATGCTAAGTTGATTAAATATCTGTTTAAGATAGTTGCTTCCACTGAATATGATACTGACTGCAAGCTGGGGAAGAATGCTGAATACTTATCTCTTTCCAATCCACCATTATCTTATCTGGTGAAAGACTCCAGTTTCCTTGTAGTGTCTTCAGTTTTAGGTGCGATTGCCTTTCCTGCCCAGTTTGCTTCAGTAAGAATCCTGAGTGGACCGTCAATAGACATTTGCCTTTTAGATACACCAGGCTGCTCTCACGGTGCGCTCTGCTAGTGGGCGGACATGAAGCAAATTATAATATCCCGCATCTGCTGAGTGCCTGTGGCCGTCAGCAGCCAAGGACGTTACACTTCTCAATTACTGTCCTCTGCACGTCTTCTGCCTGCCGGCTAATAACTTCCGCCTGCATTCATCATCATCAGAGAGCTCGCATCTCTCATGGCTGGATCAGCTTTTGCCTGATTTGAACCAAACGCTGTGGTCCTCTCTTCTCTGTTTTTGATAATTACAACCCTGTAGGGGCTCCGGAGTGGACCACGGGTTAGCTGATGGTCCCCGTATTCCCCTCATTTTCCCTCACTCTCATGCTCGCTCTCTGTGAGTCTCTCGCTCGGCTGATGAATTTACGAGCTTGTTAATTGGCTAAATTAAAAGCCATTTCCTCTAATAGTGAGAGCTTTAGGAGCCATTAATGGATCAGCCTATTTCGCTAAAACAGGGAACGGCGGTGTTTGCGAGAGGGGTGGAAATTATCTAAAGGTAAGAGGCGATGAAGGACGAGACGCCATATGGGAGAGTTGGGCAGAGGATTCACTGATGTCATCTGCAGCATCAGGAAGCATGACTGCACTCATTGCTTTATGGATGGCTCTAGTACTTTCATTTCCCCGTGCCTTTTTGACTTTGACCAAGTGCACAGTAATTGCTTCGTTGAATTACGCAGCGGGGCCCATTGGAAAGCTCGGCCATGCCAAGCCTGCATTTAGCAGTGGACTCATGATCCTGATCCTTGTGATGAATGTGTCTGGGAGAAAACCTGTGTTGCTCAGCTGACACAGGGAACACTTGACAAGCTGAATATGAGATGGCACTTTTTGGAGTGATCTATGCTGTAGTGTCCTTTTTAAAAGTCACTTTCTCTTTTGAGCTGAGTGCTCAGTGGATTGTTTCTTCCAGTCAGATCATGAAAGATGTCTGAGGCCATTCTTACAGTAAAGGTATTTCCATTCAAAGTGCAGATTTATGTGCAAGTTTATGCAAAACCAAGCAGGTAGTTAAATCGTTTTGATTCTGTAGATTTAGCAACAGAAACTCATCAACCTCTTGTTGCTTTGCCAAGATTGGGTAAACCCAACACTTTTTGTCTCTTGTTAGGAAGCAAAAAACGCCAACGCGTCATCACTACAGATTGGAGATCCCACCTGTTGCACAAAAAGAAGTGCGTCTCATCACAATTTATGTTTGGACTTGTTGCAGCTTAAAGACTTAGAAATGTGAAAACCATCACAGAAAAAATGTGTTTCAAGCCAAACTCACAATTTAGCTGTTCTCACATACATGCTGTTCTTTTCCTTCTGTCAGACACCTGAATGGATATGAAATAATAATGTCAGCCTATATGCTGACCAAGGCCAACAGCAGCGAAGCACTGGTTTTCAGATGTTTTGCTTTCTTACTTAAGCTTTGTGTGGACGTGGCCCGAGGCTCCGCACGCACCTTGAGGTTGTACAGTGTGGAGGTTTGAGGAGAAACAGTCATCTCTTGCCTCATCTGGAATGCCAAAAAACGTGGGAGCCGTCGGCCTCATGGCTCCCCGAATGTCATCAGTTGCAGGGTTTGGTGTAAATGTACCACAGCGGGGGAGTGCTAACATGTAGCCCCTTATGTCACAGCGGCTCCCACCTTTGACTTTTCAGCACAGGCATAGCTGCAAACAGCCCAACTGGGGTGTGGGAGGAAGGCTCCACGGCCGCCTCGTCAAAATAAGGATCATTCTCACAAAGAAATGATCCTTTGAGGCGTCTGGAAAGCTGTTTTTCTTCATCATGTGACTGAAAAAAACAGAGGACAAAATCCGCCTCATATAGCGGTGACAATTTATTTTCATTCTAGCTGTTGCTTTTTCAGTCTGTCCGGGGTGTCTGTCTCAGTGTCTGCTTCAGGGTGTTTAATCTCTTCCCTCACACTAAATTAATCAAGGCAGGCCCGGGCCCACAGAGGAGCTGCAGATTTGCGCGGCGTGAAATTACGCTATTGTGAAAAGATTCTGCTTGAGTGAAAGGAAACCCTCTTTGCATTTCTATCTTCTCTTATATGTATATCATCACGGTGCCACTGTGCTGCATATGCAAATGATTCATTAAGAAATTTAAGTGATTAGAGAGGGAGATTGAGCCGGCCTCAACCAATTCTTTATGGACACAGTCACACACTGACATCTGAGTCTCTCGTGGGGGAACACGCTTACATGCTTGACACCTTGATCCCACTCATTTTCACCGCTATATCTCCAAAATGAATAAATAAAAACACCCGAGATGGTGGATCTCATGCTGCGTGGCCCCAGCAGCTCAAGCCTCATTTCCTGTTAGCTGAGGCAAATCCACCACAATGAAGATAAGCAATGCAAGCTTTGCCTTTTCTCTTGGCGAGCAGTTGTTTGTCAAAGTCCGCCAAGGCCACGTAAATGGGGGTGATGTGAAGGATGTGCTGCATGAGGTAAACAAGTACCAAAGGGATTCTTCCCTCCTTTTTCTCGCCTCAGCCTCCGGCCCATTTCTCAGCCTCTATTTATTCAAGCGGTGGAGAAAAGGAGGGGACAGTGAAAGGGTTGTATACACCTCACAGCTGGAAACTGATAGGACTTTTTACAACCCTTAGTGTCCTGCGTGTGAGAAAATGCACTAGTTGCTCCAAGTCTCTTAGAAATCTCCCCCCTTTCCCAGTTCTTGGCCCTGTTTGTGGATGACCTAAAGGCTCTTCAGTCCAGACTCACATATGTTGTCTGAACCCCCCATACATCCTTTTTGAATCAGGGATGTGAAAAGGCTGCTTTTATTCCTCCTGCTGATGTCCACTACCAGCATACAGCTGGAGGCAGCGTGTGGAAAAGTGGTGAACTTGGACTTGTAGAAGTTTGGTGGGTTTTGAATTAGAATTTTCACAATAATGACTCAGTTAATAAGCGTTTGAAGCAGGTTGATTTTTCCAGCGCCCAGTGTTCTGCAAATAAGAGTCTCCCCCCTTAAAGGCTCGACCAATGTGAAAACAGAGGGAGGTATTTGAAAGTGTACAATAGAGGTAGAGAGGGGGAGGGAGGGATGACACATCTTTCTTCCTGTCTGTAAAATCCTTCCTTTAGAAGGGGTCGGACAGTATTCTTAGAGGGAGGGGGTCTCTTTTTGCAATCAGCACACAGCTGAGCTCCAAACAAAGACCCCCCTCTCCCTGTTACAAGCACACCCAAGTTTTCGAGTCTCCACGAGTGTCATCATCTTTACAGTGAACAGCATGAAGAGGCAAAGCCGCACGTATGATGTGCGACACAGTTTACGGCCTGCTTTGTTTCCTTTTTATTGCTGAAGTGCTGAATGTTGAGACCAGATCTTTTTCCTCTCTGTGTATTCACCCGCTTTTTGAAAAGTCACTCCAGAGAAACTTTGGATGCAGAGAATAAGCTTTTGCTGTTTGAGAGCTTAGTTTCAAGTGCCATCGACATGCTGTGTCTGCCCATATAATTTGTGTGTGGGTGGCAGCATGCAAAAAGCCATTCAGAATCCATCTGCCATGTTTGAGGCCCTCTACACACACACACACACACACACACACACACACACACACACACACACACACACACACACACACACACACACACACACACGCCCACTGCTGTCCACCTCTTGCCTCTGTAGCGACGTCCCAGCTGCCCAAGACTAGATACTTCAGAAATAAAGATCATTTATTATTCTCTGAGCATACACAGATTTTTTTCTTTCCAGTGTTAACTGTCAGAAAAAAACACTTGTTGAAAGAGTGTGTCACTTGGCAACCAATGAAATCACACAATAACACAAATTTTTGTTGTTTTGTCCCAAAACAGAAATTGAAAAAAAACAAATGAGCTTCATAATTTATAAGAGATGAGATAAAACTTTCTTTATCCCACGCCAATAAAGACATTGTTACAGGCAAAAAGAGAGGCATAGAAAAATCAAGATAAAAAAAGGATACAGAATAAAAAATTAAAAATCAACTGTATATATATATATATATATATATATATATATATTTACACTTCAACTATATGTACATTGTGTACAAGCTTATAAGAATACTGTTACTAATTTATAAGAAGCACAGAAAAGTCAATAAAACAGAGGAATAACTATCCTGATAAAAGATGTTTAAAATAATCTCAATAAAAATGAGAATTTCTGTTAAAATACCACTGAATCTTTCTCACACAAAAAGTGGAAAGAATCGCTCACACACAACTTTGACCACTAAATGAATACAAAATGTGAGTGAAGTGAAATTTAATAATGGGACTATTTTCTGACCTTGGGTGGTATCAATGAGCAGTGTGTGTGCGTGTGTGTGTGTGTGCGTGTGTGTGTGTGTGTGTGTGTGTGTGTGTGTGTGTGTGTGTGTGTGTGTGTGTGAGTGTGTGTGTGTGTGTGTGTGTGTGTGCATTCACGTGTACTCATTTTGGTACCAGGCACTAAAAACAAGCCTGCACACACACCCCCATTCTTATTTGATTGTGCATACGTGTGTGTGTTTAAGGAAGTCCTCTGACCAGCCACATCCCTCCCTTTCCCCCTCGACTCTCCCTGACATGAATCACTTAGAACCAACACACTCTGAGCTAAATTAGCTCCCCCTCTCACTCACTCTTAATCACATTAGCCTAAGTGATATGGGAACGCCAGGCCAGACACACACTCCCTCCCTCTCTCTGTCTTTCAGCCCAAATAAATAGCCACTCCTCCAGAGCTTTAAGTTGTCTAAAGCTCCATCTTTGGATAATAGACCGTTTGCTCCCTCAAAGACCCCAGTGTGGAATAATGAGGATCAAGACGAGGGCAGAGAAAGCAGGACGAGGGAAATGCAAGAGGGTGGAACAGAGGAGGAGAGCTGACACTGGGTTAATACCCGGCCGGGACAAAACCCATCAAAACACCTGTTTTGTCAGTGGCCGAGGTTTTTGTGTGGAGTGACCAGCCGACTGGATTTTTTTGTCGTTGATTGCGATTGAGGTGGTGGTTGAATAACTTTCAATGAAACCAGCTTATGCCCGGATGGTGGCAGCTCCGACTGGCTGGAAAAAGAGAAGGAGTGTTTCACAGTAGATTAGTGTTGTCACGATAATAAACTTCCAGCTGCGATACAAGACTTCACACAGAATCATGGGCCATTTTTTATGTTTTATATTAGCTCCTCAGCTGAAAGTCTGCTGATTGATTCAGGTCGCATAGCTTCTTTGTCACAGAACATCAAACCAATGGCAAATTTCTGAGTCTGAGCGAAGAAACGCTCCTCCACTGCTTACACAAAATGCAATGGCTCTCAATAGTGTAACAGCTAACATCGGCCTGAAGCTTTAAGGTTTCTTTCATCATAGCACACAAATGCTAAACAACATAACAGTTTCATCCAGCCATACCTAAGCTAAGTGGGCTAATGCTGGGGTTGAAATGCAGAGGCCACTGATGGATGAATCACTTTCGATCTTATCTCATGTTGTGATGTTGTTGAAGTGGGACAGAGGTCATCAGGTCGGTCCTGTAGGTGCTGTAACGTCCTTTTGTTAGCAGCTCCATAGCTTTGTTACTGTTGATTTGCTTCGTCTTGCCTGTCTGCCGTGCTCATTTCCCTTCAGTATTTCCATACAGAGCTTCTGTTGCTGTTCTTAATGTCGTGGCAGATTTGCCGGAATGATCATCTTTAGCATTTTGAATGCAGCTTCACCGCCTCATGTATCCACTCCTCTCCCAGATTCCAATGCTGTTGGTTTGTGTTGGAACAAATGTCCAAACACTTGCAATTTGGCAGCCTTTCATGTAAGATAACATCATCTGATTTGATGCCAATATGTATCTCTGCACAGAGTGATCAGGGTAACGGGCCATGCAGGACACGGACAGAATGTCTCCATGTGTTCCTGGTTAATAATCGATGGAGGGAACTCTGTGGTTTCTGTGTTAGTCCCCGGTAAATAGCTCCCAGTTTCTGGCCGGCCCAGCCCATCTTTTATGGATGAACCTCTCATACGCCTTGTCAACAGCGCTCACCATCAATCTGCATCAGCTGCGCAAACAGCAGATTGAGTGGCCTGTGTGAGCCTGTGTGAGCGTGAGAGAGATGATGAGAACGTCTGTGGTGAATCTTTGCTGTGTTGTTGAGCTGGGTGCGTTTGGCCAGGTACACAGACCTCATAATTGTAGCGCTTTGTTGGCGTAGGACATTGAATTCAACCTAGTTTTGTGCAACTTCCGTCAGTTTTTCATCCCGTATTGCATTTCTGGAAGATGGAAGTGATTATATGTGTTGAAACATAGGGGGCGTTTTTGCTTTTTGACATGCATATTTTGCCAGTGATACTGATTATTACTTGTGGAAGAGGTTTCATTCAGGTCAGTGATGACCTCTCCTCCTCATCATCCTCCTTCATCTTCTCCCTGTCACTCATCCATCCATCCCATTATCCTTCTCTTTCTGCTTCCGTCCTCTTTTTTCCAAAGTTTTACACATTCTGATGTGCTGTGGGCATTTGATCATCTACCTTTTGCCAACTGTCTTTTTTCTTCTTTCTTTCCCTCTTTGCCTCCTGAAGCTCACAAATATATAATTGCAGGTAAGTACTCCAAACTGTTTTCCTGTGCTTTGTCAGCTTTCTAACAGGTGGTTAATCTTCATGTGTCCTGATCAACTTTGCTGACCAAATGAATAAACATTATTGGGATTATCGGTTTATCACATGAGACTGAATAACATGGCCTGGTTAAAATGCCACACACAGACACACATATAAAGACACACACACACACGCCATTGAAGTACACCCCCAGGAGGTCTGTGTCTGAGCAAAAACTGTCTGTGTGTCTGATTTAATCAGGTATGGGAAGGATTTGTCTGGTGTGTGAGTTGAGTGAGGAGACATCCTTGCAGGCAGCAGGGGGCTGTGACAATGTTCACCTGTTGGATGCATGAAAAACACTTCCCTGAAAAACAATTTAGAGATTTGCTCCCTCCTTTACAGACTTGTTTCTTGTACTCACTTGCTGACAGAATTAAGGGCCGTTGTCTCATGTCATACATACTGTGTACATGTAATTTGCTGAGGTGATGTAATTAAGTAATTAAGGCTGCCACACTAATTCATCACAGTGGCGCCACATTTGTGTCAAGCGGCGTGCAGAGAGAGGACAAACTGTGTCAGCACACATTGATATCATGTTTTGCAGTTTTTAAATGTTTATTATCAGGAAAAACACATGCCTCAACGGGCCTTTTTCAGACATTTTGACATGCCACAGTAGGGAAAGCACCGGTGTAAATATTGAAATGAATGATGGCTGAGTTCCACGTAGCTGCTTCAGTTTCAGGGTCACTGTCACGACTAACTGAGACACTGTAATTTCAATGCAGCAGACCAGTGGGTTATTACTTTTTACAAAATGACTTCTAAATTATTCTTACATTCTCATTATCGTGCAACTTTGTAAACTGTTAACAAAAACATAAATGAAATGAAAAATAGCTTTGTTTGTTTAATAGTGCTGATTAACCCACTGTATCACTGCAGCCTATACATCTCTTTAGCTGTCCTTAGAACGCGTGTGTATGTGTGTTCTGCCCGTCCAAGACTGTGCGTGGTATTAATTCTCCAATGAGGTTTTAGACTTCCACAAGAATATGGGGCAACACAAGAGTAAGGGTAAGGACAAAGGTCATGCATGGTGGGGTTATGAAGGCTCTGGAGCTCAGTCTGTGACCTGCTCAGCCTCGGTTTCCGTGGGGATCTCATTAACTTCTGTATGGTTTAACTGGCCTCTCCGAGCAAGTCCACACAAACAAGCACCTGCAAGAGGAGAGAGCAGTGGAGCCTGGAAAAGACTGCAGAGCAAGCTGAGATGGCAGCATTTCCCTTCTTTGACTTTCTTGTTGCCGTTCCTATCCTATTCTGCACATTTTAGTGTGATTATGTACGATTAGGGCACAGGTTCGTTTTGTAACCTACTGTCTCACATCCTGTGGTCGGTGCCCTTTGCAGTCAAAGCTCAAATGAACCACCTTGAGTTTGCTTGAGATGCTTGAAGTGAACTGAGACGCTCTCAAATTAGCCTCTAGTTGAGACAGCAGCATTTCTCTTGTGTTTTGCTTCTGTTGAATCTTTTTATGATCTCTGCTTTAATTCTCATGCAGTACTTTACCCTTTGTGTCTCAAGTTGTACATTTTCATTTGACAATAAAAGAAGGACATAGATGTTTTCTTTCTTTTTTTTTTAACTGCTGGACCTTTGTCACATCTGCATTGTCAGAATGGACATTTTTCTCAGTGCTGCGTTGCAGTGCGAGATGAATAGTGTGCGCCTCATCTCCGACAGACCCTATTATCTACACACCGTAATTTTCCTGAAACAGCCCTATTCAACAAGGAACAGGTAGCTCGGTCCTTTTCAAAAGCAGCGCACCATTAACAATGCACGCCAGTGGAGAGGACATCTTTTGTGGGCTCAGCTATGAATCAAGCAGATACCAATTTCCTCCCCTAGCCAAAGACGGATCCGTTGTTCCTCTTGTCCGCTCCAGTGATCCCCTTTTTTCTGAGCCAGAACTTCATTATCAGCCCTTTAATGTGACTTTCAAATGCGAGAGGATGCAATTATCTGCTGTCTGGTTTGGGAGGTCAATCTGTGCAGTAATCAGGATTGAGGGTTACGGCCTGTAGCTTCTGGCGCTTTAGCCTTCTGTTCCCAAGCGGGTAGGTGTCATTCATATTAAATGAGAAGCTATTCGCTCAATATTATCCGGCTTGCTGCTGGATAAGTGGCCACGAGACATAAATATGCTGCACACCTTGTCCTAGTATTGCCCAGTGGATGGTTTGCAGAGGCCCACTTTCTGACTGACGGCTGACCGTCAAAGGAACTGACATGTTGCCCTCTTTCAAGTGAGCACTGGAGGTATTCTGGCTCTTTGCCTGCTTTAAGGCTCTTGTTTAATTCAAAGAGATCGACTTACGATGGTTGAAAGTAAATGAGCCTTTGACAGAAAGAGTTGGAGAGATTCACTTCAGGAATAAAGTGACTCTCTGAATAGTGAGAATAGTTCGACTCCCAGCTGTGACCTTGATATCGAGAAAATGCTTGATATAAATACGTTTTTTTTTTTTGTGCCTGCTGAAATACATGTCAACCAAGGCTGCTCATTTAACGATCATCCAAGGACATAAGGGACTCGTTGATTTTCTGCACCTTACAAATTCAAAGTTACACAGTTAATCAAGGCTATTCCCCAACTGGCTCATGTTCTTCAGTGCTTTCTTACACAAATGCTTCTTTGACTAAAGTGGAGACTGTCCACAAGCAGCTACCCCATATGTTATCACTGACTATTTATCACCGGCACCCCCCTTGTCATGTCCCTTTCATTCCTTGTCCTGTTTGGCTTCCTCTCTGCCTCTTGTGCGAGACCCCCGACTCCCCTCGAGGAGGCCCAGCCTTGGATCGGGGACATCCTCATCTATCAGTCCAGCAAAAAAACCTCCCTGCACTCAGGGCCATCCTGACCCTCTGTATCAGCCTGTCGTCAGATAAGAGGCTAATGAGCTGACATGCTCAGAAAATAGAGCAAAGTCTCAAGGACCATATTCATGGTTTTTCGTAGTTCAGACCCTTAATGTAAATTGCTTATACTTAGCATTACTGCAGACTATTTTCCCCTGTGTGCTTTGAGTTTTAGAAGCACTTCCTGGCAGCCGTTGTTTCAGTTTATGTCAGTATGTTATGAAAGTTAACTTGCAGGGACTTGCTTATGATCGGCAATCAATCATTGAACTTTCAGTGTTGTGTATTTGGCTCCAAAGTCACGTTATCATTGGAAATACAGAAACTTTTGAGGACTCTTCCTTGGTGGTGCGTTTCAAGACACCCAAGACGTCCAAGATTTACGATTTGGCTGCCAAAAGCGTTGCATTCTTGAGGTATGTTGTCTGGAAATCAAACCCAGACAACAAACAGATATGGATGCTGTGAGAGGGGTGGTGTTGTTGGCAACATAAGCTGACACATCTTTACTGTAATTTAGCAAATTTTAAGTCCCTGCAAATGAAACTTAATAGAACACTCCTAAAGCTTATGCGCAGTCATAAGGTGAGGTGATGCTGCTGGCTGTAAGTTAAAGAAGACATGAAGTCTGTAAGTGTTGAATAGCTGTCAGTTCCTTTGCCTTTGCTTTGGTGTTTATCCCAGTCCGTTTGTGTTGATCTTGTCAGTAAATATGGAGTTTATCTGATACACGTGTTGTATCCATTTCGAGGTGTCCGGGCCCTGGAGGTTTACGTGTCAGCTCTTGCATGCTGGTATGCGCAAGTATTTATTCCCAAAAGAGCGAATGACTGTTTAATTCCATGGAGGTAGTGCACGCAAGAGTGTTTATTTCCAAATGTGCGAGTATGTGTATAAGAACGTGAGCTGTGTATACAGAGCAAATGCTTTCAGCAGCATATGTTCAGTGCCGTGAAGCAAGGCTGGGCTGACAGCTCTTATTCTCCCAGCACGTCAACTGGAAACAGTGCTGGAACAATCTGCAAGGGATTCTCACAAGTCGACTACTGATGTTTGTCTGTTGACAAAGAAAGGTAGACACGGCCAGAACCATAAAAGAAATGCATCCGAGGTCAAATAATCATAAAACAGGCGAGACTTATGACTTAAGACTTATGACATGATATGAAACGGTCTACACAATAAGATTATTCCATTTCCACAGTATGTTTAATACCTTTAACATCTTGAAACTTGTTATGTGACGACTGGCACAATTTAAACTTTCTTTAGGATTCTTATATATTACATATAAGAATCCCCCCCCCACCCCCAAGCATTCAAACCATTCAGGTTTTTCACTTGTCCTTAGGTTTTGGTAGTTTTATACTGATTCGAGTTTATTTTAGTTGGACTTTAAGTGCCTCTGGAAGTAAAGTACTTGAAGTGTACATGCCCTGATTAACAGCTGTGATTTGCTTTGACTTGTCTGAAGATTATTGTTGCCCAGAGGCATGTTTACTGAGTTGCACATATTCTTTTTGGCAGCTCCAAACCGCCTGAAACGTGCCTGCTGGGCTGTTAACTCTTTGTCAGGGTTATGTTCTTCTCTTCCTTATTGGGAAGGAATCGCTCTCTTGCTCTCTCTCTCATGCACACACACACACACACACACACACACACACACACACACACACACACACACACACACACACACACACACACACACACACAGTGCTGTTACTTAATTGGCTTGGTTGGAACATGACCAAGGGTTCTCGCGGTGATCCAAGCTACTCTTTCCCCTGCAGGCTTGAACACTATCCTCTGTGCTGCACCTCACCCTCTCCTGCTGAAGTAAGATACAGGCAGCACCTCAGCTGTGTTTACTGTCCTCTCCACTACTATGATTTCTGACCCATATGCAAACTCATTATCTTATCTTCAAGGCTCCATTGAACTTTGTGTTGTGGCCAAGCTCATTAGTGTGGGATATTCTGCGTTGTGTGTTATTGCTTCTCTCATGCTCTGCTGTAAATGCTGTTAAGAGCTCTGAGAGCACCACGTGCACGGCAGAGGTAGCTGCTCCAAGTGGCTCAAAGGCACTTCGGGAAAGTGTGTGGAATACTTTATGGGTTCATTCATATGTGTAAAAATCTTTTGGTGCAGTGCAGTCTCTCTTTTACCCTATTTTGCAAAAAGAATTGAGTGCAAATACCTTATTTTTTTCTCATCATTGCACCAAGAGCATCAAATTTGCCTCACTGGACCTAAATATTTGAGAAAGGCTCTATTTTGTAGTGAATATTACATATTATATTGTTAGCTTAGTAACTTATTCCACTGTCGCATTGGTGCAATAGTCCAATTTAGAGTCAACAATCAAAAAATATTTTTTGGAAACAACTTGCTACTTAAACTGTACTGAGATGCTGAATGTATCTTGATGAATAGAGTAAATCTGCAGTAAATACACCCTAAAATATGCGATCTGTTGAAGGGAAAAATATATTGTAATATTGATAATTGACGTAAAATGTCATGGATTTAGTTCACAGCACATATAGTGTATTGACAGTTGCACTCAGTTAATGAACTTCATACTTTGGCACATTTTTATTTATTACCACATCAGTCATGCTGATATCGGCAAAGAGGTCTAGAGAGTGATGAATAGTCTGCTCCTCTACCTGTGGAGGGCTTTACTGGCACGTCTTATTCCTGGCACTGATAGTATGAAGGAACAGAATGGGGCTACTCTTTGCTTCTGCTGCCATCTCATGGCTGCTTCCTGCACAGTCTGTCCCTTCGTTGCACTGCCACCTTACCTGCAACATCTGTGTTACTGCAATACCCAAAGAGATGAGAGTTGGATGTTTCATGTCGCTCTCCCTGCTTGTTGCTCACTGTGTGCCTTTGCTCTTAAGATATTCTAAAGGGAATCTGCAGTGTTCTGGCTGTTTCTGCTGTTTTTAGCTGTATGTCATACAGGTGGTCTGAGTCAGCTTTTCCTTATTTATTTCTCAGCCCAAAGTCGGTCCTAAATTGCTCGTGCCGTGTTCTCTCTGCACTCGAGAGCCACACAACCCATCTGTTGTTTGTTGTCTTCGGCGTCTGAAATACAAATGCATCAGTCTGATGGTTACAGCATGAAGAAGAAAAGCAAAACAGAAACGAATAACACTTGGAAATAGCTATCATGGCATCACTCTGTGTGTGTGTGTGTGTGCGTGCGTGCATCTTTTTTCTGACTTTTCCACTTTAGTATTCTGAAGGAGTACCTCTGTTTGTCACTCCCGCGACTATCCATGTGTGCACCGTTTCCCTTTCCGCAGAGACGCAATGAGAATTTGGTTTGCTAAAGAGTGCTTCAATATGATAATGTGCCTATGCAAATCCATGAATCACCTAATCTAATTTGCTGTTCTGTATCTGACACTCATCTCCGTGTTTCTTTACGTGGCTCAATAGAGGATGACATAGTTACTTTACCACCATCAGGCATGGAGAAATCATTCATTCCTCCATCATTTTGTCAAAAATGGACATATGGAGCACTGATTTCAAGAGGTCTGTGTTGAGCTGCTAGGACGAGAAGGTACACTAGGGGGCGCACATGCTCCAACACTGAGGATAGGGAGGTGGCTCCACCAGCTGATCACCTCCTCCTCAATCCAAGGGTCTGGAGAGTCCAAACTTCAGCTCAGCCCTGGAGCTGCCCTCCTCCTCGTCCTCCACCTCCTCCTCCTCCTCCTCTCTGTGGTCACACTCATCACATAATAGAATCACAGCAGACTGAGGACATTGTCATTCAAATACCTGCTTTTTGCACAAAAAACAACCGCAACTCAGGCGAAATGTGCTGTCACAGAGGTATTTTATTTTGATGATTTTTTTTTTTATGGTGCATCTGTTTCTTTCAAAAGAACAGTAGAGCCAAGAGTGACAGAATGAGGAACGAGAAGGGGAGGCTGTGAGATGGATTTGAACCAGAAATATTATAAACACATCATATACACCCCCATCATTAAAAGGAAGAAAACTGGGAAGGAAACAATGAAAGGAGGGCGGTGGTTCATGCACATTCATATTTAATTTGTCATTTGAGCTGCTGTTGCATCAGCTCTTGTCCTTCTAGTGACTGAGTAGCCAGTGCAAAGTCTGCTTCGATGCTTTGGTGCGCTGCTGGGGTTATTGTATTGCCAAGGGCAGCGTCTCCGTCATAACCCAGTAGGTCATGGGGGGTTAGAATATCTAGGTTATCATAATATAATCTGTTTCACCCATGATCGCACCTACTGTATATGCAGACGGCTGCAGTGATGGGATAAGGGTGTGTGTGTACGCACGTGCCCAGGGGCCTGCTAAGTAGATAAATGCAGATGGGGGGCCATCCCATCTGGTGTGTGTGTGTGTGTGTGTGTGTGTGTGTGTGTTTGTGTAGTCTCCTCACACCCCACCCTGTCCATCTCCAGATTAAGAGGCCAATGCAGAGTCCCTGACCCAGAATTCTTACCCCGTCCCATCCCATCGCAACACACACACACACACACACGCCCTTCTTTCTCGCTAAATGCCCCCGCCCCCCATCACCCCCATTTCCTCCTCAGGACAGACGGCCTCATGGGAAAGGCATGGGGTGAGGTCTCCATTAGCAGGTCTGCCCCCAATGTGTGGCAGTTGTGTTGCATTCATAGACCTGCACAGAAGAAAAATGGGAGTTAAAAGCGATTGTGTCAGCTGTGGATGTGGATAGGGGGGCTAAATGTGCTAAAGGGCACAGGGCTACTCCTGCCCACATGGGGTAAAAATGTATTCACATGGAAATGACATTCAGTCTAAATCACTGATATTCTGTAGGTCGGAGGCACAGATTGCCATAGGTGGTTTAGTAAGGGAAAATGTGATTATGATGCGCAATATATGTCCATACCAGTCGGCTCATGGCACGGTGATATAGGTTGCACATGCACATTTTTTTGGCCTCATTTTGAACACATTCATGTCTGCCAGTATATTCTGAAATATGATGCAATAACCCAGATCATCCATATCTGAGTGTCCCCTTTCCCCGTATATCCATCTGCTTTACCTCTGTCAGTCCTCCAGCTCCCCTGACTCACCATGGATCCACTCTGCTGTCCCCAATACACCCATCCACCCATCCATCCATCCATGCACAGACTCTCTCCTTAGGCGCTGACCCACTGGGGGCTTTGTGTGAATCCAGGCCACACCCGGGGTAGAGGACCCAGTTTTGTCTTGTTTGTCACAACAGGCAGTGCTGGGGGCCCTGACATACAGCTAAACCCGCACAAACACCATTCAACACCAAAATACGCTGCGACCCTCGGTGCACACCGCGTGTTAACAGGGGATGAAATGGATCTTCTTTCACATCAGAACAATAAGATATGGCGACATTTAAAACCTAAGCAACAAAAGAATCTGCCCCAAGTAACAGACTGTGTATGCTCGTGTGTGAGATGTCTTTAATCACCCCAGTAGCACAGAGCGTGTTTCTCTTCCCTTTTTCAGTACCAATTACCATCACTGACAGTGATGAATTTTGATTTTGACACGTTGGCTTTCACGCAGCGTTGTCGCCCCACGCTGCAACAGCGAGGAGGCTTGTTTGTGACAGAGCCGGGGAAGTAACAGCGAAACATATGGGGCTTTATGATCAAATTGTGAGCATCCAAAATTGTTTCACTTTAATGGAAAGCATGCCCCATCAAGTAGGGTGTGGGAGGCAGCATCTAAAAGCCATTAACGGCCAGGCTTCCACTGAATCCTTAATGACTACGTGTTGGAAATAATGCATCCAGAACTGCACCAGGGTTTGAAATGATTGTTGATCAAATGGAAAAAATGGCAAACAGTGCCCTTTGGCTCTCACTCAGTTTCCAAAACGAAACACCATTTGTCTGAGAGACAACTGTGTGGTTATTTGAGCAGTTCCTCCACCTGATTCTCTACCATCCTTGGGGGTAATTTGGAAACGACTCATGAAATTTCGAGTTCTCCATTTTAATTTCCTCAAGTGTCTCCTCCCATTATCACTGAAATTAAGCTATAATCCATTGTATGGTAAATTGAATAAATTGGTTTGGGGATTTAGGACGTACCTTATTTATGAGGTGATTGTGCCCTGTGGCAAGCCACATTTCTCATTTCAAAAAAGATTATGGTTCCCTAATTGATAAGATAAACAAGCTATTATGGGACTTCTTTGGTAAACCTTGCAAACTGAATTGAGTTTTTTTTCTCCCTTCCTGTCATGTAACACTAATCCATCTCCCTGCGTCTTAATGTAGTGCATGTAACAAGGCAACATTGTTATCAAAGCCTTTCAATTATAATGTGTACTCCAGGCTAAATAATTATGTGTGCTCAAAGCAGAAATGTCTATCCCTGCATTTGGACTGAATGTTAAAGTGGGCCTATTAAAGTTACATTATTTGGACTCAATTGCATGATGTAACTGGGGTAAATGGGAGCGCTGGAGGAGAGACAGTGGGCCGTGGCGAGAGGAAGGCGGTAGCTGCTGCGAAAACGATGGGGAGGCGGGTATAAGGGGACACGGAGCAGAGGTAGATTGGCCTAATTGGCACTTTTGGCCGTCTTGTCACATACCTGCTTAATTGGCATGCCGAGAGGTCGGGAGAATATAAGCAGGGGCTCAGGAGCTGGTGGCTTACGCCTGCAAATGTGTGGGAATTGTGTTTGTGTGAGCGGCGGCAGGGATTGATGGAGCTCAGAGTGCATCTTTCCCAGAAACAGATACAGCGTCAGCTCATCAGCATAAAGCATTAAACATTTACGCTGACCTACAAAGGCTGACAGCCCCCCCACCCCCGCCTCCACCTTCAGTCACACCCATCACTTCTCCTCCCTCTGCTTCATATCCTCTGCTCCCATGTAGCCGTTCCCCTCTCCACACATGCACACACGCAGGCACATCAGCTCTGTTTTCTTAGGCTGGTAATGAGGACTCAGCAAGGAAAACTAGAGAAATAGTTGGTTTTGATGGAGAATGAGGGAGGTGGGCTGTGATCTTGTTAAAATAAGAGGAGCTCTTTACATTTTAGACAACCGACAAATGCGATGCTCTTTGTTCGCCCTCCCTTCAGTCAACCTCTTCACTTCTGTTAAACAAGGGGGGATAGCTTTGGTGACCTGCTTTTATTTTGGAGAAAAAGAGAAAAAAAAACAGTGTTGTCCACTTCTGCTATTTGCTGCTTTGTCTTTGCCAACAGCAAGAGCTTTCCAATAGTTTTTTGAATCTCATTAGTTTGGGTTTCAGAGGATAATTTTATTGTGAAATGAAGGTTTAAATGCTCTATCCAAGGATTTTGCCTCCTAACAAGAATAATGTCAGGGAGAAATCCAGCGTCGGTATGAAGATAGGATTCTCTATTCTGCTACAGCCTCATTTTGCAATTACTCTAATGAAATTGATGCATTTTTAAATCGAAATCTTACTGTGTCTGTTGGCATGAATATATCAGCAGCTGCACCCCGGAAAATGTCAGCACCACTGTCTGCCTCTGCAAAGTTTTAAGTCTCGCCGTCATGGTTTAATGCAGAAGGCATTCCATGAAGATGCAGCAGCTGTAGCTTTTACTCATGCAGCTCCGTGGTTTTTGGGGAAACAAATGGGAGAGATGCGGACTGTTTATCATGATCGACTGCAGATGTCTTTTTGTGGCCAGTGCACTCTGCTGTGGAAATGGTTTGGGCAGTGAAAGAGGGAAGAAAAATACAACAGGGATAAAAAGGGGAAATGAGAGTCTCTCTTGGTCTGTCTCTCTTGCTCTTTTTCTTTCTCGGTCCATCGGTGGTCTGTAATAGGCGTGATGGAAATTGATTTCCAGGTGAATTATTTTGTGTGACTCTCAGTCTCGGGGAGACAATAACCTCCCCCCTGTCCCCCCTCGCAGAGAGGCCTGTGTGACTCTCAGGCTGTCCTTTGCCATGTGTCTCCCAAGAAGGACTGCTTTAATTGCTCATTTCAATATTCTGGACTGCTTCTGTGACTCGGTCACCTCAGGCCTTCCCGCTCAGCGTTGAGCGCTACCTGTCTATTAGGCAGCTGATTTGTTGATCGATAAGATGGAGAGCGATGTTAGGAAAGAGCAAAGCTAGAATCACTAGAGAAAAAGAACCATTTTAAAGGGCAAGAGCGCCCAAATCATTTCTCTTTCTTTCCCCCGACAGCAGTCTCGGTTCTTCCACCTACAAATCATCGCCTTGTTAATCCCCCTTCAAATCTTATCCGTCTGGGTAAATGCCACCACAAGTTGTGTGAGTTTTAGAAGGAAAATGGCCACAAGAAAATACACAGTGTTCAGCCCTGTGAATGGGGCTTTATCATGAGCATCAGCCTCTGTTTTGCTGGGTCTTGATCAGTCCTTGGGGGTCATTTGCTTTGTTTCTTCCTCACGGAGCCAGAGCAGAAGCTAAAAGGCTACAGTGTGCTTTATCGACAACAGAGGAAAGGGTGGTCGATGAGTCAACATTATTGACCTGGGGATATGGGACCGAGCAAAGATAAACTCTGCTGAAGGGATGATCAAGCTTACTATAAGTTATGTCTTGCATCATCAGCTGTTTGGGCTTTGAAGCCAAATCCTGCCTTGAGCCAAGGTCAGACATCTGGGCTTTACAAGCTCTGTTATATTGGAGTTACATAGCTCACTATATTCCATCGTATAATACATATATATGATACTGTAAGACATGCCATACAGTGTTTGGTATTATTTGAAGCTTTCAAACTCATTGAACTATTGATTAACACAAAGGTTTGTATCGTCATACAGCTAGACAGTCCTATACTGAATTGCTTGTTCTTCCTGCAACATGGTATTTTTGCAGGCAGTGTGTCTGCAGACACATGTACCCTAGCTAACACTACTGTAGATGAGCAATTTGTGGTCATGGTGTCACGGATCATTGTTAATACTTCAGCCTTGACACACAGTTGTAGGAGAGAAGGGGAAGTAATGCTGGAACAAGGTCAGTACTGTGCCAGCCAATTAAGTTTCCGGCTGAATAACTGAACCTGGCTTTGTGTCTTATGATGGTTTGGTTTCAATTTTAATATGCTGCATGATAATTGTTCATTATAAGAAAAACAAATGAAGGTTTTTAATATTGGAATATCAGCAATCATTACCATGTTAGTTCTTAGGCATGAGTTCCATTAGTGCTAACAAATAGGAAGGGCTGCAGCTAATGAATATTTTCATTAACAGTTAGTTAATCAGTTTTTAATTTTGATTAATCCATTAATCATTTGCCTGCAAAACGTCAGAAAATAGTGAGAAATGCCCATCAAAGTGATCCAGAGACACAAGTGCCATACATGACAAATGAAGATGTTGAAGAAAGGGACTGCTACGCATGAAAGGCATGCATTCAGTCAGCCATACCTCCGCTTGTATGTTAGCCCATCACCTCAGGATGTAAACTGGCTGATGATGTGGTACTCTGAGCCATCGCTCATCCAGCTGCATCTCACTTCCTGGGCCTCATCCAGAGGTTGGAACAGGCAGACCAGTCAGGCAGGCTGTCTTACCCAAGCAGGAAGAGCTCCCCCAGGGGCTATCGCACCAGAAATCCCCCCCTCCCAACCTGAACCGCAGAGAAGCCGAGGAGCCAGACATCAACTCTCAGACCTGCCAGCGCAGCGTGCACCATACGCCGATGTGGACACTCACATGCACACATCAACCTACACACACCACTCTGCTCTGCAGACAGCAGGGTCTTGAGGGTTACGCTGCTCAATTTCTCTCCCTCTTCTCCCTCTCTGGTTCTTCCTCTATCTTGGCAGGAGCTGCTTGCACCTCTCCCGCCAGCCATTACCCTCTTGCCGTCTCTCCCTTACTCTCACCCTTTTAACTCCTCGCTGTCATTCCAGCTCCCCCGTGTTTTCTACCCTCTCTCTGTTCATTCAGCCTTGTCAAGCGCTGACCATCTAATCCCTCTTTTATTTTCTTATTCACTTGAATCGTTTTAGTATCTCACTTTCTTTCTCCCTTCTCACACCTCTCCCCCCTTCAAAACTCACACTTCTTCTCCCCCTGTTGAAGCAGTCGGTCTGTTCCACCAGCCTGGTCTACTCTATCCCCTCCTCAATCTCTCCCCCTCTCTCCGTCTACCACTCTGCTCTTTCAACTCTGCACTAATTTGCCTCCTCCTCCTCTGCGCTCGGCCCTGGCTCCAGCTCCTTTTCCCCTGAGAAGTGATTGCCTGCAGTGTATCTGAGAGTGAGCGTAAGATAGTGTGTGTGTGTGTGTGTGTGTGTGTGTGTGTGTGTGTGTGTGTGTGTGTGCGTGTGTGTGTGTGTGTGTGTGTGTGTGTGTGTGTGTGTGTGTGTGTGGAGAAGTTTGATTGTGTGTGCCTGCCTGTGAAAGAAAGTGCACATAGTTGAGTTCAACAGTTGGAGTTCAATTTTGTGTGTGTGTGTGTGTGTGTGTGTGTGTGTGTGTGTGTGTGTGTGTGCGTGTGTGTGTATGTGTGTGGCTGTACCTCTTTCTCCTTGTAATGAAGCAGATTTTATTAGCAGGACTTGGGTGCCATGGGATCTTGATAGAAGTAAGGCACAGGTTTAATACCCCCCCTCTGCACACACACACACACACACACACACACACACATTCGCCCCACCCCACCGTCTCCCTCAGGGCAACTCACCAGCTAGCAAATCATTTATCATGCAGTAATGGCTCTGATGATCTCTCTCCCTCTCCCCATCTCTTCACTTAAGGGGTTTGCCCTAGATTCTCAATCACCGGACAGCTTCAGCCCCACAGCACACACACACGCGGGGTTCCCAGGGTGTGTGCACATGTAAAAAATGTCTTTAACCTGCTCAAGGTGTGATTCCTACCAAACACACCTGTCTAATCAGATGGAATAAAGAAATGAAATGAAAGTTTGCCTGCATGTTTGGAAAGCTGTGCGAGTGGAAAGTTGTTCTGCTGATGGACAGACACGGCAGGCAAAAACATCGTTTTTTTCATGTGCTAGTCAATTTTTTGAGATTTGGGGCTGTTTTGCTTCCACAGTGTGTCTTATTTCAGACTAGTGGAAAGAAGATGTCAGAAATACATAGTGAACAATTTTGAATTTTCCCAGTCCCAAACAAATGACACTCATTTCTTCAGTTTTTTTTTTTTTTAAATGAGTGCAGATCTTCTTGTCTGTCTGGTTGTTGTTGGGAAAGAAAGGTAACCGGCCCTTTACAAAACACTTTGCCTTGGTGGAAGAGCAACTTTGCGGCTGTCTATTATTTAAAACCCCTATTTACTTCTAGTGTCTTGCCATTATAACTGACTTGAGGAGGGACAACAATTTTGATAATCAGTTAATGATTGAAGTCAAAGTTGAACGTTCATTCTTGAACCCTGGATTCTTTTCTCAGGGTGCACTGGCCGATTTGTCCAAAAGCTCTCATCTCACATTCTGGAGCTGGGAGGAGAGGTCATCAGCTGAGGAAAACTCAGATGCTGTTCAAAGCCCAAACAGAAAGTGGACCTTGAATTAAATCGTTGAAATCATTAAACTGGCAGTAGACAGTTTATTGCTTTAACATATCATTATGAAGTGAATGTTGATTGCACAGTATAATGGCTATAGAATAATGAGACCATTCGACTGGTTCACCATAAGCCTCACTTTCGCTGTGCGATTCTGTCTGCCACCTGGTACCATCTCCCGAGAAAATGAAGGCGACTACTTTACCGCTTCAGTGAACATGCTTCTTTCTTCCCTCTTATTTCCAAAGTGGCGTCGATCGTTTCTTCAAGGAAATTTGGAAACAAGTGCAGTCTGTCCTGTGTTGGCAGAAGCTGCTGGGCTCTGAGGAAGATGGAAAGATTCGGTTGTCTTTGTGACAGCATCGCCAGCAACGATAGCGCTTGGAAATGCTCGTTGCAGTTGAAGAATATGATCAGTAAGGTTGTCAAAAGTATCAATACTTTGATGCATTTGATATCACGTGTTTAAAATTATACAATCTCCTTTAATCATTCAATAGTATCGAAACTGCCAAAGTCATAACAAAAACAGATCTACAATCAGTTAACACCAACAATAACAGACCGTTGCGGCCTGCAAGGTTGTTAAATATTCGTATTTTATGTATATTAAGACTTTTTTTCCATTTGCTTTTATGCTAATATTGTAACGAGTTTAAAATTCTGGTATTGTGACATCAAGTCAGTAATACTCTAGTGTGTACTGTAATATGAAGCTACAGCCAGCAGCTGAATGGCTTAGCATAAACACTGGTAAACAGCTTACCTACATCTATTAGTGGGTAATTAAATCCACCTACCAGCACCTCTAGGTAGCAAACTAATTAACATGTTATATCTTGTTTGTTAAAGTGTAAACAAAAGAAGTTGTGGCTTTACAGCTGTTCGCTGCTCTTTTTGACATAATATTTCTACTGAAAGGCTTTTTCATTTCCTATTTTGGATTGTTGTTGAAAAATCTAGGAAAATCTGGACTTGATTGATGGTTTTGGTTGGTGTCGTAAGAGTAGGAGTAGTGTGCGGTTAACTCACTAATAAACACCAAAGCCGAAGAGACAAAACAGAGAACGTCATCGAAACAGACAATCCAAGGAAAAGGACATCATTGTTGGCGCTACAGAAATGCCTGCAGTCTTCAAAGTGGAAAGATAAAAGAAAGAAAAAGAAATTCAAGGATTACCACTGGAGTGAAATCCTGTCTCGCAAGCAGTGGGCAAGTGCTCCATCTTAAGTGAGCAGGACTTGCCAGTGTTAGATCCTTATTTTCTCTCTTATCCCTTTGGTACTTCACAGACCGGCCTGATCGGTAAACATGAAGCGCTGCATACAGGGTCTAATCCTCAAAATTCAAAAACAGTTTCATCGCTCTGACATTTTGGGGCTACCAGTATGTAATAATTGCATCGTGCTGCTTAAAAATCTCATGAATATGGATGTATTGTGAATATCTCAATTCACAGCATTTAAAGTTCTTCAGCCTGTAAGCCTCAAATTCTCCTTTTGAGGTCTCTACACTGTTTTTCTTAGCGTGCTGTATTTCTCATGAGGGATCAGCCCAGACAAGCAGAGCTACTCTCCCTTAGACTACAGTTGTTTTCATTTTCACATTCATACCTCGTGGCAAATTTGGGCCTATATTTCATTGTAAGTGGATTTGAAAAAATGTTAGATTTGACTTGATGAAACTTGCCTGGATGTGCACAGCTGCGTGCTCGCCCTGGTGTAATGTGCCTGTAATGCCTGCATAAGAAAGCGATGTGGCTCTGTGGTGCTCCGCTATTAGGAATGATGGCATGGATGTCATGACAGCCAATCAGGCGAGCTGCGGAGCGCCTGGTTCATTTGTTGCTGTGGAGAGGCGAGACATGCGATCCGGCCTCAGGTCCCAGGGGAGTCACTGGGGCCTGCAAGGGCTCATAAGGGTCATATAGCAAAGATCTGGATTTGATCAAGAGGCTGGCGGGGGGTGGGGGTGAGGGGGTCGGGGAGGTGGAAACCTGAGAGGAGGAGTGGGACGTAGGGTGGAGGGATGAAGAAAGAGAAAGACAAGATTGGAAAAAGGCTCACCACCCCCCCCCCACCCCCCACCCTCCCGTTTTGGATGCAGGCGCGGTAGCGTCGTGGCCTGTTCTATGCCAGTGTAGAAATTGCCAGTATGTTATCATTCAGGAAATGCAGTGGCATACGGAGAAATGAAGGGGAGAGGTAAAACTGACAGAATGCAAATGGCTTGCAGGTGTTGGAATGGAAATGAAATGAATGGCAGATGAGGTGTTTCTGCTCTCCTTATAGAAATACAGTGACAGAAGTGACCCAAATGTCTAAAGCACTGCCGCAAATTGCTGCGAGTGAAGCCTCGTCTGCTTCCTCTCCTCCTTCCTCTCCTCCTTCCTCTCCCTCTTTTCCTCACTGTATCTGAGTCTCTTTCCTTTCTCTCCCTCTTTCACCGTCAGTCCTTTTTCTCTCTCTTTCATTCCTTCCTCCCCCTCGTCACTGGAACGGTTTTCGAAATCAAATCTCACAAATCACCATTTTTCAAACCACAGCATGGTGTTTTCTGCATACGAGGTGTTACCGTAGCAACAGGGCAATAATTCATCCCCCTGCTGTCTCGTATGGATCTCGTTGCATGAATTTGGCATGACATGTGAGACCTGGGATATCGTTCTTGCTCTCTGTACCTGTGCTGATAGACTAATGTGACTGTCAGGGACTAACTTGTGTTGCAAAGGGATTAGCAGTTAGTTTTCTGACAGTGGATGAGTGCTGAGGGGTCTGATGTGGAGGGTGCACATAGGAGTGATTGCTAGATGGGTGAATGATGATGTATACTATACTTGTGTTCATTCTGCAGAGATGCAAATCCTCTCTGATACCTGTATGTCTTCATTCACATTATTTTTGGGGAAAAAAATCCCATTTTCCAAATGCGGGGACTTCTGCTCCGCATCACTCTTCCTGAGGATGAGAGCCACCGAGCCGCTTTGCTCTGACCCTGTGTCCAGACCTTGTTGTATACCTCGCAGATTAATATGCGCCTCAGGATGCCGCTGGTGCCGCCGGCTTCTAAATGTCTCTTTCGGCATGATTTTTGCTGCCGTTGTTCCTCTTCATTTACCTCGTTTATCAGTTTGTTACCCAGATGAATAATGGATGAGGCCGCTTGTTGCCTCGGCGACATGCCAAGCTCATCATTGTCATGCGTTTGCTCGGAAAAACCAGGTCCACTGCCCTCCTCCCGCCTCCCCCTGACTCCACCCCCGCCACTTCTGGATGACAGACGAGTTGATGCATCGGCACACACTGCTCTCACTGTGATTGTGTCTTGGCTGATGTGCACATGCTGATGAAGATGAAGAGGGAGGGCCACGAGAGAGGGACATGTAGAAATCCATATACATGTACATACTCGTAGGTCTCGTCAGGGCTCCACAGAACTGCATATTTGCCCCCTACTATTGATTTACACTAGATTGTTTTTGGTCCTTTGTAGCCCCTGTCCAATATGAATGGATGTATACCACTTAGTAAGTCTGGAATGACTTTCTACTGCAGCATCCATCCATCCATCCATCCATCCATCCATCCATCCATCCATCCATCCATCCATCCATCCATCCATCCATCCATCCATCCATCCCTTATCTATGCCTGCTTATTCATGCTCAAGGGCACACTTGAGCGACAGACAGTCCCAGCATGCTTTGGGCGAAAGGGAAGAAAACACCGTAGACTGGCAACTGGCCTATTAATGAGCTCACACGTTCACCGACAAACACATTTTATAGTGGACATCTATGGGTTTCTGGCAAACTGGAGCTTTGCACTGTGCCAGGATGCTGGATCATCATGTAGGAAATCTACATGAGAACTGGAGAATGTTCAGTCTGAAATTAGCACAGATTCACAGATTCAGAGACTGAACCCATTCACCGTCTTGATGTGAGGATCCAAAACTCAGACTTTACATAGTAAAGATCGATAAGGATTAATAGATATCTTTGATTGCTGCACTAACGATAAAGGGGACGATTTTTGGTCCTCCTGACCAAACTTTGACCCCTGAGCTGGGACCAACTCAAGACAAATGTTGCGTCTCCACCTTCGTGGACACAAGTTAGAAGCTAAAATTGAGGCCAGTCATCAGGGAAGATTGAGGGTTTTCTGCTGTGACCCAGCATCAGATAGAAAGATTCTTTATTGATCCCTGTGGAGAAATTCTCTTTTCTCATGCCTCCTTAAAGATGGAGGTCAGAGGTCAGGCTTAGCCACAGGACAGCGCTCAGGGACTGGATGAGATTTAGAGTCTTGATCAAGGACACTTTCACAGGCAGGATGTTTGTCAAAACAGGAGTTTGGCGCTGGGTTTCTCAGCTAATCACAGTCATGGCGAGTGAGGTAAATGACTTGTCAGCTGTGAACAGGAGGTCATGAAACATCAGTAAGTCCATTTTACTGGCTCCTGCAGTAATCTCTGCGCACCTACTTGCTGGGGCTTTTTCTCGGTCATAAACTTTTTTTAAAAAGAGAATTCTAAAACATCCGCTGAACCATCCAGTCTCCACCCTCTCGTCCCTTTTTTCCTACAAATTTTTGGCAGATGTTTTTTTTTTCAACCCTGCGGCACCTCGTGGCATTTGAAGGAAGAAATGTGTCTGCCTTTGTCTGTATTTTTCTCTGTCTTGTGTGCGATTGCCAAGTCATTGTGCTTATCTTGTATGGATGTCTGTGTGTTTGAGAGTCTCAGAGCATTGTGCGGCTGGAAAGGAAGAAGCAGCGAAAGCCTTGTGGTTGACAGACAGCTGCTCTCAGGGTTGTCGGAGGGTTTATTGATGTCTGTCAGCCGGCTGAAGAGTCTGACGGTGGTTCTTTACTGGGTGCTGTCTGCTCTCTATGGCCTGTAATGGCCCTCTTTCCTGACTTTGTTTCCGTCTAACAGCTAACCAACTATGACAGCAGTGACCCTGCTAAACCTTGAGGTCAGGAAGAGCAGGAGAGTGCAGTTTACTTTTCCTGGCCCAGAAGAATGCTGACAGTGGAGGTGGTGGTGGCCATAATGGCTGGACTGCAACATGCATGTTCAGTTTGTAGTATGTGGCGCTGGGTATTCTTTGGTTTTGGTACTGATATTGATTTTCAGTATCTTACTTTGAGCAGCAAAAGAAGAATAGTTACGCGTGACAGGTTTGCCAAAAAAGAAGAACTTTGGTAAGATGTGCTAGCTTGCCTTATTTATCTGCTATCCTTTTTATAAGTTGACCATTATTTAGTCAAGAAAATGGCAGAAAATAATGAAAATTACATCAGTTAAAAGCGTAGCATGGCTTGTGTCAGCAAGTGCTCCTAAACAGCATGTTTACATTCAAGTGACAAAGCCCTCTAGTGGCTGCAGGAAATACAACGGCGGCAAAAGGCGAAGTAAGGCGATGTTGACAGGGCGACACAGTCTGCACAGCGAGGAGGAGGGGCTGGATCGATGAGTCAACAGCACTTCAGACTTTGACATGAGAGACTGCTGTTTGTGTCCTATTTCCAACCGACAGTCGACATGATTGCTGCGTCACCTTAACCATATGATCGTACCCATGACAGCGTAACTCCCCTAACATTAATGAAGTGAGTCATTTTAGTCCAAATCACGATTTTTCCATAAACCTAACCAAGCTGTGTTTGTAAACCTAAGCAAACCTTAACCATGGCGTCTCCACATCACCAAACAGATTTATTTTGAAACTTTGATTAGTAGCAGGAAGTGTGTGTGTTGTTGTTGATGTTGTCCTGCCCAGCTTCTATGTGCCGCTCCAGAGCTCTGTTTGCTTGTATTATACACTGAAATATAGTCTCATGTGTCTGCAGCTGTTGGTTGAATCCATGCACACATGTTTTTTTATTTCTTCTTATATAATCCCTGCATCCATTCTTCATGGATCATTCTCATTTCATTCACACCTGATCGCAAATAGTCATTGTACCTTTTTACACCTGAACTTTACCTGCTTTCAGTCTATCAGAATAAAACCCTCCAAACACAGGATGCATTTTAATACCTGTCGCTAAGCGGGTCATTCATTTTTCCTGACCGTGATTGCAGCCAGAAAACAGCTATTTCGTCATTGTGGCACCATATTTTCATTAGGCTTTCTACTTCCAGCACACGGGCTTATCTGACTGCACTCTTACCAAAAGGAACAAGAATTATTTACGAGGAGGGAGAAAAAAGGAATAGCACAGAGGCTGTCATGTTTGAGAGAATAACTTCAGCACATGCGGTCTGATTAGGCATATAAATAATTTATAGCCGTTTCATTTATGGGCTGCGTCTCAACAAGGGGGTATTGCTCGCCAATTAATATTCCCTCTCTGCCCTCTATCCGAGAAGATCCAGCTTGATGTGCAGCCAGCAGCCAGTGACGGGCTGAGAGGAAAGGAGAAGGAAGAGAGTGGAAGGGAGGAGAGCGAGTTCATTACTGTAAATGCAAATGAAAGGGTCCCAGTGTATAATAGCTGTCACTGTCATCTTTGATGCCTGAAAGCCGATCAGGTAAATCTGCTTGTGCACAGTATGTATATGTCAAAGCGATGTATGTTGACTCGACGTGCTACAGTTGGACAAAGGAAAAGGCAACAATAATCGTGCTGGCTTATTGATGTACAACACAAGGTATTTGCTGTACATTAGAAGATAAGGCCTTTGATGAAGCAGGAATCTAAAATAGACAACGTGCATAATGACTATGTTCCGCTTCAGACCTGCTGCTCATTAAATAACTGAAACCTTTTATGTGCAAGAAGAAGACACGTTAAAGAATTTTTCACTTGCTGTCTTGGCACGGTTCCTTATCTGTGGGCAGCAGCACATCCACATCGTCTTAGCATTGTTAGCTTTTGAAATGACACCTCCCTGTATCTCTGACTTTTTAACATTAATGTTAACTTACTGAACGGTGATAATCAGTGCTCCCACTCAGTTCTCCTGCGTAGGTTTGGTATCATTTGAGCATTTTTTATTGGCGCTAATACAATATCTGGAATTCCTTAAGATTCCTTAATGCCTTAATGTGTGTTCAGTCTGAAGACAAAAGCGTTAGAGGATATGAGGTCATAAAATTGACATAAGTGGACACAAATTGGCACAGTGCAAACTGAGGTGAAGGCATGTCCGTGCAAGCTGAAAATGTGAGCAGAGCATTTGCTCATATCCTGAGGCTTTATGCCTATAAATTATAAACGTACAGAGACAAGAGAAAAAGAAGACAGTCAACATGGAAATGAGAGAAGGGACTGGAATCCCTGGTTTTGAGGTCAGTCAGACTCGTCAAATATAGATGTACAAATGTGTACGTTGGCTTTTTGAGGTGAATACAGGAAGGACTCGTTTGCAAAGCAGATACCTTAGTTTTAATTGCTGTTCAATGCTTTTTTGTGTGCACTTCAGGGAATCAAACCGGTGTTGCTTTATTCCTTTTAAAAAGTCCTTTTACCCACAAATTAACTCTTTCTGCATAAACCTACCAGTGCGCCTATTTGTGTCAGTTATGCAAGGTTTGCATTTCGTCTGAACGCAACTTTATGTTGGGAAATAGAAATATGTTTTAATTCAACAATATATATACCAAACCACTCAATGTATCAATGTTATTTGAGTCATTTTGCCTGATTAAAATATAGTCTAAAGTTTCCCGATTCAGATCAAGAAGAATGAGTAAACAAGCCCAAGAATTCGAACAAGCAAAGCCAAATTTCCATTCCTGTGACTTTTTGGACTGTGCTCTAGAAGTACTGATGTTATGTTTATACCTACCCTACCTTGCCCTGCGTCTGTCTGTCCTCTGTCTACACCAATGCAAGGTTAGCTGCAGTTGGGAATCGGCCATGTTGAAAGGACAGCTCCCAGCTCATAATGACTGGTCATCACAAGTCTCCCACCACTTTCACCGCATGACGGGGGCCAGTGTGATTTGGCCAGTTCCCCGTGACAGATGGCTGACTTGGCCAGGGACTGACATCTGTATCATCCTTCAGCTCCATCAGCCTTGCCTTTCCTGTGTAAAAGCTGTCAGAGCGAGCCACTCCCCGTCTGATTCCCTGTTCCTAGCCTTCCTCTGTTGCTGTCACAATTGGCTCCATATGGCAGCCGCATGGCGAAGTGTCACTCTCCACTAGCTCTGCATACTGCGGCCAAGCTCACAAGTTGCTCTCATTCCCACCTTTTCTTTCCCTGCCACTCTCTTTTTTCTGTCATTACTGCCCTGCCTGCTTCCATCCATTGGAATTATTTCCTACAATGGCTATAAAGGGGAAATGTTGGTGCTGGAGACCTGAATAAACAGGGCAAGGCAGTGGAGCGGGGAGGATATTACATCCTGTAATCATTATTGTTGTGGGTGTTGATGTGCAGGAGCGGCTGGCTAGAAAATCAGAGCTGGCTAATAATGAGTTACTCCTTCCTGAATGAGTTCCTCTTCATTTTAAAGTGCAAAAGGAAGGAGGGGAGGGTCAGTGGGCAACAGGCCTGAGAATATCAGCCCTCAGGCAAGGCTCGGCGTCTTCTGAGATGAGCCCCAAGGCGAGAAATATCATACTCACCATATGAGAGGGAACTGAATGTCCAGCCGTGGACGGGTCCTGGATGAGGCCCCGGGCTAAAAGCTGGCTCAGAGTAGGCTGAAAAAGCAGGTCATGGCAGCGTGGGATGGAGTGGGAAGAAGAGGCTAATGTAGCCAGAAGTGTTGAGTGTGGACAGGTGGATCATATTGAGTGGAGGTTCCTCTGTGGATGGCCAAACAGCATCAGGAGGACTGGTTAGCAGTCTAAACAACCTCAACATACACAGATCAGGCTTACGGCTGATGTTCTTTACCTAAATGATTTCAAGATGAACTGAGCGATTAGATGTAATTTTGGTTTACTTAAATGATATTATAATGCAATGACATATTCATCGACGGTAACAAACTATCACTACCTCTACTCATTGTACATCACGCGTCACAGCGGATATGTGAGAAAATGCAGAGATGCAGTAGGTGATGAGACTAATATAACTTTACATCCAGGGTGGTCCAGGGCAAACCTGATGAAGAGGCAAACAGCCAAAAGAAACCACTGCAGCTTTTCCTGAGTTGTACTGAAATGTCTCGTTAGTTTAACTTTACACAAACCAAAGCAGTTTAAGAGTCAAAACACATCATCAGCAGATCAAATGTGCTACTCAGGCTGCAAAGACCACAGCATGAAATAGCAGCCGAGGGGCTACTAAGTCAGCAGTTTCCAAATCGACCCTATTATTAAAAATATATTCAAGCTGTTTTCAAAGGCACGCAATCCGACGGTTGTTGTCAAAAGGTTGTTATCCAACACACCCAGCACTTCTTTGAGAACAAATGGATCCATAAGACAACTCAGCTTTACTAATTTGGTTTACTAATTTTAAACTGAAAAAAAAAATAAAAAAAAATAAAAATAATAATAATAATAATAATAATAACAGCAACAGCTGTTAGCGTTCTTGCGAGGTGTATACATGTGATTGATGTGACGTTACGAGTGAAGCTCTCCCAGCTAACGTTAACTTCATAACATTAAGTTAGCTACTGCGTGGAGTGATCGGAGAATTCACATTATAGCACAAATTAGTCGACCCCTGGTTAAAAACTGTGGTTCTGGAAGTGGTCCGTGTAGCACTGCAGGTACTGCGATGTTTCTTCCACGTGGGGTCAATCACATGAATGCAACCATATACAAATGACCACATTTTGGCCGCAGTCTGGAGCTGTGGCCGTGCGCACAGTCATGTTGAGCTGTGGGCTGCATTTCGCTGCCTTCAGCGTCATAGTGTACCCGAGTTGACACCAGATACTGGGCGATGTGTCACATGGTGAATCACATTGTGTGGAGCCCACCCAGTGTGGGAACTCTCTCATTCACACTTAAATCAACACTGCACAATAATACATCATCCACTGAGTCAGAAGAAGTGCTGTCGTGAAAGCAGAATTTTTACTTTAACACAGCACCAACTTTACTATCTAAATAGTCTGAAACATCAAAGAAAGAAATTACTGAGTGACCACATTTGTAAAAGATTTAGCACATATGTTTGCAAGCTGTTTGCAGCTTTGAACATCAGAAAGTGCAATATTCGATGGCTTGCATCAGTTTTCACAACCAGTTTTGGTGGACTGTGATGTATGAAGACATGGCAGACTGTTTTGAGCTTTTTAACTCCTGGAGTTTGGTGCCAGAATGTGTCCCTGCCTGTTAACTATTCTGCATATCTGCATATACAATCTGATGATAAATTAAAGGAAAAACCTGAATCCATGAGTGGAGAAACATAACGAGTGCAGATGCTTGAGTACGGGACACAAGGGCTCTCTGAATGGTTGGATGGGTGTGAAAATGATGTGACTCATGTGCTATGTCCTCCACAGACACAAGAACTGAGCACTTATGGGAGATTTTGGAGAGATGTATTAGACTGCGTTCAGAGAGACAGTTCAGACAGACCCTCATTCACTTCAATGAGTTGTGCTCAAATCCGAGGCCATTTGGCAACAAAGTTCAACCAGTCTCAACTTTTGCTGCAACTCAGTGCAACGTCATTTGATAAGACACCAAGATTGCTTAGCAAACAATCGTGGTGTGAGAACTTTCCAGAGGTGGAAAATCCTTCCTGCGTAGTCTTAAAAAGTACTGCACAGTGTTTTAAACGTCCTTTAAAGTCATGGAGTCTTAATCAAACCGACCTTAGCCAGCGCTCTTCACCTCCATCATCAAAACACCAAATGAGCACGTCTTTTTGAAGAATGGTGTTAAGAATCAGTATTTTTGCGGTGGCCCAACACCTTCTTTTTCTTTATTTGTCTCTCGCCTATAGCTTCTTTCTGGCGTTGAAAAAGGATTCCAGCAGTCAGATTGTGAAGCAAACACTGAACATTTCCAAAACTAAATATTTTTTCATGCATTTGTTGTTGTATTGATGCTCAGTTGTCATGATAACGCTACTCAGGGAAGTATCTTGTTTTCGTCCGTCGTCATCGTCTGTCCTTGTACCTCCCACTGTTTTTCCTTGAGTCTCAGTTCAGCAGAGGTTAATGCCGTTTGCCATGCACAGCTGCGAGAGGCCCTGGTGTCATTGTTGCTACATGACTGCTGCTCAGTTCAGAGGCCTGAAGACTGGGAAGTCTGGGAATCTGTTGGATGCTGCGGCAAAGTCTGACTTATGATGATTGGAGTTAATACCGTAGCGAGACGATCGGCCCACCTGCTAGCATCTCACTGCTGTAGCCCACTGGGTGAGGAGTCTGGGCTTCCCTCCACCAGCCCTGCTGCACGGCTCGATGCACATGAAGAATTCAACATGGCCTTCTGATGTCAGCCTAATGTCCCTGAAAGTGGAATTTGTGGCCTTGAATACATAGTTCGCTGTGGAATTAGATCCATGTATAAGACTGTTAGGACGATACACATACATCTCTGTCAATCGCTGCTGATTGAGCTTTGAGACGCCATTGGCTGAAATAACCGTCATTGCAGCAAATTTCTCATTATCTATACACGCACATATACCAAAACAAAAACATGATAGATATTATAGTGAATTATCTTGGAAACACATGAATAGTTGAGTGGGCCAATAGGCAGGCTTTAGTGCAGGCAATTACCAAATCTGTTCAAAATTTTAACAGACTTTATTCTTTTCATCAACATCATTAAAACCCTCATTTAGAATGGACAGCAGGAAAGGATGATCTCTAATGCCATTAGTGAAGGCAACAGCTTCGCTTTTGATAGCTCCTGCTTTGAAAAATGGACAGAGTCCCACTCTAATGGGGTGTTGGTGTATTCATCAACCGAGATATTTCCACACACTCTAATGTACAAAGCTGTTGTTGTCGCATTTAGCAATCGATCTTTACGCACAGTTTTTCCCAAACACATTATTTGATGAAAAGATTCAACTCATGCTTACTTCGTGATCCAGGATCGTTGTTTAGTAGCGAGCTTGAACAAGCACTATAAAGTCAAACTAAGAGTGTGAGGTCATCAAAACAAGTTGAATGGCTTCGTTTTGTATTCATTTTATCAGTTCGGAAGCGGAAAAGGCAGTTTTCTGAGAGATCCATCCCTTGGGTGCTTCGTCACCTTTACCATGTCTGACAGATTATTCTCACCACAGTTAAAATGTTGTTAATGCAAATTTGATATTTAGGCATTTGATTGCTGCCTGTTGGAAAAAGGTTGTGCTGATGTTGACTAGTTTTTACTCGGCCAGAGGGAAGGCATGATGATGCTTTATAATCTGTTTAAACTCACCGAATAAATCAGTGCGAGTTTATACCTTTCAGATGTTTCAAATTGAGATCTTAAGAAAATCTTCACATTCAGCTCATTCACATCTCCTGCTCTTTATGTCAGAGTGCTGACCTCACACTGATAAAGCGCTTATTGCTTAGTGCTTACTGGATACCATCTATCATTGCAAAGCTGTGAAAACATTACCTTATATGTGGCCCTTGACCCTGTGACAGTCTAGCTGGAATGGAGCTTACAGGGGAAACATAAATATGACGCAAATGTAAAGATGATGCAAAGAGAGAGTAATGTCTTCCACTGTTATTGGTTGTTTTTTTGAGGCAAATCTCAGTGGTAACAGTCTCTTTTTCACATGCTAATCTTTTTGGCCTTTTGGAGGAGAGATTGTCATTCAACAAAGGCAACAACTGCTGTCTCTTGGATCAATTAGATCAATTTGATCAGCTCAGCCAGAAGACCGGGATGTGCACTGGGCTGCACACACACACACACACACACACACACACACACACACACACACACACACACACACACACACACACACACACACACACACACACACACGCACACAGTCTCTCTCTCACACACACACAGGCACACACCTTGATTGAAGCATTATTTTCAATCAGTCATTGAACCTGACACATTTTCTCACCCTCTGCATTAAGAATAGCACACACACATGTGCACAATGCACACACATATCAACTTTTACTCCTGCCAGACCATTAAACAAGAGAGGAGCCCCTTTGGCTTCTTAATGGAAATTGCCATTTCAAAGCCTTCGGAGAGAGATGTTAACCTTGTGCGATACTTGTGCCATTAAAAATGGATCAAAGCAGCTGAGCTTTGATGTAGATGGAAGATCTTATTTGGGTCGTGGTAGCAGAGCCAGGCTGACTCCCCAGCACCCTCTGCTGGGAGCGTTTGGCTTTTCATTATTGGCCACAAGTTGTGTTATCCACTTCTGTGTATTCTAATTGTTTTAACCCCTTGCTGCACCCAAAATTCCAACTTGAGGCAATAAGCATTATGCTAAAGACACAGTTTTGAATAAAAGTGAAAAGGGAGACAAAAGAGAGGCAGCGAATAAGACCGCAGCTGTTTCCTTTTTCTTTTCAGTCAGTCCATCAATCAGGTTTTGTTATGCAACGTGAGAGCCGATGTGGACTGTCTGGGGTATCGTGTCCAGAGAGAGCACAGAGGGGAGAGGCACCTCTGGGTGGGTGTTGTTGCTGATGATGGGGGGATGAACTTTTGACCCTCAGCGGGCAGTCTGAAAAACTTGGCTCCCCTCGTATTAGAGTCTCCCCCACAGAGCTCAGCTTAGGCTTGAGAGTGAACACACTGTCCAAAAAGATAAATGACTTTGGGGTGGGGAGCAGGATCACCCACCTGTGTGTGTGCATGTGTGCGAGTCCACTGTAGTATGAGTGTGTGTCCAAGTGCTTCCTTGTAGACTGAAAACGGATAGAGACAAAAAGATAGGCTCCATTTTGCTGTGTGTATGTGCTAGTTTGTATCAGACAGACAAGGCAATTGTGTGTGCATTCATGCAATTCCTCTGTGGGTGCAGCCAGTGTGTGCATCACCGCCAGTGCGTATGCTTGTGCACACCCTTGTGTAAAGCGCAGAGTGGGGGGATTGAGCGGCAGAGATGGAGATGGAGACACAGATACAGAGAGTGAAAAAAAACATAAATAATTGATGATAGATACCGCCTTGCATCTGCTGCCTGCTGCCACTGGGTTTGTTCAAAGTAGATATTGATGCAGGGTCTTGCTAAAACAAAGCATGACCACCCCTCTGCTCTGACCTCATTATCACATTAGGAAAGCAATAATGCATCGCTTTTTAAAAGGGCAAAGAAATTACGTGCTATAGATGGAACTGTTTCTGCCTCAGATCATCTGCCAGATCTGCTGAATATTCATTTTTTGCCATATTATTTAACACAGGGGGAAAAGAAACCTATTCCTGGTTGTCAGGAAAGTGAGTCAGGAAAAACAGATCCAAATGGGATTGTTAATTAATTGAATATTGGCTTGTTAGTGTGGAACGCATGTGGAGTTTCTCAGGATTATGTCTGCGCTGGTTACACATATCGGTCAAAAACGAGTGGGTTAGGCTGTTTGGAGAGACTCTGTATGTGATGGACTTTAATGTGTTTTAGTTTTGCTCCCTCCCTTCCTCCCTCCCTCCGCAGGCCTATTTTTTCTCAGTTTGCCTCATTAAATCTTTGTGGAAATTCTCCAGCTCTTGTGGAAGAGACTTTCTTTTGATTAGGCTATAAACAAATGGAGGAGTTGGTTGACATCTCCCAAGACCGTGGCCCTCTTTTGTTTTGCTGCTGCACTGTTGCTGCCCCCTCCCCACACTGACAGGACTCGAGTACTATTCCCCAAAGCCTTTATTCTCGCTCGTTTTCTTTTTTTTTCTTCCCTTTCCCTCACCCAACTCCAACCCCTCCTCCCCTCTGCCTTTGTGAAGACAGCCCCTCAACCACTCCCCCCACCTCTCTCTCTCGCTCTCTCTTGCACTGTCTCGCTCGCTCGCTCTCTCATTATGCGCTCATCCGTTCCGCTGGCTGTGGGCTGAGAGAGGAGCGCTCAGGAGGAGAGTGTTTGGGAAACCAGCAACACGCCGCTGCTGTTTCCTCCAAAAGAGAAAAAACCACAGAATGTCAGGAGCTGCTTTTCCTTTTGCCAACACTTCTTCTCATTCCCGTTTACTTGCCCTCTCTCTCTGTATTACCGTGTCTGTCCGATGACTTCTCTCATTGACTCCCTCCAACCCTGCTTCAGCTGGCTGAGTGCGCTGACACTGGGACCACTACCTGCTGCCCGGGGATTAAGTACGCTATGAATACCCGGAGCCTAATTTGTTGTTTTGGCTGCCAGTGAATGTTGGATCCCCACAGAGGAGACGCTGCTGCATAAATCCTTGCGGCCAGGACACTGGGAGCGCCTCTGGACTAAGACACCCCAGTGACACAGGGACTGGATGCTCGGGGAAGCGTATAAAAGACGGCAAACCAGAGAAAGAAAGGAAGTTCTTGCCTGAAAGGAAAAAATAGAAGAAGCTAAATCAACCTAAGTCTTACAAGGATCAGGACGCAATGAGAACCTTTTCCACTCATTATTTGCTTGGGATTCTCCGTGAGGGCGCTGACACAAGGGAAGAAAGCTCAACAAATCTCCGCCTCGAGCTTCTTGGTTGATTTTTGATCACACGCAGGTTTTTCTCCCTTTCTTTCACGAGTGGATTCATTTAGAGTGTTTCTGTATTTTGCTGCTCATCCGTAGCTGTTTGGGGAAGGATACGACTCGGCGCCGACAGGTCGAGTGGAGATTGTGGTCGTTCTCTGGAACTTTTTCCCCCCTCTCCACCACTTCTTGTGACCCAGCGCACCAGCAGGGTGGGGGGCAGTTGCTTACCCACTCCACGAGACTGCCGGGAATAAAGGTTATTGAACCAGGGAGGAGTGGCAGGCACGCAGGAGAGAAGGGGAGGAAAAACAAACCTCTTCTGCGAACCCGGGAGCATATGGTTTAGCGAGAGGCAGCCAGCTGCTTTCGAGCCATCCTGCTAATCACACTACAGCAGATACAAGTTGCTCGGGTGACGATGTCAGGTTTGGACGGATCTAACACGCCATGGTCATTTATCTTTTCACCGTGACACAAGCTCCCAGACCATAAGCCAAAGGAGTCCTTCCAGTGGATACAAAGAAGCAGCTGTGTTGAGTTAGAGGCACGTCGGGCAGATCATTGCTCAGGAGAGCGGCGAACCCTCGTTGCCCCAACAGGCAGCAGCCACAGGGAGCTTTAAAACATGCTCGGCTGTCACCTCTTAGGAAAATAATTGTGACACGTGTTGTTGGCGAGCAGCAGACCTTGGCTTGGTTTGTAGAGGCTTTTGACAAGGAAGACCCCTGTAACGTCCATCTAATTACCAGTGAGGGTCACTGGGAACAAAGGAGAAGATTCCTTTTGTGGATTTACTTTCGCTCTGCTTGGAAGTTTTCCGTGTGGATATTTGACAATCCAGAACACCCACATCCTAACGCACAGATTTCTGGCTTAGGTGCATCTCAAGCACATTAATGCCAAAAGCGCACTGACACACGTTTGCTAGCACATTTTCAGCACCCACTTTAATCCACATACATGTTTGCATTGTAAGTATAAACCACTTCACAACACACACATACTCACACACACTGAAAGCCCATTAGTTTGTCTTTTCCTATCGGGTGCAGCAGAATGGAGGTCGTGTGGACAGGTGGGGGGCTATAGGAGTTCAACATCTCTGTCCCCCTGTACGTCCTCTTTCTCCAAATGGATGTTGTTACCTCTAAAAATGTGTTGCTTGGAAACCGCTGAAAGCTTTCTGCTGCGATTCTCTGACAGGAACAGTCACCGGGTCCCTGCCACGGTGCACAGCTGGAACCGCAGCTGAAACACCAACCATCACGCATCTTTTTTTGCTTTTTATTTTATCTTCATCTTCACCCTCTGCCCTCACCCCGCCGCCATCATTTTTTCCAACGGGTCTTTGGGCACCCCTCGTCGCCCTCCTCGTCCCATCATCTCCTCCACCCTGGAGGGGAGGGGGTCATTGGAGTGGAGCATGAGTGGGTGCCACTATCCCTCGCCACCGCCACAGGAGCAGGACCGCAGGTACCAGCACAAGGTGTCCCTGGTTGTGCGCTACTTCATGATCCCATGCAACATCTGTCTGATCCTGCTGGCCACATCTACGCTGGGCTTCGCCGTGCTCCTGTTCCTCAACAACTGTACGTTGGTATAACAGAAACACAACTTTACAGTCTGCGGTGCATTCCGTTGTATCCTCCTCCACTGAACTTTCATAGCGCTGAATTGTATGGATCGCTCTTTGCCAATAGAATGCTTGCCATTAACCCAAAGATTGGTGCATACTTTGAGACTGAATTTAGCTGCAAAGAAATGATTTTGCGTCACTCATTCTACATAATTTTTACATTAAATCTCCTTGCTGAAACAAATACCCCCCACACACTAGCTCCTTTACCTCCCATGACGGCCTTATCTGCTCTTGAAGTAGGGACATCAGGACAGCTAAAGTCACAGCCCCCCTTTCCTTGATTCTGTGTCTGCGGGCTTGCGAAATTGCTTCATATCTCCTCCCCAAAGACTTGGCATTTACTTTGAACTGCAGGATGAAGTATTAAATGGCGATTAAATGCCTTTGGAGGATGAAAATTTGTCTTTTGGCCCGGAAACCCCTCCCATCATGTGCTGCCTCTGCATCATTCTTGTCTCGTTGTATATTCAAAGTAGAGCGGCTCATTAACAGGCAGAGGCATAATGTTTGTGTGTCTTAGTTACTGGTGGCAGGTTTAATGGTGGGCATCACAGTAGATTCTTGGGTCAAAGAATTTTGTGAGAGCAGTTCTGACAAGACAGGCAATTGCTTTATTTTGTCTTTGCTAACCTCAATGCTGGGTGTCTATTGAAAATCTTCAATACTGGTGCCAGTGCCTCCGCAACGTGACGGAAACAGACGTTCACCGGTCACTTGAGCGCAGTATGCATGACAGCTCACCTCCAGGTGTTCCGCTACCATTTGCCTTCCTGTGTTAACGGACTTGTTCATTCTCCACACTCTCTCTCACAGACTTGCACAAGTCTATTTCAGAGTGCCTTGCCAGTTTAGTCTGTGTTAAAGGTGAAATTCCTCTGTCCAAAATGAGCTTTGCAAGACTTGTGTCACATAATCACTTAGGGCCTTATGATAAGTAAGTTGAGAAAGTGCAGTATTAGTCATTTTCATGCTGCCAAATTTGGTTCAAAGTTGTATTTGAGAAACACTTTGAGAGGAGAGGCTCTGGAAAAACTCTTCAACTATGGTTGTTGTTTCATGTCAACGCTTTATCTCTGACGTTCTTTTAGTCCGTTATCAGGCTGTTGACTTTTCAGTCATGCACGAGGCAAAGTCCCCATAGCCCAGAGGATGTTACTGCAAAAAGTGCACCACTTTCTCAGGGTCTGTGTCTTTGCGACATCTTTGTCAGTCTCTCCTCGTTCTGATTGGTGGATGTGGGTAACCAGGAGGAGGGCGTTTCATTTGTAACCTTGTCGTGTTACCGAATCAGTTTCAGCCAGGCAGATTCTACGAGACTGAAGACAAACTCAGTTCAAGCAGGCAGTCTTCACCTCTCAGATGACCAAGCGAAAAGAAGTTTGCGCTGGGGAAATTGATGAAGTGTAAGGGCTCTATTACATTGCCAAGAGTCCTCATCATGTGGCCACCAGGACAGCTGCATAGGATAGTGATAGTGCTGGTAGTAGTGCTGTGTGTTTGTGGTGGGAGGAGGGGCGTCATGCAACCTCAATTTCTATTGTCTCCAATGGAGTGGAGTAAAGACACACACACACACACACACACACACACACACACACACACACACACACACACACACACACAAAGACACATTTCTTGCCTAACCCTAATCTCAACCTAAGTCTTCACCCTGAAATTTAATGACTCATGTCATGGGGACTGACCCACACACACATAAAACCCTGATGCCTGCCAGCAGAGCCCACACACAGACACACACTTGCTTTATCATTATGTATGACTGTACATCAGCTACACCAAGAGAGAAGGTGACACACATACAAAGATACATACACACATCTCTTCGTGCACATGGGTAAATGTCACAGGGAGACACATATTGATTCTCTGGAGATATAAGGTGAATGATGGCCATGTTGTGACATTCACAGAGGCAGGTGAATTCATGCAGACTTTGCCAGGTGCAAAGCGAGATGGGAAAGCCTGATATGTTTATGGAAAGACCTTATCTTGTCCTTTCATTATGGAAATGTGAAGAAGTCGTTTAGCTTCTCCCGGCGTCTCGGCTCACATTGTGCGCCACCTTCTCTGTCAGGCTCTTTCTGATTCGCTTTGTGCGGTAGCACGTCTGTATCTGTGTGTGAATGTTTGTTTGTGTTCTCACATGCTTACGAATGCGAGGCGGGAGGTACAGCCTGGATGTTTTCGCGTGTGCTCCTTTACACTCCCAGCAGAACTTCTGCATTTTCCTCATGCCAATTTCTGTTCCCCTCGTTTCACGTTTTCTTGAAATCCCCCCCAGATGGAAATCAGTTACCGTCATGACTGACCGGGAAACAGCTTCAGCAGACACTTCATTATTCACCTCTAGCGCCAGCCTCATCTCTCCCCTCTCCTCACTCACTCTCTCTCTCTCTCTCTCTCCCCCCCGAAGCCCCTGCTGTTGACAAGCAATTTTAAGTGAGCCTAAATTTAAAACTCAGCTGTGTCTTGGGATGCCGACGGGTATCGCATAAGTCCTGAGAAAGGCTTCGGCGCAGTGGTTGACGGGGCCCTGGAAAAATGTGTTAGCCGGGTAATTGATGTGATGTGTTTTATCTCCCTCATTATCCCTCACAGTGCAGAGACACCGGAGAGACGGCTGGGTGGCTGCACATCCTTTCTGAATGTGTGTGTTGCTGTGTTTGTTCAGCGCACGCAGCTCTGACAACTCTCTGGAGCTCTGCTTAGTGAGTCCGACAGCCGACTTGACTTGACAAGACTGGAGATGGTGGTTTGGTTGGGTTGTGCTCAGAACAGTGTATCATGATGGGCTCGAGGAACAGACCATGTTTCTAAGAGGCTGTCTGTTTGGGTCACTGGTAATTACTGAAAACACCAAAATCATCCCTGTCGATCAGTTCTTGTGCTGTTTACTGATGGTTATATAAGGAGATTGTGATTTTAAGAAATAGGTGCAATTAACACGAAATGCTGGATTTACTGTTTTTTCCTACCTGCTGTCAGCCCCCTTACTTTGCTTATAGCATTCCATCATTCAGTGCCACATATCTATGGACGGCTTTGGACAGTCTGTGCATAATTGCCAAGCTAAGCAAGAGGTTAGCGAAGATGTTTTCTGTTCAGTGCTGAAACGATTGTTTAATCAATCAGCCAATCAGCAGAAAATGAATCTGCCACAATTTGAATGGGCGATCAATCGTTTATCAAAGCTGAAAGTGTGAATTTGCTTTTCTCTGCTTCATATTGTAAACTGAATATTTTTTGGATTTAAGCTGTTCGTTGGACAGTATAGGAAATTTGAAAACATTTCCCTGGGGGGTTGGGGAAATTGCTTTTGTGCTATTTTTTGGCATTTTGTGGCCCAGGCAATCAGTCGTATAATCGAAAAATAATCATCAGATTAATCAACAATAAAAATAAGTGTTAGCTGCAGTCCTAGTTCTGTTTTTGCTTATTTTTTGTTTTGCCACCAACAATATCCCCAATTTCCCTTCTGAACAATGTAAGAAAACTGCTTAGATAAACTGTTATTGATCCATTTACGTTGACTGTTTAACAATGTCCTCATTTTCTAGCATCAAGGTATCAAAAAGGCAATGGACTCTGGTTTCATGAGACTGTTCTCCTGAGTGTTGCTCATACTCTGACATTTGACACGACAGGTCTTTCTTTATGTTTCCCAAACCGACCAGCCTTATGTCATCGTCTGCCGGGTGTTGACTGGGAGAGACCATGATGTCATTTGATTTATTAAGGGGGAAAATCTGATTGATTCTGCATGTGCTTGCCGGGGGGTCGTGACTGAGTGTAGTTTATGCTGATGGACTGTATGTCATAACTGCTGATGTGAAATTTCAAATCTTATCTCACACTTTTCAACCAGAAACAAAAACGACTTTCAACTTTCATCTGTGTTCTCAACTCTCATGTGCTTTTCTAATATTAAAAGTCATGCAGTGTGGTTTGGGATGAGAAGACCATAGAAACAATGAATGACAAAACAACAATGGCTGAAATG